>NC_134702.1:169727595-170089470 GCF_043290135.1 Rhipicephalus microplus | reverse complement strand
CCGCATGCACTACTCCTTATTGTACGCGGTGCGCCGCTTTTGGCCATAGCACGGAAGGGTGCGAAGAAGCGTGCAAGCGATGCGGTGGGCGACACGGCACGCGCGAGTGCTTTCGGCGCCGCTCGTACGTGGCTGCCGCGCGCGGTTTCCCACCAGTGCATGATGAACCAGAAAGCGTCGAGCAGAACGGTCACCCTGTCACCTCGCGCAGCGCGGAACAGACGACGGGACTCCAGGTCCTTAAACCCAGATCTCCGGCGCCTACCACCAGCAGAACACCCAACTACTGGGACAACGCCGCAGAACACGAGCGGGTCGATAAGCACGCCACGCTACCAGAACCCGAGCCCCTGATGGATGTCGGGGAAAACGGCAGTGAGTCGAGCCATGATGGCACTGATACGGAGAAGGCGGCGAGCAGTAGCCCTGAAACCAGCTCTGCCGAGACCTCGAGGGAGTCATGGGTGGTCTCGTTGTCAGAGAGTGAGGAGAAAAAAATACCAGACCACGAGAATGGTGAAAAGTTGGCGGAACTGCTCTTCGACGACGCACACTTCCCGCCTTTGGACGTCGGCAATGCCCCACCTCGTGATACCGGCATTACGCCTAGAGTTGGTAGCGACCATGCCAGTACACCTGACCCCTTGCAGCCGGTAGTTAACCCCAGCCCGGCAGACACGACACCGCCAGCAGGCCCCGCTAACGAGGCCGAGAAAGGCTTTCTTACGAACATGACGCAGCCCGCTCGCGGGCGCAGGGACCGCTCGCGCTCACGCTCGCCTCGGGCGCAGAATCGGCCATAGGATTCGGGACAGGTCATACCTCAGGGCTCCGACAATATACATCGCCGACAGACCCCTATGGTATCGAGTAGCGACAGTCATGCCCCTGCCCGACCAAAGTCCCAAAGACTTTGGTCGGGCAAAAGAATTAGTCAAATTGCAAAGGAATTAGTCAAAGAATGCAAAGGAATTACTCAGAATCCTGCGCCATCTCAGGCTCACGGATGCTTGGGTACACCTTCATAACAATTTTTTGTACCGACCCGTGTATCCAGGACCACCGCGAGCAGGATCGACAGGATTTATGTTCCAGACTTCCTGCTACCTTCAGTGGTGTCATGCGAAACAGCAACCCTATCCTCCAGGGTAGAAAGAATAACGGATCAAGGCCCGGTCGTGTTGACAGTCAAAGGGACAGCCGGACCTCGTCACGACGACTCAGCATGGCGATTTGACCCCACTCTGTTACAGGACAAAACCAGCCTGCAAAATATCAGGTCCTTCCTGGAAAAGTCGGCGCAGAAAGCCCCTTCTATAACACCTGATGTCTGGGAGAGCTTGGAAAAAGAGTGGAAGGGGTTCCTGCAGAGCGAAGGAAGGAAAAGAAAGCGCCGCCTGACGGCACAAATGGCCGAAGTGTTACGCAGAATGCGAATATTTAAAGGCGCAGAGACCCTTACCTCCTGCACAAAAGACTACTTGGCATCCCTGGAAGTCGAATACAAACGACTCCTACAAGGAAGGACGCGTAAGACGCCAGGAACGCATGGATCGTTGGGCGAAACGGACGTGACGGCTGACTTGCGCGAGGTTTGCGGTAACGGAAGCTCTAGAATAACACAGGCCATGCGTCCGGATGGGTCGACCACGGATGATCAAGCGGAAATTGCTGCCATTTTCCGAAGGCATTTCCAGTCCCTCTTTCAGGAAGTCGCCCCTGAAGATGGCTACTCACTCTCTCAACTGGTCGCAGATCTCTGCTGGAACCTCCGCAGACCTGGCGAAGGCGCTTGCGAGACCCTGTGCGGAGAAGCGTCAATTGAGGAGGTGCAATACGCAGTCGTCCACATGTCCCCGAACTCGACCCCGGGAACGGATGGCATTACGGCCGGATTTTACCAGGCCTTTGTTGACCTCTTAGGAGAACCGCTTGTAGCACTTGTGAACGAGGTGCTAAAACAGCAGCAGAAACCAGCCTCGTTCGGTGTAGGTCGAATTGCGCTGCTGCTGAAGATGGGACCCCCCCGGCCCTACCATCATCTTGGCGCCCCATAACCCTCCTCAATGTCGACTACAAGGTTGTGGCCACAGTTTTTAACAATCGTGTGAAATGGTTCCTACCAGAAATCGTCTCTCCAAGCCAGACTTGTGCTGTCCCCGGAAGATCCATGTTCGCAAACCTGACAGTAACTAGAGATGCCTTTGAGTATGCGGCCAGCAAGAGACTCTCGGGTACCTTCCTGTCGCTCGACCAGGCAAAGGCATTCGACAGAGTCAGGCACGAATACCTGTTTGAGGTCTTGCGAGAATTTCGCCTACCAGAGGACTTCATCCACGTTATCAAGTTGCTGTATAGTGCCCTGACATGCTGCGTGGCGGTCAATGGCATAGCAACGGCAAGCTTTGCCTACGCAAGAGGCATAAGGCAGGGGTGCCCACTGGGTCCCACTCTTTTTGTCCTATCTATCGAGCCGTTGCTGACGAGCCTATCAGGTGATGCGCACTTCAGGGGACTACCACTGACTGGAGATGAGGAGTTGAATGTATTGGCCTATGCCGACGATGTCTCCTTGTTTGTTAGGGACAGAAGCAGCCTTGAGCGGTTTCGACAGACCTACAGCCGCTACGCCGAAGCGTCGGGGGCCGGAATCATTGAGGAGAAAAGCAAAGCTTTGACTTTCGGTTCGTTTCCATCGAATGCAATGGGTAACATGGAAGTGGTCGCTACAGTAAAGGTCCTGGGTGTCTATTTCTCAAGGGAAGGCGTAGCACCCACAACGTGGCAGAAAGCCCTGGAGAAAGCTCAAAGCGTTGCCAAAAGAGCCAACCACTTAACGCTTACCCTCCGACAAAAAGGCCATTATTGTAAAAACTGCCATGTGTGCCTTCACGTTTTTCGCGAGTAGAGTGGCAGTGATGCCAGCGGCAACCGCAAGTAAGCTGAACAGCATCATCACAGGCTTCCTTTGGGGAGGAAAGCCGGCACAGGTAAAAAGAAGCCTCCTAAAGCTGCCCGCGAAGGAAGAGTGCCTAGCACTGGCACACGTGCTAACTACCAGCAAAGTGCTCGCCTTAAAAACGGCACGCTCCCTGCACCAGATGGGAGACTACATGGGAAAAAAATCTCCTTCTGTACTGGCCCAGTACCAATAATGGCTTTCTAGGAGCCGACAGGCACCCAGGTTCGTTGGCGGAAAACCCCTCCCCCTTCTACAAGGCTGCGGCGAACACCAAGAGGATGCTCGACAAGGAGGTCGCAGAGTTCGACGTCGACAAACAACCGCCGGTCCGTATAGTGGAGGAGGTGACGAGACGCCAGATGTCGGAGGAGGAGAGAAGCAAAGTACGGAAATGGCGAAGGGAACAGGCGAAGCTTGGGAGCGGCCTACCGAAGGAGATCCAAGATTTTGTTTGGAAGAGGAATTGGGGGGTCTTCCCAACAAGGAACAGACTCCATCGGTTTGGGGTAGTCCCATCCGCACGCTGCCCTAACTGCCGTGCTGACGAGTCAGCGGAGCACACACTCCTCGAATGCTCTGCGGCCAGGCCTATCTGGCGACTGGTGACAAGGGATTTCCACATACGGCCACCGCCGGCTCTTGACCGTAACAAAGGCGCATTCGCTAGGTTGGTGGTCGCTTGCACGCTTTACGTAGTATGGCAAAGGCGATGCCTAGCGGAAGCCAAGCACAGGACCATTAAAGCGGCCTACCCAGCGGTATCCCGCATTAGACTTTTGGTGTGGCAGCACCTCACAAGAGAGCTCGAGACCAGTGGCGAGAAGTTCCTCCGCCGCTGGCATACCAGGTTTTTATCTTTAAAGAACGGCAGACTGTTGAGCCCAGTCACGCCTTATTAACCCCTTTCCACCTGGCTTTTCTCTTTCTTTCCTTTATTTTGGGGGGGAGGGTGGGCAAAAGAGTCAAACTTACCTTTTACTATGTCTAAATGAGTTAGCCATAAGGTACTGCATGAGTGTACTCTGCGGGGTGAACACTGTTAAGAGAAAGGGCATGCTTGCATGCTAAGCCGTTATATACATGTTTGCCATTGTATTACGACACACTCCAATATATTGTATCAGTATGAATCGCCAGTACTTATCCGCTATTTTGTACCATGTCCACAATCACAATACATGCCCTGTTCACTTGAGCAACAATGTTTGGCCACAGCGCCCCTGTCAATATTCCTGATAAGTTTTAAAAAAATCAAGTATGTGCAATGTAATCAGAAGTGTATGTGTATATTGACTACATGTTATTCGTTGAATAAAAATTCCCTTTGTGCTATCTGTGCAAGACTGCTACTGTAATCGAACTTTCCGTTTACCGAGCACAGGTTCGCCCAAATAAACAGTGAAATTCCAACATAAAGTCTTCTGTCTTCGGCCACGTCACGACCCCGTGACATCTGGTGGAGGTGCTGAGTGACAATATCAAGAGCAACTGCAGCCTCGTTTTCTTCCTCAGTCACGCAGGCTGTTTCCCCACCCCTCCCTTTCGTTTCTTATGGGTGAAGTTTGTGCGCATGCAGTGCGGCAGGCTTCGATTGTCGTAAAGTGGCTGTAGGCGTTCTGCTGAGTTCGCGGCTCCTTGAACGCACATGGTGTGTGTGAAGCTTGAGCACTGGCAGTTTTAGTGGCAACATGTAGTGAATTAAAGTTATGTTTCTACAACTGCGGTGTGCATGTGGCTGCAGTTAGCATTGCTTTAACAAGAAGCTGCACGTAGAATTCGCGTTAAGTAAAATTGTAATCTTCGCAGAATTTTTGGTTAGTAACAATAAAGCGTGACTGGGGAAAGTGCACTAGAAATTGTTGTGGCTAATACGAGAGGGATTACTTTTGGCACGGGGTAAAGCATGTGCTATGACAGGAATCACTGACTTGCAGCTATAGAAACATAAAAATTGTGCCAGCCATGTAAAACTCTAAGTGTTTGGTTAACATAAAAGTTGCTGAGGGATGTGCAGGCCAGTCTCGTGCGTTAAGGTGCCTCACGTTTTAATTGTTCTTCCTACTAGCAGCACTTTAAAGAAGCTCCACGTTATTTAAAACAGAGCTTTACGCATAATTTACAGCTCAGCCAAAGATAATTCTTCTCCACAGCTCATATGTTTTTACACTATTACTTACGCTGAATTCTGGTATATGCATATACAAGATGAAGAATATAACAATGCCTACAGATACAGTAAGGTCAGCTGAATACTCATCTATGTAACACTTACAGCTCGTGAAAAAATTCTAAACAACACCACACACTAATTATGGGGCCCAGACGAGAATATCACTGCCATTACCCTGTGTATTGAACAAAAAATAGTCAACATCTCGCAGATCTGCGCTTTATGGTTTCGTCGTTAATTTAAATAACACGGATGAATTTTATCTTTGATGTGTTTTTTTTTCTGTTGGCCTCCTCAAAGTTGGGTGTACTGGTTGCGTTCTTTTTGTGATCATGTGTGCTTACGTACGCCAGTTAACGTAGGCCATCACGGCATGCTGCTGAACAATTATCAGCTGGGAAGCTTAGTGAAGTTCAAAAAAGCTTTTTTTTTTCACATGCTCTCCGCTGTAGGTAGGTCCAGTTTGTTACTGCGTCGATGAGAATAAACGGGATCATCGGAGATTGCTTAACTGCCATTTGCATTTTTGCGCGACCGCATGTTTACGAGCCATAAGTCAACACCACCTGAGAGCCGCACTGCGGAAGCCAAAATACAATTTTTGTTAGCGTGAAAAAAATAAACTTTGGATACCAATCAAACTTACTGCATGTTTTTTTATGCGTGCAAAAAAAACGTGAGTTTATGAGTTTGAAATTGTGTCAATGAGTTTTCTCTTTCTTGCCAGCTTCGAGTTTTTTTTATTGTAACTTCGGGAGAGTCGGTTAATGACAAGTGGCCAAGACAAGCTCATTTCGGAGTCATTCGTCGTTAATATGGCGCTTGCGGGTTGTGCGATGGGGCTTGTTGTTTGTCTTGTTCTACCGGGTTTAAACGTTTGCTGTGTGCAGCCTCTATGCCTCATCGAACTGTGCGGCAGGTGTGAACAGGTGTGGTTCAGTAAAACCGTGAAGAGTCATTTGAAATGCGGGGTGCAGCAGAAGTCACGTTCGTCGTTTGCGGAAACGGTTACCGCGCCTTTGTGGACAACCTCGAAAAATGCTTCATTTCGCTGAGCGTTGCCGATATGGCGAAAAAGGCCTTTATCGGCAAAGTGAGCCGGGTAAGGACATCAAGAAGAGTTGCTATAACAGGGTTGTTCACCTTCTTTGAGGTGAGTGTCATTTTATTTTCCATGACGTTTTCGCTGGTGTGCGTTTAAGCGAAAAAAGGAAGGTACAACGAAAACATGTTTGAGTGCGTGTGTGTTTTGTTTTTTATGTGCCACATTTTATCCGTGTTTTGTGTATGTTGGCATGCTGCACCTGATACCGCGCGCTCGTGTCCCATGGGATCTTTCGATCGCAATCATGACCGATGTTGATTAAAATGTATTATGTGCGGCTGTACAGTGACATAAGTTGTAACTGGCAGTGTTGATTGCGATCAAAAACCACATTCGGGTCGGCCCTGATGGCGCTGGAAATGTCCGGTGTGACACCGGTAGAGCTATTATTATATGAACAAGTCGACGTCGCTATTTCAGATGGCAAACCTGCATTACATTGCATTTATTTATTGTTCACATGTAATAGTCACACATTCTACGTTTTCATTTCTGTGTGGTTATTTATAGTAGCTGCTCTCGAACTTTATGTGTTCTCTGATTAAACTATTTTTACTGACCTCGTGCACATGGAGAAAAAAACGACTCGCCGTGCAACACAATCTTTTCTACTAGAGTGACTGTGAAAGAAACGTCTGAACTTGGAAGGTAAATGTGCCTTAGTAGTACAACTGATTTTAACAACATATACAAAATTCTGATTTCCAATGTCCTGGTTGCTTTCACAAGCCGCACGTCTATACAATAGTCGCTCATTCATATACATTTGCGCTAATTGGCTAGGCAAGGGTCACTCATTCTATGTTGCATTTTTTTTTCAAGTTCTGTTCGGTCGTGAAGTAGTAACCAGAGGGAAAATGAAGACTGCTTCATTTGAAACGTTTAGGTACATATACCAGCTACCTCTGTACATATTTGCCATTTTGATTCAGACATTTGTCAGTGTGTAGCACCAACTCAACAATTTATTCATTCACAATACTTCAGCTTAGCATAGCCCAAGCTGCAGTGGAATTACAAGAAAGGAGAATGGTGCAGAAATAAATAATAACAATACTGGCACCACACGCAAATACGTCAGTTTTGCCAGGATGATTCTTTCAAAGAAAAAGAACAGCACTAATAGTTCGCAACCACACTTTTGACTTGGTAGTGTAAGAGTCTCAGTGATTTAGTATTCAGCACAACAAATTTTGATCAAGGGCTTCATCCGAACTGTCTGCTTTGCAACTTCCTTTACTCTCCGCCTAGAAGTTCAGTAAGCGAGTCTGCAGGAAGCAGCAGAGCGAAGAACAGGACCGGGTGAAAGCACAGGCCTCCTAGCCAGCATTTCATGTTAGCAAAAATATGGCAATCAGAGATAGCTAATTTGAGTCTGTATAGTGTTGGGCGACTTAACTTCCCGCTGCTTCCTCTGTGGCCCCATGTTGTCTTGAAAAAAAAATGAGAGCGTCTTATGACATCTCTCTTTGCTTATTCTTAATTGCGCTGTGTAGACATTTGGGAGTTAGACCTACAATACTGCTGTGAGGGTCATGCCATGTCCCATAAATAATTGAGGCATAAACTTGCAAAGGCTCATGGAATGCACGCAGGCTGCACCAGCTACCATTTCAATGGCTCTCCGTGTGCTGCATCACTCCTTGAGTATCGGCGTTTATCCGTGTCACTCGCTTTCTTCATGGTAACCCAACGCGTATGCTGCAAATTTCTAGCACACAATAGCACGGCCGCACCTACGACTGACCACAAAAGGGAAGCATGTGCTGTGATTGCCAAATAATATTTTCATTTGAAGTGGCAAACAACCGACTGTATGTGCTATCACAATTATGTGTTTTCTTTTAAGTGGCGTGGCCTTGGTTGTCACGTCTTTGAACTAATTTTACACTTGCTATTAGTGCACATCACCGACTAATGTGATTATTTTTACGTGTTTGCTTCAGTGAGGGCGCTCAGCTGTTTTTGCATTTGCAATTGAAACACTCTGTCGCTGTCTCAGATTGTTGGATATATAGTATCTTGTATCAACGTTCACCATGTGCAATGAGTATCATATGCTACTAAAACTACATGTTCAGCGGTGACGGCCTGGTAAAATGTTCAAATGTGCATGAATGACAGCGACTTTTATTTAGTAAAGTCGAGCTTCTTAGGCGTTTCGGCATTGCATCGTTTTGGTGAACAAGCTGGTCTAGGCGATACTCACCTCACAGTCAGGCACCGTGTTTGTTAAGCCTTGTTAGCTGTTCTGCTCGCATGTGCACCAGATCAGGTATGAATAAATTGACTACTACGGAATAAATCCTTAGAGGAACAGTTGAAATCACTAGCAACACATTGTATACCTGTTCTATAAATAGAATAGTGGAGCGCCCTTTCTTGTCTACATAGCATTACTGACACATGATTTTTTCCAACTGGTGCGAAGTCGTCGCCTTCTTAACCACTACTAATTGTGTATACATCACTGCAATTGGTGCCGTGGATTCCACGGTGTCACCCTTGGCATCATATTGTGCGGCTGTTGGCTTCTCTGTCTTGCTATTTTCTGTATCAAGCTCAGAGCTGGCTGCACGTTGCATAGCAACCGTGCATTTTAAAGCAAATGCCATATGCTTGTCGTAGATGTGTAGATAGTGATTGTGCTTGTGCTGATGAAAACTACCCATCCAAACGACTTTTGTACCTCAGTCTTGGCGCCTTAGATTCTCTTTCGGCGTGCCAATATGTTGATGGCACGTAGCCAACCTGCCATGGATCTTTGCTTGGAGCGCCTGTACATAAATACCGAATGTGTCAAACGAAACCATCCATGCAGAATTTTCGATAAATATTACTCACCTTACGCTAGGCATCCAAAGGCTATACCACTCACCATGTCTCTCCACAAAATCCACTTCAATTTTCTATATCTTTTCCCAAGGAAATCTGAACATTTCTTCCCGTTTTGTGCTATTTTCGACAGCTGCACAGCCGACTATGATTGTGCAAATGACTAGATTTCAACAGAATTGAAAGAAAAGCGCTGTTTACGTCTCCAAAAGCGCGGCCAGCGAAACAGCATGCCACGGATATTCTGAACTAGGAGCCGATGCAGATGGCAAATCTCATGAGTCTTTGGGGTTTATGCCTCACCTCTTTTATCAAGGAAACACCACCATTTATCTCCCCAAACACAGCAGCCATGCACTTCTTCATGATGAAGGTTCACTTGAGTTTCTTTGTGGTCATTGGAATGCTTCCACTGCATGTACTGCACCTTCATTTCTTCAGTTCTGGAGTACATCATGGTAGTGCTAGAGAAATGTCAAAATGGCACCCGTTTGTCGTTTTGGTTTCATGACCAGTCAGCATTTTTGGAACTGACTGCACGCAGTTTGCAGCTATAGAGTCTCTCTCTGTGTCCAACCATGGTATACCATCTGTGCTGTATTGAGCTGACTGTAATATTTTGGGAAATGAGTTACTCAGCCCAAAAATTCTGACCCAATAATTTTCCCGAATTATCTGATCCGTTCAGTCAACAAAATCATTGTTTTACACTTCCTTCATTCCCAGTCAGTCTGCATTGTAAATATTGTGCATCATGCTTCTAATTTCCTGCACTATTGCAGTGCCTTGCTGTCATGTATTGAAAGTCGTGCTGTACACACTGCTCAATATTCGATGAATTTCAGCTGTACTGCACTACTCAGCACCCCGAAATTGAATTCTAGCACACACTTCACACTTATCCGAGGCATGCTTACATGGGTGCTTTATGTCAAGAACTGAAAGTTGTGATCTCATAAGATAGACAGGCACACTAAAAAAATCGTACAACAGATAGGCGTTGCATCATGAAATTTTAATTGCTTTTTATTCGGGGGCCATTTTGACCCTGCAAAATATAGGCATTGTATTTTATGAGCTAAAATGTATCTCTGGAGTGTCAAGATGCCAAAGCAAGCTTCTCAAGTTATATTCATGCTGACTGTATGTTTGTTACGTTCTTGAAGCAGTTAATTTTGTAATGATTTGCATAAATTCATGTGGCTAAATCACTGCATAAACATGAGCCTGCAAATATGATGTGCAACTATTGCATAGTTATAAATTAGGGACCACATGCAGCTGTTGCGGTCAGCAACACAGCAGACAGTATCAAATTAAAGTGAATATTCATGGCTACCTATGAAGTAATATATGACTTAGTAAGGTAGTTACTGCAACTCCAGTTTTGAGGTACGTGTTACTGGAAAGTACAGACTTCGTAGTATGTTGTGTTTATCGAAAAATTCTCAGCAAGTGCTCCTGGAGAGTGAATGATAATTCGACAAGGTTTGAAGAGTAGGCCCTTGCTCAGTCAACGGTCAATATTTAACGTGGAAGTGGAAGAATAACTGAAAATAAAAAATGCACATCTGTGCGTCTACTTAAGCACTGTCTTGAATGCTCATGCATACACGGCTTTATTTCGCATTCACTCGGCAAATAGAAACAGTGAAGATGGTGGTAGAGGAAAAGAGGCTACTTATTTAGCACCTATTGAAGAAAGTAGGGAGGTGCTTGCTCTGTTAAGAGTGCTTACTCTGGATTTTATGGCAGGTCATGTCGGCCACCTGCAGCTTTGCGCCATCAGTCAAAGCGCGCAGACCCGAAGTAAAGTGCCTGGAATATACCTAAAATAGTCTAGTCACCCACCCTATGCTCATGAGACGTGATCGATCAGATAAAGTAACAACACTGCATACCCATCGGTCTGCTGACCACAACAGATACGTATCGGCGGGACGGCAGAACTTTAAAACAAAAATGTGTTGATGTAGCCACCAACCCTTCGCGGAAAATGTAAGTTCTCTTGCCAGAAACGCGGCTATGGCTTATTAAGGCTCGGACAAGCTCGACGTGCTGCAAATGCCGGTGTTGATTACTTTAGCAGTGGCACATAACAAATTTTGGCTGGAAGCTGCGTCGTCCTTGCCATGGTCTTGGCGATAGATATCTGGTACCGTCGCCGGGGCAAGGGCGTGCGCCGTTGTTACTTTATCTGGTCAAACTCGTCTTGCAAGGTAGCCGAAGCGGCACATAGACCCATGCTGAAAAAAGTTGGTGGGATGCGGGGGGTGAGCGGTTAGAAAATTCGTTGACTTTGGTTCTAAAGCTGCTTGAATCACTTTTGCCACACTAGATCAGTGCCCGCGAAAAAGCGTGTTGAGATTTACAAGGGGCGGTTCGCGATACTGGGACACTTCACATTTTGCTCAGTTACTCATGCGTTTGTACACCGTTCAATTCTGAGTACCAGTGTAATTACTGACTTATAAATAAGCTACTGGCAATCATTTGAAGCAGTGTGTGACATTTATGCTTCTCTGCAGAAATAAACTAAATTGGGCGCCAATTTTTTTTCACCACCTCTACTTCTCGTTTTTATGAATCTTCCAAACTTCAAGCTCACAATATCGGCAGATATTGATATTCTCAGAGTTTGTGAATGGATTTACCAGGTGCAGTAAACGATAATATGAACTTTATCATTGGTTCCTTAGCGAGGTGGTTGAAAATACTACCTTCATTGAAATAGTATCAATAGTATGCTCACACTACATAATTTAGGTTATGTTGAATTGTTTACCACATATTTTTTTTCTCTAAATGTAAGCGTTCTGTATTATAGTGCTCCAAATTCACTATATCATGATAAAACTGCATGTTCTTTTTTTCCATAACCAGCTCTGAACTTGGAATTTGGTGCTCCAAAAGTAACATTTTCCTGCTCCAAAAATTGCTCCTAATGGTATTTACCCATTACCCTGTTTTAGCCCTGTACCCCTGTTTTAGCGCGCCAGCAAATGCTGGTTGGGGTCCAAAGATGAAAAAGTCTGAGCTCAGAGTTTTGTGACAAGCATGAAGCACTGAAGGAAATAGGAGCAAACGGGAAGGCTATACAAAGATGAGCACCTATCTCTTCAGATTCAATCTCACAAAACGAAACACTGGGTAAAGTCAAAGTCAGTGCTGCTGAGAGTGAGTGGGTTTTCGTGTTGTCAGTAGTCTCAACGAATAGAAAGTGCTGAGAGCACACCACGTAAACAAGCCGTGTAGTGATATTTATCCAAATAGCACGCACCAGCACTCGTAACAGCGCCCTTATGTTCAATAGTAGCAGCTGTTGAAAAAGTCCATATAATTGCCATTGCAATATTTTATTCTAAATTAACGGCTAGCTAAATCACTGGACAACTCAAATGGGTTCAACAATGATGGTGAAACAATCAAGTATTGCTCATCACAAGCATGAAACTCAGGCACTCCAGAATATTCAATCCTTCCAGCAATGATTTCATCACCAGCCCGACTAGTCCCTCAATGTAGCCTGCAGTATTGACCAGGGGCTCCCCTGCTGCAGTCGGTGAATACTTGTTACTCCTCAGTCTCATTGTGTGAGACTCTCTTTCAGAACACCTCCTCAGTGACTGCACAGCATCATCTATAACGTCTTCATCATAGACTTACTGACTGATGCCCTATTAAGGTGATATTAGGAGCTGTTTGGTATGCAAAACATCACACTGCATTGTTAAAAATTTCTTTTCTGGTCAGTGTTTTTCTCGGCAGCGATGTAAGGTGATCAATGGTACTACTTAATAATGTAACACTTCTCTGGACAACCGAAGAACTCTTCTATATCATAACACATTGCCTCACCAACTGAACCACTTCTGCATTTACCCTGTCTCTGCGTGCTTATCTTGAGCAGCACCCTGCATAGGTTAAAAAGAAATCTGCGAATCATTCACACTCACTCATGAAATACTTTTTTTCCCTAGGCCTTACTAGTAGACTCAGACTCGCGGCTCAATGCAAGTCTGACAAGTCTGGTGAGTCGACCTCCGAGTCCATTAAAATATGATAATCTTTCCCACACATGGTTTCAATGCTGCTTATAAGCAATATGTTGCATAATTAGTGCTCCAGTTGATGATCTTTTCCACACATGGTTTCAATGCTCCTTGACAGCAATGTGTTGCATAATAGTGCTCCAGTTACAATCTTTCAATCTCAGACCATTATAAAGTGACTGCAACCCAGTAAGGTCATCTCTATTCAAAAAGATGGCGCCTCAGATATTTTATGAGAATGTCCCGGGAAGAAATTCATTGGAGGGCACGTTAAGGAACCTCGACTCCCCCCCCCCCCTCCTTGTAGTTCTGGCCTCTCAGCTATAAATATTGAGTCGGTGCACAAATGCTTGTGCAATGAGATATGTGTGAGCTGCAAAAATTGAGAGCTCAAGGCGCAATTCCATGTGGAGGGAGGCCGCTACACTGCCACGAGACACTGCAAGGTACCAGCTGGAGCACGTATTATGCAATATATTGCTTTTATGGAGCATTGAAACGATAGGTGAAAAAGATAATAATATTTTAACAGACTCGTAACTTGACTCACCAGACTTGGTCATTGGTCACTAACAGCACAGAAAAACCTTCACTCTTGGTAGCACTCACATTTGCTTTAACCAGCGTTTTGTTTTGTAGAGTTAAGTGAGATTTAATCCAAAAGAGGTAACTGATAATTTCGATTCTCAATTGCTATAATTCTTGAACAAGGGTGCCAATAGTTGCCATTTGCACCCTGATTCGAGGAATATTGACATTACTCATCCATGCATAGCAAAACAAAGGCAAAGCCTTGAAATGAATAAGGCTCTTGCATGCTTTTCTCGTAGCACTGTAGCAGCTTCCAAATGACATTGTGTCCAGAGTTCTCATTTTTTGGGGGGTTTTGCACCAGCATTTCGTGTGAAGCATGCTGGCTATTGCGTGGTGCTTCTTTCAGAGGAGGGTGCAGGAGCATGCCTGCTCCAGTGAAACAGCTGTTGATAGCTCGTGTAGCTGCAAAGGGCTCATTAGGGGCTCAGCTTGGGGGCTTCTTTTTTAATGTTGTTAAAGCTCCTTTGTGTCAGCTGTGGTTGCATGCTTGTGTGGAATCACCTTTTTTTATGGCTGACCTAACTATCCAACTTTTTTGCTTTTCGGGGGGCAGCACCCAGTGGGGGGACTGCCGCTTACAGTTCTGGCCCTCATAAATAACAAAGTAGGCAGCTGTGCTTTTTTTTGAAAATTTTTGTTTGCTGTTGATGCATTAATACTCATCTCTGCCAGTTCCACGACATTCCTCATACAGCCTGAATATGCCATTTACACTCCTGCTGCTTGCACTTATCTTTTTTGTATCCATGTACTGTATTTGCTCGCACAATAATGGCATTTTCTTTATTTTTGGATAATTTACTGATTTAAAGGTCTGGTTTGTACAGTGGGTAAAGGTTTGGAACAGGTCGACTAAATTTAAAACTGGAAGCTGGAATAGTGATGACTACAGTGTGCCATAACAAAGCCATATCAAATTGAAGAGTTCCTACCTTCATGTTACAGGCAGATGTTCGCATTGCCTTGTAATAAAGAAGCCCTGAAAAGCCTTTCCAAGTAATCATCAAATGTCTTCATTAGAGAAACATAATTCATCCCAAATCGTCTGTTGGAAAATATTTTGCAATCTGCGAAGTACTAGTGGAGCTACAGGAATTTGTCACATGCTTTACGTGCTTTCTTTCACCTCTCGTTCGAGTGAGCTCACTCAAAGCCTCATAGGAGGGGATGACTGGGGGGCAAGATGCTATGCCTATTTATCAACGTGCATCCTGAACTTGAGCTCTTTTATTCCCCCCCCCTTTTTTTTCTTCAAACATGGGGTTTCTCCACAGTGTAATCACGAACAGGTGCACGGGCGTGTGGCAGCCTCCGGTTGCGGTTGCACACATTGTACTTGAAGCGCAGTCAGTTGAATTTGGAGCCTTATTTGTTGAGGGGAAACAGTGTTTTTCACGTGACTGATAATAAATTATGAATAACGGTCTGCGTGTTGCCCTATTATATCTGTCTCACATTGCTCTCAGGTGCCTCGATAACCCTCGGCAGCATTTTCTGACCATACTCGAAAAGGGTTGCTGGGCCACCTAAATTGCTCCATGGAGAGTGTTGTGTATACTATACTGAATTTGTGAAAGAAATGCCCATTTTAGCATGCCTAATTTCTGTATATCTGCCATCTGCTACACTTTATAAGAACAATTGGAAAACGATTTAAGTGATGACAGCAGATGATCCAGGCCCTTAAATTGCTGGACATTAAATGTTACCCTCAAGGCACTCGAAGAACAGGAGGAAAATGTCTATCTGGTGCAAGTGTGTCCTAATGGGCTGTGCTTTATATGGTTTTGGCTGCTTCTACATCATCAAAGTGCTTGAAGAACAAGAAGAATAGTTCTCTGTGGAACGAGTGTGCGATAAAATGCTCAACTATTTCTAGTTTTTTCACTTCTCTTGAACTTTATTGTTATAGTATGGGTGCCAAAGTGAATTCTAATATTGAAGTGTGAGTGCAAATTGAATGTTTTTCGGAAATTTCATGAATACTTCTACAATTTTTTTCAAATACGTCATGTGAAATTCTAGAAAAAAGTTGGAGAGCCTTCCAAAGTTTATTCTTATGAGATGAAAGTCTTCTTTTTGGCAAAATTGATAAGTGTTGGTAGGGTAGCGTTTCGTAGTTGCCTTATAAAAAATAAGGCAATGCACAATTGAATTCATATATGGACGAATGTGTTTATATTTACGATTTCATGCAGCCAAAGTGTTGATAAAATTTCAGGTCAAAAACCACTATAAATAAGTCCTTGCCTCTGCCACACTCATCATCTCCTTGTTAGAATCAGCCTTTTCTGGAGTCAGTACATTTGCGACCGTAGCAGAGCCAGAAAGGCAGCTTTCACGCAATACGAGTGTGATGAGGGGAAACATAAATATAATAAAAATTTGGAGGGTCCCTTTCAGTCAGACATTGGCCGTATTTTTGTCTCTGGTAAGATATAATAGTTCAAATAGCAAAATTTGCAGTAGGAATTGAATCGAATAGCAAACTATACTCAAAAGATATTCAAAATTATGAATATTTGCGTACCCCTACTTATTGTTTACTTCACATTTTTACCCCAATTTTTGTTCTCAGTAGAAAAGACATGTGCCCTTCTAAATGCTGTGCTAAGGCCACAGATCACAAGTCATGCACGTGCCTAGAGCTCCACGCATATTCTTTTGTGAGACCTTCTATTTACTTGTTTGAATTCAAACTTGTGGAACCTCTTGGATGAATTTTCCCTATTGAAACTTTATTCTTTGAAGTAATTATGCTAGTAAGGTTTAAGTGTTAAAGCAACAATTTGAGAGTGAGTGTAACGCTGGTAACTCCCACACACAAAAAAAGGATCACGGAGACATTTTTCCAATGCAGGTTCATCTGAGAGGCAGAAGAAGGAGTAGTAGGCTTCGCTGCGGTCGTGAGGCAAGGAGGCCACAAAACTCCTGTGGAGTGTCCTTCAGCTTCAGAACAAGAGCATCATAGTAGCCCCGCGTTGGAGTATTTGCGTATCAAGAGGACAAACAGGTGCCCCTGAATGGGGCCCTGACAGTGAGAAATTTGGAGGTTGTGGCTAGTGATTATTGCTTAAAGAGGTACTGACACAAATTTTTGTCTTGTAATATTAACATTGTTGACAGCCTATTAGTCACAATGTGGTGGATTGCTTGCTGCAACATGGGACAGATGGACAATTGCTGTCTGTTTATTACAGACTAGTTTTATCTTGGCACAGCTCTGAGAACACGAGCCACGGAATGCAACAAATGCCAGCTAGCGTGCTAAATGGTACACATAAAACGAAGCTTCTTGATGTAAGTAGCACTTGCACAGCAGGTCTATCAATAGTGAAAGTTGGTGGTGACAACCGACACAGTAAACAAGGCGCTGGGGCAAACAGCTCCCGCTCGGCGCTTCTGGCTTAAGAGAAGGCCCACCATGGCGTATTGTTCTTCTTCCTTCTTACACATAGAACACTGACGCACTTCCGTGCTGCCTGCGTTATGTGTTCACATTCATTTGCTGCTGCATATGCAGCACAATGTCGTTATCGTCAAGTTGATTGTTCTCGTTCGGGTGGAAAGATTCTCTCTAGGCATCCTCACGTTCCCAATGTTTACATTAGGCATGGACACAGCAGTCACTGAATAGTAGCCTGCTAGCACAAGTGTGGCCAAAAGGCAACAATGACTATGATGTCAATAATGTAGCTGTGCCAACTCCGAGCTCGGCAACAATGGCGGCACCTGGAAATTGGGACTCGGCTTCAGGTGACTTTCAGTGATTCAATCATGCGAGATGCGGCATATAGCACTAGATCAGGCACGCAAACTTCAATATTCATATAATTGGCCGTCTGAGCTATAATTGTTCATCCAATTTGTAGATATACGCATGTTCAAGGGAATTGATGTCGCAGGCTAGATGAGCCACAAAACTTTGTGTGAGTACTTTTTATGGTATTTTGCTTTATGTTTTAACCTACAGGTAAACAAATAAGTAAAGTATTTAGTAAGTGCTGCATGTTTTTGCCCATTACTGCGCAGATGGTTTCGAAAATTTGTGAATGAGCTAGCAGATATGCATGCATCTAGCAGGTTTAGAAAGATAAAAACACTTCCTTGCAAAATGTTTAATCATATAAATTCGAGGATGCAAAAATATTTGTCTTCTTGTTTTTCTCAAATGTCCCGACACTACACTACATACAACACTTCCACCCGTTTAGTCTACCGCACTTCCGAAGCACCATTAAATTGCCCATTGTGGTATATTCATATTTTTTACACTTTATAAACTGGCATAACCTTATTACCACGCTTAGGCAAACATTACTTATGACCCTTACTACTTGCCCAAAGTAACCGGGGTTGTTCTGCAGAAGGACTTGTTTTTGGGCTAGTTCATGCTTGCTTAAATTATATGATGTGTGGTTTTTTGTGACCGTTCTTTCTCTTTTTTGCACTATATTATGATTTTCAGCAGGAACCGGAGAATTCATCGGACCCCTATCACCTATATTACCCACAAACCCTATAACTCCTGTATGGCCCATATACACCATACGCCCCATAAGCCCTGTATCCCCCTTATGGTCCGTAACCCCTGTATCCCCCGTATGGCCCTTAATCCCTGTATCACCTGTATCCAATAACATCGTACGATACGGGTCCTATGTGTACAGGATTTTTCAGTAGTGATGGGAGTCGTTTGTTTTTGTCCTGTTATTCCGTGACTACCTGTAAAGGCCTGACCCCACGTATCCGTCGCAGCACGTCAGCGTGAGGCTTTTTCACATCACACCGTGCACGCCAACTCTCTAAAGAGAGAGTGGGCGCGTGGCTACGCGAAGGTGCGCTCTCTCACCATTGGAAGAGATTTCGAAGTCGCGTCAGAAAGACACGTGCCGACGTGCCGCGACGCATACGTGGGGTCAGGCCTTAAGAAAGGAGAAGTGGAGGCTACCAATGAGGAATCGCGCCCACTCACTGTGCCCATGAGCCTGAAGGGGCGAAGCTCCTTAGGGCCTATCCTTGCCCGGTGTCCGTCGATATATCGGTCCTTCACACTCGTTATCACAAACCCTGGTACACAGCTGCAAAAACCCACCTGCGCCACAAGCCTGTCCGTCCTTTTATGCGTGCGCGCATCTGTCCGTCTGTACGCCCAGGTCCCTTCACCCACCTGACCGTCCGTGCGTACATCTGTTCATCCTCAGAACGAATACATTAGTGACCTAGAACCTAGCTTCGTGCACTCGACATCTTTCCCTTCGTCAACATGCGTGGTTTATTTTGTTTTTAATGTGGAATTGTCTGCGAAGGGTTTCTTGTGATGCATAACGGCCTGAGGATTCAGGTCCGCGTTCGACAGAATAAGGCTGGCTCCCCTGTTAAAAGCTGGCGTCGCCTAGAGCTGAGAAATACAGCAGCGAAGTTAGGGAGGAGATCGCGCGGCGTGAAAAACGAGAAGAAGGAACCGAGGCGAAGAAACCCTACCTTGCCTCAGTGTAATAAACCAACAACACTGAAGGATCCCAAAGGCAGCAGTGCCGTGTCAGCCAGTACTTCAAGAATATTGTTTCCACCAGGGACGCAGCGTCGTGAGCGAGCATTTTTATATGCGAAGCATTTCCTAGCAAACTTCGGCGACTTGGAGCGTATCTATCTATCTATCTATCTATCTATCTATCTATCTATCTATCTATCTATCTATCTATCTATCTATCTATCTATCTATCTATCTATCTATCTATCTATCTATCTATCTATCTATCTATCTATCTATCTATCTATCTATCTATCTATCTGTCTGTCTGTCTGTCTGTCTATCTGTCTATCTGTCTGTCTGTCTGTCTGTCTGTCTGTCTGTCTGTCTGTCTGTCTGTCTATCTATCTATCTATCTATCTATCTATCTATCTATCTATCTATCTATCTATCTATCTATCTATCTATCTATCTATCTATCTATCTATCTATCTATCTATCTATCTATCTATCTATCTATCTATCTATCTATCTATCTATCTATCTATCTATCTATCTATCTATCTATCTGTCTATCTATCTATCTATCTATCTATCTATCTATCTATCTATCTATCTATCTATCTATCTATCTATCTATCTATCTATCTATCTATCTATCTATCTATCTATCTATCTATCTATCTATCTATCTATCTATCTATCTATCTATCTATCTATCTATCTATCTATCTAGACGCCTACGACTTTTAGCTCTCCTGGCTGTTTGGATAATGGTATTGATACCAAACTTGGTATGGCATAGCATGACTATATGATGAACATATTTGACCAGTCAACTCATGAAAATCATGACAAGTATGTCATAAATGTCATAAATTACACTTCAAGATCTTGCTGCTCTTGCGGTGGTTTCGTTCACATGACATGTAGCAAAACTGGTATGGTATGGCATGATTGTATGGCAAACACAAGCGACAGACCCTAACATGAAAATAGTGATATGCGTGTCATGTACCAACATGAGTACATGCCACGCTCATTTATTCATTTATTTATTTATTCGTACCTCAAGGGTCCCGAGGGACATTACATGAGAGGTGGACATCATAAGTAAAGAGAAAACAATAAACAATATAACAATAAACATCAGTTAGACTAAAATACAAAATGTAGATACAAATGGCAGCAATAAAAATAAGACAATCCATTTCACAAAGGCAAGTGCAAAGGCATCAATGCATGCACGTTCGATAGTATATCGGAAGCGTGCTGCATCACGGACAAGTGCAACATCTTTAGGAAGGCCATTCCAGTCTCGGGCAGTTCTGACGAAGAATGACTGATGGAATATAGTGGTGCGGGTACGGGGTGGAATTACTGCGTTCAGGTGGCTTGTTCGGGATGTACGATGAGTTAGTTGAATCAACCGAATGGTGTGAAAGAATCTGTGGTAGAGGCAAAGGCGTCAGATGTGGCGACTTGACGCAAGGGGCACCAGCTCAAGCTTAGACGTTAGAGAAGAAACGCTTGCGTGATACGAGTACTCAGAAAAAATAAATCTGGCGGAACGGTTCTGGACTAATTTGAGAGCTTTAGTGAGATTAGAATAGGGGGGGAGGGGGTTAAAGATAGCAGAGGCATATTCAAGTTTAGGTAGCACGAGCGTTATGTATGCAAGTAATCTTACATGTGACTCAGCCATGAAAAGGTTTCGGCGAAGATAACCAAGCATTTTATTCGCTGAATTGATAATGTGGGTTATATGATCCGTCCAAGATAAGTCTTGAGACAGGTGAAGTCCTAGATACATGAAGGAATGCACATTAGCTATAATGCTGTTATTAATCTTATACACGCTGGGTGCATGATTGAGCCGACGATGGAATAAAATGTTCATGGTCTTACTGGTGTTCAGTGACATGAGCCATGTCATACACCAGTCTTGAATACGAAGCAGGTGATCCTGAAGAGTACAAACGTCGGAGGAGTTATTGATAGGGCAGTGCGCGAGGCAATCATCTGCAAAAAGACGTAGTTCAGAGGTTACAGTAGATGGCAGGTTGTTGATGTAGATTAGGAAGAGGAACGGCCCTAGAACAGTGCCTTGGGGCATGCCAGACAGAACGGGTGAAGTGGATGATGTGTAGTTGTTAGCGTATACGAACTGTTTCCGGTTGGTTAAGAAACATTCAATCCAATTGCGAACAAGCGGATGAATGTTTAGGCGCGACAAAAGACAAGAGTGAGGAACCTGAGCGAAGGCCTTTTCAAAAACTAAGAATAGAGCATCGGTTGAAATGTACTGTCTAAGTTTAAATGAATGTCATGAGTGAATAGAGCAAGTTGAGATTCGCATACCCTTCCTGAAACCATGTTGATTTGGATGAAAGAAGTTCACCGAGCTTAGGAAATTAGCAACTTGAGAGTAGATGACGTGTTTCATGATCTTGGAGCACATGCTGGTGAGGAAAATGGGATGGTAGTTTTTAGGGGAAGACCGGTCACCTCTTTTGAAGATTGGAAGGAACTTCCCTGTCGTCCAGTCATCTGGAACTGAACCTGTGTCGAGTGAGTGCTGAAAAATTATACAAAGAATTGCACTGAACGCATATTTTGTACTTTTTAGTACTTTCGCGTTGAATCCGTCAATACCGCAAGATGAAGAGCACTTCAGGGAGTGAATGACCTTGACAATGCCCTCTGCCCTGAATTCAATACCCTCCATTGCAGGAAAACTGAAATATGGAAAGTGTGGTATTGCATCTGTACTTTCTTTTGTGAACACTGAACAAAACGCTAGATTCAGTGTGTCGGGAACTTCGGAATCAGCAATGGGTGTCCCTGTGTTATCACATAGTGAAATGGCACATTTATTATCAGGCTTAATTGCTTTCCAAAAATGCTGCGGGTTAGACTGCAGCATATTTGGTATGGTAGTAGAAAGGTAGTCATGCTTGGCGCGTGCTTTTAATGCGTTGTATTCTTTAACAACCTCATTATGCTTTTGCCAGGCCGAGAGTGAACCAGTTCGTCAAGCAACTCGAAATAATCGCTTTTTGTTATTAAGGCCTTTTAAAGACGTGTTATACCAGGGGGAGCGCGCTTTTTCACTTCTAGTGGTAATTGGCATGTATAGATTCATTAGATTCAATAAACGCAGCATTTCGGCTTTAAATAGTATCCAAATGCTCTCAGTTGAATGCTGCCGATATGTAGAGGCAGGTTTCTCGTGAAAAACAGAACGTTCACGGTTGATGCTGGAATAATCGGCTTTGTCGTTTAGCGTGAGTACTTTTTTAGATTTCTCGCTTCTAAGGAATTGCAAGGAAATGTTGCATGAATGACGTTGTGCTCGCTAAACCCACGGATATACGTAAGGGGGGGGCACATTATCAGGGTGTGACGTGAAAAGGAGGTCCAAGACTGTTGACGAGTGTTGGGTTACTCGGGTAGGTTTATTGACCAGCTGTGAGAGGTGAAAAAGCAAACATATGTTTACAAATTCTGTAGGCATGTTATTTTGTGCAAGACATGACGCAACATTACTCCAATCTATTGAAGGAAAATTGACATCTCCGAACGATAAGATGAGGTTGTTGAGATACGTCGTTGTTAGTTCTAACAATGCTTCGTGAAAATACGAAAGAAAGGAGCTACCGGCGCTTGGTGGATGGTAGCAAGAGCCGATTAACACACGCGGTGAAGTGGCGTGGCAGCACGTCCAAACGATTTCCAGAGAAGTTTTTACATTTACGGCAGAGTGCTTAAGCAATTGATGTGTTGCAATCGCCACACCGCCCCCACGGTTATCATCAAAGCGGTCCTTGTGAAACATGTCAAAATCTGGTAGATAAGGAAGACTCTAGGAATCAAGTATGTTAGAGTTTAGCCACGTTTCCGTCAACAGAACGACGTTGCTAGAAGAAGAAGAGATCAAGGTGCATAACGGATCACGTTTTGGCCTCAGGCTGCAAATCTTAGTGTAAAGCAGCGAGAGATCATGCTTATCAATCTGATTCGGCCTTCGTGGCTTTGCGCTGGTTGCTAGGTCTGACGTTCGACCACCAACTGCTTAGCCTGATCAAAAAACGTATGTTTTACTGCCACTGATAGGCTTGTCAAAACGGAGCTTATACCAGGAGTGCTGCGCTTTTCCGCATTCGATAAGGCGTCTTCTGGCTAAACGAATTTCTGGGGCAAAGTCTTCCCTGAAGCCGTAAACTGTGTCTTTCAGTTTACTTCTGGACGAAAGGAGTGCTTCTTTATCCTTGAAGTGGACAAATTTTACTATTATCGGTCGCCGTTTCCCCTCGCGATAAGCTCCGAGTCTATGGGCTCGTTCTATGTCACGACTTTGAGTAGTCATGCCCAGGCTTTTGTGACAGAGATCAATAACCAGTTCTTCACTAACACGCCATGCCTCGTTTTTCACATCGCTGAAATCGTAAAATATCAGGTTGCACCTTCAGGATCTGCTTTCCATGCGGCTTTCAGAGAGCCTAGTTACCTGAGCAGCGCTGTTAGTGGCAACACTTTCAATGATGTCAATTTGAGACTGAACATTTGAAAGTGATAGTAAGTCAGATTCCATTTTGGTCAAGCGCGAGCTCAGGTCATTAAACGTTTTTTTCATGTTCAGCAAGTGTTGATCTGATTGAACCTAACTGCTCAAGCATGGCCGACTGCCCAGATTGCAACGTCTTCTGTACATCAAGCATTACAGTAGGCACCACACAGTGTTCATTCCTAGGTCCAGAATTAGTCTCAATATCACCTGCTAATAACAACAACTTCAATAGCATTTTGGCACTATTGAGAACTACAGAGATGGAGCGCCGTGGGCTCAGCAGAACAAGTAATGATCGGCATCCAGTTCACTTAGCTTTAAAGGCAGTGGTAATTCGTTACCTGCGTAGCGAAGAAGTCAACCGGGTTAGGATGACCCATCGCCGGCGTGCCGCGGAGCCCACTAGGCGTGCTGAGCGTCTGCCCGGGGTTTATATTGGTGCTCCATGGAACGGTGGTGCTGTCAGAAGATAGTGTGCCCGAAATACAAGATGCCAGCTGATGACCACGAGGCCACCGTAGTGACAGCGTTGGCGGTGATGCGCATTCCAGTGCACAGTAGAGGCCGGGCTGGCACACCCCGTCATGGTGAGGTGACGCTTTCAAAGGCAGGTGGCCAGCGCCGCATGATAGTGGAGACCCGGTAGGCTGGTCGAAGTTCTGCAACAGCATCAGCATCCAGGGCAGCAAGACGAACTGCGTAGCGAAGAAAAGCGGGTTAGGATGACCCATCGCCGGCGTGCCGCCGAGCCCACTAGCTGCCCATGATGCGCTCTTAGCCATTTCACTAGCGTCACATATACCAAATTTGGCATTGCGTCACATAAATGAACGACGAAGGTATCTGACTGGAGCAAACATCCTAATCATGAGATGCGTGTCATGTAACAACATGACTACATGCTACACTCATGATGTGCTCGAGGCCATTTCGCTAGCTTCACAAATGCCAAATTTAGTATTACGTGACGTCAATGGAGGACGAAGGTATGTGACTGGTCCAAACATGATAATCATGAGGTGCAAGGAATGGGAGAGCATGACTACATGCCATAGTCAAGGCGCCGATACTCTTCGACGTGCGTCGGTGCGCGTTCGCACCGGAGTTCGTTTCGTCGTGTCACACCGGCGTTGCCACGCCAGGCACCAGTCCTGACATATACTCCCAGGCGCATGCTGCATTGCATTGACGCATGCGCGTTTAAGCGCGTTCAGCGTCCCTCCGTCTTGAACTTGAAGAGGCAGACGCAGTGCTGTCTGGATAACGTTTGGCGCCCAATGCAGCATGTCGCATTTCGCGCCGGTTGCCGTTGGGCCGCGATGACGGACGCTGGTCGCGCCGGTCACGCTTGGCGTCAGGCTATAGAGTGCTCGCGTTTCGCTAACGTAGTGTCGTTGCGCCCAGCGTGTGCACGCGTCAGCGTTACGTTGGAGTATATTGGGCCCTTCATGATGCCATCGCTGCCGTTTCACTAGCTTCATATATACTAAATTTGGCATCACGTGACTTGAATAGACGACGAAGGTACACCACACATGCAAACATGATAATCATGACACGGAAGTCATGTACGGCATAATTTACCTCCACCTGTTACATTGTGGTGATTTGAAACTGGTATACCAACCTTCCTCATTCGTGCTTCGCATATCATCGATTTACACTGTACGTGGGATCTGCCCATTTTTTTCCTCCACGCCAAGACAGTTAAGAGGGTGGGCATACTGGCCCAACCTCGTCAACGTCGTTTTCTAGCGACAGCGACGAGCGACAAGACTTGCTGCCGCGGAGGCCCATCCGTTGCCGCCGCTTGTCACGTCGCCCGTTTCTGGAAAATTAGAAAAGATCGCTGGTCGCCCGGAAGTCATCGTGGCGATTTCCGGCAACAAAGCTGTACCAATGGTCCTCTCTTCGGTTGCAATTAGCCTCGATACTTGTTATTCACGCGTACATCAACTAATGCAAGGTATCAACTACTTTATTCTTTACATTCACGTCTCACTCGGACAGCGACAAAACGGCTTCGTTTTGTCGTAAATCTTATTGTCGAAGGTTTGTTTTGATGTTTCGACGGTAGCTTGTGAGATAATGGCCCTTTTTTGCAGTGTGAAATCGTCATGCGAAGTGCGTTGTGGCTGTCGCAGCGTACGTTTCTAGATACCCTGTGGCGCTTCATAGGTCGGCAAAGCCCTGCCCCAAACCTCTAACAAGAGCACACTTTGTATCATCGCAACCTAACTCTAAAAAAAGCAAGGGCTGCCCTCTTCTGCTTTATAGATTTTTTTCAGACGTTAATTACTAAATGGGACACACGCCACTACCAAAACATGACGTCACTACAAACTCTCTTCAAACTAATACACCAAGGAGGACAAGGTGCCTTTGACACGGTCTCCTCTAAAGGAGTGCAACAGCGATCACGGCAATGGCTGGCGATGTGAGATGAAATTCCTCCCTTTTAAGAGTTTTTATGCTCCTGCAGCCTAATACTAAAACATCTGCCCGTCTGTCCGATGGGGACACTGCCGCACGTGAAAGAAATTCGGTATACTTCAGCGGTCGAACACGCGGTTCATTCAGATGGTGAAAGTACAGGAGTGCGTGCCAGAATGGTTGAGGAGGTTGGAACTTCTGGCAGCCTTGAAGCCAACTGTGAAGAAAAACATGATATATTGTTTCAGGTTTCTTGAAAATCAGGCAATGTGACCCTCATGGTGTGTAACAGCCCCGTTCATGTGTGAATGTCTTCACTGATAGTGTTCCAGTATGTAATTTAAAGAAAATGTTTTGACAACGGTGGGTACCTGTTAGTTTTTCACCCGCTTCAGTACATTTTTTCGGTATTCTACAGTATATGGTCCGGTACAGTGACACTGAAAAAAACACCGTCACATGAATCTCTCTATAGTTTTTTTTTCATCGAACACTAGATAGATAATCAAAGGAAAACCAAACCAGTAAGAAACGTATGTTGTCTACTACTTCCTTGAGATAGTCATGCAATGTCCCCGGCATGCTATTATCAAAGGTGACGACGAGATCGGGTTAACCTGAGTTGGCATGCGGTACGCAGAAAAAGATCACTGCAGTAATGGGAGAACAAGAATCTTCTTCCGACCTGTCTTATAAACAAGTGTGTTAGACCTAGACACCCGTCCCTCTCGCGTCTGAACAAATTGATTCGCTGCACCTTTCCCTATTCGAGCCCCTTATAAAGACCGCGAACACTCTGTGCAGTCTTTGCACGTTGATCATCGAACAATGCAGCATCTGCTTCACATACCACAGCTTCGTTACAAAAAAAAACACGTTGCACACAGTGGCTCTAGCAAAAACAGACAGGTTTGTGCCTTTTCACTTGTCTGGCTTTTCTTTCGTTCTCTTTTTTATTGCGACCAATACTCCTCGCGGCCTTTATAACTTTCAAGTGGAACACCAAGGTGTCTAGTCAGTGTTTCCCTCCAGCACACATTCGCAAAACAGGCCAGTTTTGAAAACGATCTTCCATGCCACAACCCGAGGGATTTCCCCCAGTTTACTCGGCTCCCTGTGACTTTATAAAAATGCTTGATAACACGCATCGCTTCCTCAACACTTTCTTTGTTAGTAAGACCAACCGCAATGTCAGCAGCTTCACTTCTGCTGCCGCCAAGCTGAAACCACGTATTTTCTTGTTTTAATCAATTCCCTGACACATCGCTTCAATATAAATGCAAAACAAAAGTGAACTGAGGAGGCAGCTCTGACACACAGAACACATTACGTGAATGGGGGCCCCAAGAAACTTATTAACTGTTAAACTTGTCATGCAGTTCTGGTCGCCAAAGTCACTCCCTGCCTGATGATGGAACCAACATTAACGTGGTCTTATATGACATACAAAATTTCATGGGCAACACAATCAAATACTTTCTTCAGGTCGAGCTGGAGCACAGAAACGCCAAGGAACGCTTCGTCACAACACTGTAGCACGTATCGCATCCTGTAAATGTTTGTGCTAATAGTTCCACCTTTCATTCCACACGTTAAATGTTCTGCCACTATTTCTTTGATGACAACCTGAAACCTCACTGCAAGAACCTTCATAAAAATTGGTAATTGACACTGGTCAGCGATATGCGCCTATAAGATGTCACCAGTTCGAGTTCTTTAGCTTCGTCAGTTTTAGGAATCAATACTGTATCTGCCTTACTAAAGAAAGGCGACATAGTTTTCCGTTCGTACATCGTATTGAACAGGTCTGTCAACAAAGGGGTGAGTTTGATTTTAAACATTTTATACCAGGCAGCGGTTAGCTCATCGGCTGCTGGTGATTTTCTGGGTTTCGAACGACCATTCGCACGTTTGATTTCGCTTTTTGTTATTTTCCCTTCTAATAGCTACTTTGTGTCGTCACTCAGTGAGCCTTTCGCTGAGTAAACTATTCTTTAAGCCCACCTATATTTGCTGGTCGTGCTGTGAAGAGCGTTTGATAATGAGCAAAAACGCACGCTCAATGGTTTCATTGTCGATGGTGAGTGTCCCGTTCAAATAAATCATATTGATTTGATTTCGCCGCCCCAGACTTCTTCCAGACCAAGGGCTATTTTTGTGGGCGTCTCCACCGCTACTAGTTTTTCTGCATGAGCGCGAACTCAGGCACCTTTGTTATCACTGCTTGTCACATTGTTCAAGTTTTCCTTTTACACTGCGCACCTTGTCTTTGTAGATCCCATGCTTCTTGCTTTTGAGGGGTATCATCTGCTGCAGTGTTTTCTTTAGACTTTTTTTAATTGTGCTTCCAACTTTCGTGAGCTCGATCTGTCCAGCACTTTCAGTTTTACCTTCTGTTTTAAACATTCCGCTTTCTCTGCCGCAGTTTCTGTTTCTTCCGTAAGCATTTCATGAATGACACCGTGCACTTCTACAAATCACTCGTCATTTAACAATGACGCGTTCAGTTTCCATAGCTCCCATTTAAAGGTATTTCGTTGTTGCTTCATGTCTATGCGGCATGAAACCAAGAAATGATCCGAAAAAGACGTTGGCAACTAATGATGTCATTCTGCAGTATCAACCGACATAATGTTTCGATATCGATGAAAATCAACAGTGGACTAACAGGGCAACATTGACGCAGTGAACGCTTAATGCTGATGGGGGGATGGGCAATGTCTCGTTGATTATTAGCCTTGTACTACGATTTCGATATACCATGGCTACACCATCCATATTTCTCTTACCATCATTATAGTGCTCTAATACTGCAAGCAAAAGAGCATAGGCAACGTAATCAAACTCTTTCTCCAGATTCAGCTTGAGTATGGCCACACGAGTTTGACTGATGGCAACACATTAGAACACAGACCGCATTTTATGAACCCTTGTTACAATGAAACAAACTGATTTTACACGTTTGGTGTAGACCAACAATATCTTTTATTAGTGGCATAAGTGTAGCCGCCCAAACTTTCAATATTGTTTTGTAGTCTACGTTTTTCACTGCGATTGGCCTGTACGCTGTGACGTGCCTGAGCTTTTCAACCTCATCTGTCTTCGGAATCAGAATAGTACATAATTAACCGAGGACTCGTGGTAATATCGTTTCCTCATGTGCCTCGTTAAAAACGCCTGCAAGTATAGGAGACAGTTCACTTTCAAAACACTTGTACCATTTGGCACGAAGACCACCTGGTCCCGGAGACTTGCCGGGATTCAACTTATCAGTCGCCGTTCAACTTCAGATGCAGATATAGATCATTCAAAAGTGCTTTTTACTTCCTGGCTCACTTGAGGCACGCGTCCTAAATATTATGCTTTATATATTTCCAGGAGTACCTGTCTAAACGCAAAGGGGTTGTCAAAATGATTTAAAATGCGCATAAAATGCGGCCGGTATCAGCTACTTCGTGACCATCAGTCTATATTTTTTTGATGTGATTCCTTCGAGCGTTCGTTTTTTCGCCGCTAATGCCGTTTTGGTTGGCGTCTCTCCAGTACCTAAAGCCTCAGCCCTAGCACCACGGACGAGTGCACCACGGTAGCGTTCCTCGTCATGCAGTGCATGTTTCTGCTCAATATTGCATTTGTCAATTTTATACTCTCCCGGTTGTTTCCACTCTAAGTAAATTAGTCTTTACGAGGTCATTCGGAGTTCTTTTTCTTTCTTTTTCTTTTCCTAACTCAATGCGCAAGAACAATCAATAGCTTTTATTTTTATTCTCTGCCAGTGCTGTTCCTATTTTTCTGCAAGTTTAGCTTTATCATCCATTTCTATTTCATTGATGCTGTTCATTAACTGATCTAAACAATATTCGTTAGTGATCAAAGTGGAATTCATCTTCCACAGCTCCCATGAGAAAGTTCCACGTTTTGTTTTCTCTCCCATATCACATTAACTAAACAATGATCACTGAAGCGTATTGGGTAGACAGCACATGTCTTGCAGTGGACTATTATTTTAAGTGACACGTAAATGCGATTAAGACGTGCATGACTATTCCGCTGAAAATGTGTGACAAGCGCTTCCTGCATTCCCTACATACAGCCACTCACGTCTTATAACTCGAATGCAGTAACAATGTCTGCTGGCGTCCTGCTACTTTTATCGTAAATGGCGCGTCCATTTGATCAATTCCGCCCGTTGAGGACGCAGTTGAAATCACCAAGTATAACAAATTTCCTTTCCAAAGTAAAGTGCTCTTCTAGCTTTAAAAAAGTGAGCGTTCCTTGCAAATGGTTGGTGCATAAGTACACACAATATGCCACTGACAGTCAATAAATACAAAATCACCGCAAACCAATCTACCACACAGGCAAGAAAAAGTACCTTGCACTACCAGACCCGGTAACTTCTTAATGAATATGACACAGCCTGCAGACGTGCCTATTGCTTGACACACGAGCCGTAACGCGCCGTAATCCTCAGCACGATGGCCCGGGTCTCTTCCTCACCGTCTAATTTTGTTTCTTGTACAGCAAGTACATCAAGATCATGATCCACGAGCAGCCTGTAGACTTGGCTCTGTTTCCGCTTGGCGACAAGATCTTGAACGTTTAACGTTGCCAGTCTTAAGTTTCAGTGCAAAAGCAATGTCTAGACAGTAAAGAAGTTAGCCCATGACATGATGCGTATACCTTCAGCGTCTAGCACGGATCTTGACATCCTCAGAGCTTCCAGGTGGACCCGTGCCCCTCGAGGACAATGGTTATCTGTGTTTGTTCGATATGGGGTTGGGACGCTATCGCGTCGGAATGAAATCACCTTCGCAGGTGGCCCATCTTAATGCTTATCACTGGACACCTCGCTCCGTCCGGCAGACTGTTCGTGTGGTCTTTCGCTTGGCGCCCCACCACTGGTACTCTCGGTCGACACTGGAAGTTCGGTCAATTCCACCGGCTCAAGCTCCTTCGATAAGGTGCTTGTGTAGCCTTCCTCGGTTTTGCCGGCTGGCTCTTAAGTAAACTCCCCAAATGCTATGTCTGCTTGTACTGTTGGTCCATCACCACCATTTGGTGTGGCTGTACCTGTTAAAGCATCTGGCTTCACCACATCACCTGCCCCTTTCGCCACGCCTTCAGCCTCAGTCGCATCCACCTCCAACTCTGCTGTGTCTTCACATTCAGCTGATCGGATAGCCGATGCGTACGTACGCATGCGCTCATCTTCGCTGTGGTTGGACCGTCGACAACGCGAGCATCGGGGTACTTTAATTTCCCTTCTAACAAGGCCGGTACTTTGGCAGCGCAAACACTGCATTGGCCGACCAGGTGCAACCACAAGTGCCAGTTCACCAGCCACCCTGATTTAATGCGGGTGATCTTCAACCTTCACGCCACTCTTGAGCTTAAGAAGCACAGACCGTGTGGTCGACCCCTTGTCGTTCAGTCCTCAAACACGCCAATGCTCTCGGGTGACTTGTACGACCTTCCCAAAAGCTGCCAACGCCGTTCGCCCACCTTCATCGTTGACGCCATACAGCAACCAATGAAGGCGCAGCCGCACCTGATGATCCTTGGGGTCTACGAAGATGCAACGTCGCCGCTTGACTTGCCGCTCCTTTATATCCAGCAAGCGTTTTGTGGCGTCCGCGTCGCCAATAGTGACAGCCCAGACATAGTTTATCTGGTAGGCCCTAAGTGTCAACACCTCCGGCAGCAGTGTTGTAGGGCTGCGAGCGTCTCGGAAATCTACCCGATACCGTCTGCACGCACATCACTATGTAAAACACAGTGTTTTGCGCGACGCATCCCTTGGGCAGTGGTGGCACAGTAATCTGGGATACTGTGTCTTGATCTTCGGTCATCCAGTTACCGCGGCTAGTCTGTGCTGCAAACGCCGCTTTTATGGAGCACATATTTCATGCGTCCCACGTGCGTGAGTGCCGACGAAAAAATGACCACTGAGCTACGCTTCCTTTATGACAGGGGCACTTATTGACGCGCGTCATGGTGCTCAACAGATAATTTGAACAACAAAATAAATAATAACTTGAAATTAACCCACAATTATCTCGTAATTGCTGCCTGATACAGATTTTTTTTCGTGATGACGGAAAGCCAGACATTTCTCTCGTCAAAGAAAGCGGCAGCCATGTTTGCATAGATGTACTTTATGATATGCGCTCTGGTAACTCATGGTGCCGTAGTATAACAGAATAAAAAAAAGGTAGCGCAAAAGTAGAGATTGCTTTGGAGGTGGCTCTGTTTGAACTCGGGCCTTCTCACATGCAAAGTAAGCGCTCTACCAGTGAGCTACACCCTTTTTTCTGTATTGCTTGCTTGCATCAAAAACAAATAAATATAGAAAGGCTAAACATGTTACCCATACTTTGGTTAACATTAGAGTAATAAAATTCTTTAGGTTAACAAAAGCATCGAGAATTACCCCCCACAAGGAAGGCTCAATCTGGGCGTGATATATTTCCCGAATATATGCGACACTCTCGATGAAGTTAACTCTCACCGAGCTCACCTCAACATCCACGTGTCCCACTGCCATTCTCGTTTTCCACAGACTGCTGAGGCCAGCATAAACATATTGTACAGAACTTCACCTGATTTATCAGTAGGCAAGAAACGTACTCCGAGAGGCGTAATCAGTAGTTATTTTTTGAGGGCCTGCTGTAAGACATCCCTATGAAAGATTGGGACCCAGCAGTCGATGAAAACATGTTTCATTGTCTCTGGTTTGTTGCAAAGTGGGCAGTTCAGAACCCTAGAGATGTCTAGCATCTTTCATGCAACCACGTTTTAACGGGTGGCGTGTTTGTATGTAGCTTAAAAAATGTTTTTTTGAGCAGGTCTGATCGGCATTTTCTTCACCCCTTTCAATACATCATATCCCCAACCTCCACAGTTCACTGATCGGTACAGAGGTATTAGCAACAATGTATCCACTAAATCTCTGTACAGCGTTTTTCTTGTCACGGAGCACAAATATTTCATGGAAAAGCAAGTGTGTGAAAAGCGGAAAGATTCGACCACTTCCCGCAAATAACCAGTGACACTTTCTCCTGCCATATCTTTTCCGATGGAGGCGGAAATGTTGTAGGCCCGTGTGCTCAGATTTGTGTGCACGTTAAAGAACCCCAGGTGGTCTAAATTTCCGGAGCCCTCCACTACGGCGTCTCTCATAATCATATAGTGGTTTTGGGACGTTAAACCCCACATATCAATCAATCCTGCCATATCTGCGGTAGTTACGATAAAATGAGGCAGTGCTTTTTTCTAATCGCACAGTGATCACTGTACGGAAAAAATCATTTGTCTGCTCACGCAAAAAAAAAAGAAAACGAGACACTATTTGTCTGATAGAGAAATGTCGCAAACCCAGCCCGCCACTTCGGACTCGGCGAAACAAATTTGTTCTGCTTACCGCCCCCCACCCAGATGCCCTATGAATACGGCAAAAAGACTATGCATTTTTTTTTCACATATGAACGACACATAAATAGAAAAATGGTACCACACGTTCGCCATTAGAAAAAGATTACACACGGTAGCACGCCCAAACATTGATAAATCACGCCCCTGCCAAGCCTTTGTTTTTCCCCCATTCTGTCAACCTCACCACACCAATAATGAGGGCTGTCCTTATAGTGCTCCAGTGGCAAACAGAAGTACTTATTAGGCGTTGTAGACCACTGGACGTTTGCGAAACGAGCCGGTGTACAGTACCAATGACCGCCCCAAATGCCGACGCTATTCTTCCTATTTCTCTGTGCTCCATATTACTGACAGTAAGCCTTCACGAGGATTACAGCTTCACGAAAGCTGTTGTGATTCTCGCAGAAAACCGCCATGTCGTGAGCGTATGCGAGTATATTTCCCTTCAGCGCGCAGTAACCTTAAACCTCGAGGGTTCTCGTTGCGCATAACTGCTAAGCAGAAGGACTCGAGGTGTAGCGTGAAAAAAAATTGGCTCAGAAGGCATTCTTGTCTGAGTGAAGACATCAGGGAAATCTTTGCGCTGAGAGACTTGTTTTTATATTCTGAGTGGTACATTGCTCGTAAGCCAACTTCACGCCATCTAAGAATATTTTCCCCACTTTGACCTCTAAAACGAGAAAAAGGACATCGTGGGATACACGATCGAAGGCTTTCACCAGGTCAAGCTGCAACAACACAACGCGTTTAGCGAAACCATCACAACACTATAGCACACTTGGCGCTACATGGGCGTTTGTAGCAATCGTGCGGCCTTTATGTGGTGCGGACCGACAAGTTTCGTCACGACTCCTTGCAGTCTTTTCGCCAATACCTTCATAAATATTTTGTAATCAGTCTTTGTAAGGCTGATTGGTCTGTATGGCCCCACTGATAAGAGTGCCTTGTCGTCATCTCTTTTCGGTATTAAAACCATGTGCGCATTCCTGAAAGAGGTTGTTATACGTTTCTTTTTGTATGCTTCTGCGTACACACGTTTCAACATTTTCCCTAGCCAAGGTGCAAAAGCCTTGTAGAAAGCGGCGCCGTCAGGACCTGGTCACTTGCCCACAGGCAGTTCTTCAATTGCGCGTTCAATTTCGCGTGCACTTATTGGTTTCACCAGTCTAGCTTTTATTTTATCATCACCACGGGGTATGTATTTAAAAAACCGTGCTTCATATTCATCTCGCTCATGAACTGGGTCTCCGAACAGTTCGCGCTAACGTTCTGAGAAGGCTTGCTCTATCATATTCTTGTCCGAAATAACGCCATCACGATAAGCAATCGGTCCTATCTCATTTTCTCACGAATGCCGCTTTTCGTCGGCAATAGCGCGTTTGTTCGGTGTTCCATCAGCCCACAATTTTTTCACACGTACCCGATTAACGACTGTTCTATATTTTTCTTTGTCAATGGCTTCCATCTGGCTTTTAATCTTTCCGATTTCTTCGCGATATTTTCCCGACTCCACATTGTTCATTGAAATAAGAAAATGGAGTTCCTTCTGAAGCTCGTTTTCTTTCATTTTTCAATTTATCGTCTGGTAGTACCTATTGAGATCGCGACCATCTTGTTTTTATGGAAATAGAAAATAAACAAAGGAGTTTTTTCACCGTTACTTGGCGACGACTGCCCCTTTCCACTTAATTGGTACAAATAAAATTGTAAAAATAGCATGTATACATATAAACAGTTCTACATGGGTGAGAGCAAAAGTTCTATATGGACAGAGCAAACACGTAGACGACATGCTCTTTCTTAACTTTTGTCCGCTCAGTATTCGTCAAAATTCTTTGTTTCTTCGAAAACCTGTTGCAGAACCTTCATTGCTCTGATGTTTGTTTTGGATGGCCATGAACCTAGTATTTTATTCAACCCAAATGGCCACTCGGGATCTAACCTACGCAGTTCCTGTTCTTGTCGCCTTCGGCGTGGGTCGTGTTTCGGACAGTCGAGCAAGAGGTGACAGATATCCTCGTCGTCGTGGCCGCATGAACATGCTGATGCTATTGCACAATGAATACGAAGTAAGAAGTGCTTTGTGTAAGCGGTTCCGAGTCGTAGGCGATGAATGAGTGTGTCGATACGTCTTCGGAGGTCACGGTCTAATTGGTATTCAAGATTAGGATCAACAGAATATAAGATCAATTCTTTTGTTTTGTCTGTGAACCAGGTAGACAGGTATAATTGACGTTTTGTTGTTCTTAAAAATCTATATTCATCATATTGAGATACCGCAATGAGGCACGTTTACGTAGAATGAAGAGCAATTTTCGCCAACTCATCCGCCATTTCATTTCCCTTAATTCCGCAGTGACTGGAGACCCAATGAAATCCCGCTCGATGATTCGACTTCATAGCTTCTGAGAGCTCTTTTAGTATAGCGTATACTATACGAACATCAATGTGTCTTGAAGTGGCACTTTCCACCCATGCCAATGCCGCCAGAAAGTCTGTAATTACCACCGATTATCTTCGTGTCGTTGACAGTTTAATGAAGCTTATGGCTAGCAAAACTGCTACGAGCTCCGACGTTGTTGAAGAAGAGAGGTGGCCCAACTGACATGCATATTCTTCGTGCACTTCCGGAATTATGAATGCTGGTGTCGCTGTCTCTTTGGTTACGGAGCCGTCAACGTACACGTGAGTGTATCCTTGGAATCTGTCAAACAGATGATGTGATGCCAACTGCTGAGCGGCAACGGTTGGCACTTCGTGTTTGCTGCGAAGTCCTTATATTGACGTTTCAATAGTTGGTAGCTTAAGCAGCCATGGATGGTAGTTTTGGTCCAGTGACCAATGTGTCGACACAGGAAGCCGGGAAATGTACTGCTGGTACACAAAGTGTATTTGTGCTCCAGCACGGTTCACGATGTTGGATATGAGCGGAAGGGAAGGGTGTTGCGTGACAAGACGAAAGAGGTGCCGACATGTCTCCACATTTTTAATTACTATAAAGTTAGGTTGTCTTGCCTCTACCAGTGTCAAAGAACTTTATGTTGCCTGTGAAACCCCCATACATATGCGTAAGCTTCGTGCTTGTAACAGCTGAAGTCGGTGTAGCGACGTCTGAGAGATGTTGTGGAGAACTGACGCAGAGTAGGCAATTTTCTGTCGGATTAGTGCACAATGAACGTGTAGGAGAGACGCTGATGTACCGCCCCATTTTGTTCCCGCGATGCGACGTATAACATTTATGGTGCTGTTCACTTGATTTTCTAGATCAGCAATATGCTGACTCCATCTGAGTTGGCTATCTAAGGTAACGCCAAGGAAGCGATGCTTTTGTGCGATTTCGGTTTTCTGGCCATCCACAAAACGCTTCAAGTTTTTTACTTTTTTTCTCATGAATGGCAGAACTACAGATTTGGCGTGAGAAATCTGCATGCTTCGCTCTTTGAGGTAATCACTTATTGCGTCTAGTCCTTGTGGAAGCCGATGTTCGATCACTTCCAGTGATTTGTGAGACATCCATATGCTTATGTCGTCTGCATACAAGGATATGTTCAAGGCTTCAGGCAGTATTTCTGGAAGACCTGCCATTTAAGCTTTGAAAAGAAACGGACTTAGAACGCTTACTTGAGGTACAACTCTACTCATGTTGAAGCGACGCTGTTTCCGTTAATGGTTGAAATATATATTTGTCTGTTACATAGGAAGTTGGCGATCCATTGAAGGATACGACCATGAACCCCTAGTTAGGTGAGCCCGTGTAGCACAGAAAGGTGGCTCACAGAGTCGAACCCTTTCTTAATATCTTAACGAGGTCTTAATGAGGTCGAAGACGCAGTCCATGGTGCATCGCCGTCGTCTGAAGCCAGCCATATGTTCTGGAAGTGAGTTCTTAGCTTCAATCCACCACTGTATTCTTCAGTCCACCATTTTTTCCATTACTTTAGATACACAGCTAGTGAGGCTGACTGGTCAGAATGAGTCAAGCGAAAGCGGTGATTTACCAGGCTTCAGTAAAGGTACGATTCTCGAGACCTTCCAACACATTGGAACGTACGCCTTCGCCCACATGTCGTTATATATCCGTAGAAGAACTGGCATGTCATTGGGTCCTAGATTGTTCAGAACACTGCACGATACGTTGTCGGGACCGGTTGCCGTTCTTACGCGGCTTAGTGATAGATCAGTACGCAACTCTAGTAGAGAATACGTGTTATCCAGTTGAGCATGTGATAAAGTGTATGCATCTTGAATGTGCTGCTCTACAGAACTAGGCAGTGTAGTAGTGTTTTGAACCAATTGCCCAGTTCCAGTCAACATTGTGCAAAACTTATTAGAAACATCAGGTTCGGATAATCTAAGAAATATGGCCAATGCTCTGAATGGGTTTAGCTGAGATACTGGATGACTTGGAGCAGTGATTGTTTGCCAGATTTCCGGAAGTGCAGTAAGTGGGGTCAATTAATTGCAGAAATCATGCCATTTTTTCCAATCTAGCTTTTGCATGTGTCGGTTAGGTTGAATGTGTGTGGCCTGACTCTTCATATAATCTTCAAGCCTCCCAGCGTGGCTATAGCGACGTTCTGCTCGCCTTCTAATAGCCTGTAGGTGCTCATAGTCTGCATCTACACTGGAGTGGGCTGCTGGGACAGCTGTAAACCTTGTCGAACGAGCGTAACTGCTTTTATTGCAGGACATAAATGTATCCAATTCATTGACTCCCATCAAGTCACGTCCAGTATGTTCACGAAATAGATTCCAGTCAGTTAGCTTTGAAATCATTACGATCGTTTGCACTTGCATGCTTGGGTGTTGCATAAGAACTGGGTAATGAACACTCCCTCGTGTTTTGAGGTCTGTACACCAGTTCATATCTCGTGCAGTGTCAGGAAAGGCTACAGCCAAATCTAGACAGCTGGCATAATTATTACCTTTTAAAAACGTTACTGATCCATCATTCAGTACAACAAGACCACATCGATCAATAGCTTTTTCGAGTGTTCTCCCACGTGAATCGGTATGAGTACTGCCCCACGTGGTATTGTGCGCATTGAAATCTCCTCAGATGAGGGTCTGGGCTTTACCCAATAAATGAACCTGAGATGATTCGGAGATGCGTGTCGATGGTTGCAAATAAACACAAATTACGGTGATGGTAAGTATCTGGAATTGAATTTCGCACCCTACAAATTCTGGCACGTCCGAGTCCGACGAGTATAAAACAAAAGAGGGTATGTCGCACCATACGCATAACAGTGCCCTGCTTAAGCCTGGATTTCTTCTTGATGCATATGTGCCATAGTTAGAAATCCTAAAGTCAGGGCCAACGTTGGTTTCATTTAAACACAGAATGGGAAAGCTATACTGAGCAAGCAGCTTCCTAAAGTCGGCGCTCTTGGACCTAAGGCCATTGGCATTCCACTGAAACACAGCTGTGATGCGGAAACAGTTGTTCATTTGTAGAGCCATTTTTCTATACAACAATTTTTTGTTGTACTGCTAGAGGCTCTAATGAAAGGACTGCGCTCACCTCTGGTACGTCATTGGCCTGTGGAAATACACGCAGGATTGCCTTCAAAGCAAGGAAGAGCGTCGACATAACCATACCCACATCACTTCTTTTCGGTGCACGTTGCTGTTGTGCCTTTATATTTCGTGAGGTGAAAGGTGTAGACGCTTGTTTATCCTGAGTTGCTGACGGTTTCGGTGTCCTGCTGTCGCTTGTCTGCCTTTGAACGCTTGGTGGTTGTCCTCTACGGTCCGTTTTGGCTGTACTTTTATTTTTCTGAGCTGAAGCATGCTTGGCTACCGCCGCATACGACAGTGGTGGTGTACTCTTTTGTGATTTTGAAGTCACAGGGAGTGGATGCACAGTTTCAGGATTCGGACAAGGCGATCCCTTTTTTGGAGCTATTCCAAGCAAAATTTCTTGTCGCTTTAGTCGAGTAGCTGCCTGGTGTTTCGGACAACCAGCATATGACGCTACGTGGTCTCTATTCGAATTGGCACATTTGGGATGATTCCTCGATGTATATTCTTTGTAATCCTGTGCTCCTGCACATATTTTGCAGTGAAGTTGTCCATGGCACGATTTGGCAACATGTTCATATTGTTGACACTTGTAACATTGTGTAGCGTGCTGTAGGTACTCTTCCACCGGGCGACTTGTGAAGCCTATGAAAATACGAGGTGGCAGTGGCTTGTCGGGGGAAAACTCAAGAATTGCTCTGCCGAGTAAATGTGGCTCTGCTGAACCATCTTCAGGGCGGAGCCATTTAGTCTGTCTCCTGACTGAGATTACACCGCTGTCTCTTAAATATTCAAGCAGTTGATCTTCACTGTATTGCATTGGTACATGTGTAATCTTTCCTAGGTTCCTCACATACGACTGCGGTATATACGGTGCCACTTCAAGACCAGCAACATGTGTTAACTCAAGAAGTCTGGAGAATGCAGTAACAGTAGTGACACTTACGGACAAGTTGCCATATCTGTTGACATGGAACGACTCCACTTTCTCTTTCGCAGCAGCTACTACTTCACTGGCCAGTTCGCTCGGACTGACTTTCCAGAACGAGGCGCTAGGGTCTGTCTGCTTGAAAATTACGGGTATCCCTGCTGGTCAGGCTTTCATGTGCATGACTGTTGTGAAAGGCCTGTCTTCTGCTTCTGCATCACAGTTCATTTTCGCGGAGTCGATGATTGTTGCATCGCTGTAATCCTCTTGATTAAAATTTCGCGCCTCCTTCGGAGTAACACACTCGTCGACGGCGTTAGGTGTCGTCGAGGGGCCGTCACAGTCCTCCTCGGGTCTGCGAAACACGGAATTATCTTGTTGTTTGGACGCATTCATCACTTCGTCTTCATCTGATGGGCGCCGAGAAGAATGGCCGCCACCAGCAGCCGAAGCTCTCGGACGTCGTGGCACCCTAACATAAGGCTTCAGCGCCTTGGAGACGTGGCGCCTGGTGCACCGCGAAGGTGGTGGCCGAATTATGGCAGTAAGATGCAGAAGACGAGTAAGGAAACTTACGAAATTGGCGAAAAAAGCAGCAGCGCTAGAAAACTCACCGGCGACCATCTTTACGTACACCTTGAATTCTTCCCATGCTTCCGTGTAATATAAAAAGGTATTTCTTAACAACTTTCTAATCTGGCTCGTAACATCCTTCACAAAGTTGCCATCATCTCGTTGCTTTTCGTTAAACTTCCAAAACGCCCAATAAAACTAAAGATTTTGGGCTTAGTTTTTAGTGTAAACCACAGTAAACTATGTCCACTAAAGGACACCGGTTATTCAACATAAGTGTCACACAAAGGCATTCGATTCAGTGAGATATAGACTCTGTCGAGTCTTGCCTGACTAAACGTTTGGCACAATCTTCTGAAAAACACGTACAGTTAAAATCACCCAAAAAGATTATGTGCCTTTCGCATTGCAGGTACTCTTTTACATAGCTAAAGAAATGTTCCCTTTTATTTGCGTCGTTTGGGGCATACAGGCGAATGAGTCTCTATTGTTATTCACTAAAATGGAACTGAAGGACGATATTAGCCGTCCGTTTTCGCCTACACTAGCAACCTCTTCAGCTATGCCTATGCCCTTTCGGACCAATAGCGCGCAGCCACCAGACATTCTGACAGCGGGGTAAACACCTAAGTTGTAATATGTTTTAAATGAACTTATCATTTTATTTGACTGATCCTCACTTTCAACTTGTCTCTTGAATGGCGATAATATCTAAATCCTTTTCGACGCATATTTGGCTCAGCTGGTTCTGCCTCTAAATTCAGTCCACAGCGTATCTGGCTAGATGAGCCACTGTCTACGCTACTCCAGTAGCGGTTTGTTAGCACTCGAGGGCTCGCACCTGAATGCCTCCGCAGGTACAGGTCTTTTGTTTTACTCCGGTGCCTTTTCCGCCGGTCGCTCCTCGGGTGGGATCTTCGGCGAGAGCCGTATTGACAACCGCCGAATTCCCGGTGCCTGTAGTGGTAAATCTTCACTGCTCAGGGCGTCATTTTTTTGTGCCGTCATTTGTTGACTCCTGTCGTGTCCTTTTTCCTATTGAGCCACCAGTATTGGCAGCGTCCATAAGTTTGCTGAGGGCTGGCTCCACAGCAGAGGTAGGCGTTGTTTTTGTTTCACCATCCTCATTACGAGCATCGACGACCGAGTCCATGTTGACAGGTTTTAAAAGGGGTTTTAGGAACACCCACTTCTCCGGCAATGGGTTGTCCCTGAATTCTCGGCGATTTCGCCGACACGCCCTTCACCACCCTCACACTTCCCGCCGTGGCTTCCTCAGCTTCCACTTCATCCATGAGAAGTTCTGGGTTTTCATCTATAGCCATTGGTACCACCACGTTTACATAAGTCCTTACGCACTGCGACTCCTCATGGCCGTGACGGTGACACCATGCGAAGCGCGAGACACGGCAGTCACGCCGGATGCGCCGTGTGTTACGGCATCGCAGGCCGAGGCGTGGTCTTCTAGGAATCACAACTAGGGTTTCCTCAGCTGCTATACGTAGCAGATGGGGTACGTCGTCTACCCCTACGCGCTTCCTCGGCAGCACGTTGACCAGTCGCATTGAAAAGCCTTTATCCCGATGACTAAGCGCACGCCACGTTTTCCTCGCCACGTCTGTGACTGGGTCGTAGAGAGCAGGGCTTCACAAATGTCTCCATCCGGCACATTATACAGCATTGAATGTACCTTTAGGTGCAAATCTTGATTACCAGGGTCAATGACGATGCACTGGCAGTCCTGCACATTCTGTTCGTTCGCCCGTAGCAATTCCTTCACTGCGTCACAACTTTTGAACGTTACGGCCCAAATGTGGCTCATTTGATACGCCCCTAGGTCAACCAAGTCTGTGAGCATTTTCATGCTTGAAAGCATATCACGGAAATGCTGCACCCTGTATGGCCTTGCATGTACGTTGGTGTGTAAAAATAAGGTATTGGTAACAATTCGTCCTGTTGGTAGTTGAGGCAGAAGTAACAAGAAAGCTGGGTTCTCGTTGCCAAAAAACTGGCAGCATATCCACGGAGCGAATGATGAGGAGTGGTGCGAAACATCCGTCCGTCCATTCGTTCTTGCTTCCGTCCATCCATGCGTCCTCTGTGTGACCGTCCGTGCGTCCATTCGCCCGTGTGTGCGTGCGTCTGTTCGTGCGTCCCCACGTCCATCTGTGCGTTCGTCTGTGCATTCGTCCATGCATCCGCCCCTGCGTCAGTCCATGCGTCTATCCGTTGGTGCAGCCATCTGTGAGTCCGTCCGTGCATCTGTCTGTGTGTCCGCTCGTCAATCTATTCAACACTCCAAGTAACACCATCTCGCATCTTTTCATCATATATTCCCGATATAGAATCACAGCCATCCAGCGGACATTCCAAGGACTAAACGACAGGTGGCACGCGCACACTTTCTTATGGCTTGCGCTTCGTGTCCGCGACCTCATGTTATATACTAGTTCACTGTGTTCATGGTACTGCTGCCCAACGCTCGCTAAACCTTTCTAAAACGAAAGAGGTTACGCCCGGCTAGTATAACGTTGCAACCCTTTCTTGTCAGATGTTCCTCAATGTACGTGCCAATGGCTGCTAGTTGGGAATAAGAGGCAGGAGAATTCAGCTTTTACTTTCTTACTGCTTGCGCTTCGTACCTACTTCTCACCTTTAACCACCTTGAGTTCATGGCATATACTACTTCACTCTATTCATGGCACTGCAGATCAACGCTCGCTAAACATTTCTAAAACCTAGGAGGTTACGCCCAGCGAGTATAACTTAGCAACCCTTTTTTGTCAGATAGTGCTCAATGTACATGCCAATCGCTGCTAATGGGGGATGAGAGAGAGGAGAATTCGGCTTTTAGTTAACGTGCACGCTACGAATTTTTCATTGTTCAACAACGCACAGGGCAAATCTCCCACCGGCACTACCTTGCAGGTCAAAACGTAAGACTGGTTACACAGTACGACTATGACTACGACTACGAGGGACGAATTGGTGCCCCTAAAAGAAGCTTCGCCCCTAAAACCTTGAGCCGCGGCCCCACTGCGCCGCTGAAGCTGCTCCTACACAGCTTATGTCAAACATGTCCGCACCCTACGGTGTCCAGAAGTAGAATCCCACTAAGCAACAACTCCATTGTGACAGAAGCACTTATTGACGCGTTTTATGGTGGTCAACAGATATTTTTACCAACAAAATAAATCGTTACACGAAATTAAACAAAATCATTTCCTCATTGCTGCGGGACACAGTTTTTTTCGTCATTTGGGAAAGCCAGACATTTCTAGCGTCAAAGAAAAGGGCAACTATGTTTCATTAGAATTATTCGTCGCATTTCATGGTGCCATAGTATTACACAACACAATAAAAAAGATAGCACGAAATTCAAGATTGCTTCGGAGGTGCCGGGGTTTGAGGCCGGAACTTCTCACATACAAAGCGAGTGCTGTACCACTGAGCTACACTCCTGCTGTGATAGGAGCATTTATTTTTTCGTTATTACCTGGTTTTGGTACAAAAACGTAACTCAAATGGCATTGATAGTAAAAACACAATATTAACAATGCACACAAAGTGACTATAGTCAACCTCCGATTGCTGGCATCATCGAAATAAAATTCAGGCTAAATCACAAGATGCTCTACCAGTGGGAGTCAATCGGGTGGCCCTGTTGCAGCTTTATGAACAGTGTTGCGACGCGCACCTCCGACAACGTTATGAAGGGCGCCTCGAATCTCTCCGCTGCAACCACTCTTTCGAAAGACGGCGACGCCAACACGGTCCCGAAGGCGCCACTGCTTCGAACTCCGCCGGAAAGGTCACCAGCCGTTTGGTAGCGTAGGTTTTTCAGCTCACGACTGCTTTTGCGCAGAGCTGATAGACAAGCGGACGAGACGACGGTGAGTTAAACAAGGTTTATGTACAGCATATATACAGAGGCGTTACAAATTCGGCACTGGGGCCGACAAAGACTCGAAGAGCCGAGCTCTTCTCTCTAACACATAGCTCTCCTCTCAAATGGGTCTCTGTCAAAGGCGTCTCTTTCGACTCGCCGCAGGGCTTCTTTTATATGCCCCGGGTCCAACCCAAACGTCCAACCCGAAGCGCCGCTGGTCGCGAGGTCAGAATCCTCCAATGAGGTCGCCGCTGGGCCGCGTCCTTCTTTCTCCTCAAATCTGGAGAGGCTGCACTGCAGGTGGCTGCACCCAAGGACGAGTGACGTCGCAAGGCATTGCGTCAGACCCCCAGACAGTACGACGCCAGTTGTTTACTCGACGGGCTCGCTTGCGGAGATGACTCACTGCCCGTGCACGCCAGAAAGGCACCGTTAAGTTGTTGATCGCGTCAGGCGGGCGACGCGGGCTGGCCTTGACACAGATTGCCTTTTTCAGAGGCACGGACGTTCGTTGTCGACTCGCTGGCATAACAGCACCCCCGCCACCAGACAATGCGCCGGAAAGACGAGCTGCTTCCACGGGGCTCGGATGACAGGCGCGCTCATTCGCCAGGTCCCTCCAGGTTCACCTCCAGGGCCATGGGGAGAATGCAGCTCAAGACTCCGTTCCGGGAACACATCCCATTCTTGAGAACGGATCCCAGCTCCACAGGCTTGTCGCCACAACTTGTTGACCAGCTTCGCTCGTCTCTTCTGACAATCTTTGGCTTCAGCACTTGTCGATGGTTCTGCAACTTGCTAAGAACGGTTCGACAACAGACAACACACGACACAAGCAAGTGCCCTCGGTCACCCGACAGAACACCAGACAAAGTATAGTACAACATATGCCTATCTACGTGTCTATCGGAATTTCGTTCCCTCTAAATCAAGAGGCACATGTGGGACACAAGACTCTTAAAATAAGAACTTGAATTTTTCACACTTACAACAACGCAACGAATTAGAATACCACATGAAGTTGGCCCCTTGAGATCACTCTGAACGAGAGCGCTCAGCCCAGGTCGTGATGAGGTCAAAATTTTGCCCCGAATCGCCAGCGAGAAACCGAAACGTTGAGAAGGTACTAGCTATAACGCACTGCTCAATGCCCCTGCATTAGCGTTAGGCTTTCCCTTTTTTTGTAGCGAACGTCAAAGTTGCGCTGTCGGAGTATCACGCTCCATCTCAGTAACCGGCCACTTTTAGGCGACGATACCTATGCGGTACCAAGAGCGGCTCACACTTGCGACGTTGCACAGGGAGACATCGATACGGCTTGCTACGGATTGACTCCTCACCGCTTAGCTCGGTATCGTGTTCGATCACCCTTGTGTTTCCGGGGCGGTCCGAAAACACGTCTCCAAACTCGGAAACAATCCTTCTCAGGTCCTCCTTCCGGGCTTCACTTAACCTAGGCTCTAGGTTCAACTGTTCCCAGATTACTTTCGATACCCCTTCGATTACCTCACAAGAACTAAAAATTTCTGCTTCCTCTTCCTCTGAAGCATTCAACGACTGATTTACGACCGCTTGATGTTGAACGTAGGGTTTCATCAAGTTGTAAATTTTGTTCTGCCGCCTTCCTAATTTCACTACATAATTCGTATCGGGGAGCTTGGATATTACATTGGCAGGCCCTTCCCAATCAACCTCAAGCTTGTTCCTTTTAAACGGCTGCAGCAGCATTACCTGACTTCCTACTTCAAGAGCGCGCTTCTTCACAGATTTGTAGTTGTACTCTTTCGACAACACTAGTGCAGCTTTCATGTGGCTTTCCACTGGCGCTTTAATCGAGAGGTCCTCGCGCTGCTCTTGAATGGGCGTCTCTCGATCATCCCTCGACAGCTCGCTCCAACTTTCCGCTACAGGCGAGAGCGTTGCAACCCTCTCCCTCTGACTCAATGGCGCCATGTCGTCTCCCCCTACGCATACCGCGCCGGTGGCTTCGGCGACGGGCCGCTCGCGTGACTGCTCACATGACTCCCGCGGAAAATTTCCTTTCTGGGGTTCCGTCGACCCGCCGACAAGGTCACTTGAGAGTTCACCGCATTGAACAAGGTCAAGCTTCCGCGAAAGCTTCCACGCTTGCGATCGCGTGAGGGCCATGCACTCTAAGTTGGGGAAGAACGATTTGCCCTGCTCTTTGAGAAGCTGCTCTAAGTTGTTGGAGAAAAGATAAGGAAAACGATCGTTTAGCGCGGCAGACACAGCCGCTTCGGTGCGAAGCTCACCGAAAGGGCCTTCAATGACAACCGTGGCGATTGGTAAGCGAACACTCTGCTCCTCGGCGACTTGCCTGATCCACGCGCATTCTCCTGTAAAGTCATCCGGAGACATTAATGAAGGATGGACAACGTCCGTGGTTTCCGCTGAGTCTCTAAGTGCTCGGAACGTTTTCTCATTCACCATAATTTTTTGGAGATACGGCTCCAACAACCGCATGTTTTTTCTGATTCTCGGATCGTTGCGAAGGCAAACTTTTCTTGGCAGTTTGTCGCGATGTGTCCTTCCTTTTTGCAGTTGTAGCAGATTAGCGGCTTCCGTTTGTTTTCCGATTCAAATGCCTGTGTGGTAGAAACCTCACTCGATTTCTCCGCTTCTGTTTGCCCTTCCCCTACACTGTCCTTCGTAAGAGACGGGTCCTTCTTGAAATTACGGTGCGGAGCGGGTCTCCGTTGATCAGGTTTCTTTGAAAAGCCCTCTTTTCTCTCATCCTTTTCAACGCGCACTGCCCTGCTGTGCAACTTTCGGCGAGTATAACACTTCTCAGCTAACTCTGCTGCCTTGTATAGCTGTACTTCACCAAGTTTGTCCTGCAGCCAAAGTTTGACATTCTCCTCGATGCAGCGGTAGAACTGCTCCAATGCAACGCATTCCACCACTTTATCGCGGTCGTCATAAACACCTTCGCCCTTGAGCCATTCAATTAAATCAGCTTTAAGACGAAACGCGAAGTCAACGTGTGACTCATTCCCCTTTTTAGCATACCGGAACCTTTGCCTGAAAGCCTCGGGTGACAACTTATAACGTCTCAAGAGCACTTCTTTAACCTCGTCATAGCTCTCAAACGCTTCCCTCGACAAGCAAGTTAACGCGTCGGACACTTCGCCGGGAAGAAGAGCTAACAGGTTCCGCACCCAAAGAGACCGCTCCAAAGCGTTTCGCTCACAGACGTGTTCAAACTTGACGAGATACTTCGCCATGTCCTCGCCTACTACGAACGGTGGCAGTTGGTCCCGAATTCTATAACCGCTGAGCTGAACTGTTGGAGAAGCTACGCTAGGCGTCTGCGAACACTGTAGTATTGCCAATTCTATTCCTTTCAACTCGAGGCGCTCCTGTCTTTCGGCTTCCTCACGGCGTTTTCGCCTTTCAGCTTCTTCGCGAGCTTCTCGCCTTTCAGCCTCCTCGCGGCGTGCTTTGATATCCACCCAGGCCTCATCGACTTCCTCAGCCGACACTCCCTCATCCTTCATGATCTCAAGGATCGCTTGTTTTCGTTACGCACGGCCCAAAGTAATGCCGAGTTCCTCACAAATTTCAATGAGTTCCTTCACTTTAAGGTTCTCCATCGTTCACACTAGCCTCTTGCTGTTTGCCCCTGTTAACAATTTACTTGCCGTACCCACTATAAGTCAACTAGCAAGACGCGCAAGCAATTTTTTACACTCCCGTGTTTACACCTTCCGTATTAACTTTGGTTTCAAAGCGCTTCGACTTGGCTTGAAACGATCAAAGCTCACTCTAATGCTTCACACAACCCTTCTCTAAAGTACTACAACCTGAGCTAGAGTAGTCTGGTGAACTGAGGGGAAAACATCAGGCACTCACCGCATCGGTGTCGCTGACGCCGGCCGATCCCGCAGCTGCCAACCAATGTTGCGACGCGCACCTCCGCCAACGTTACGAAGGGCGCCTCGAATTTCTCCGCTGCAACCACTGTTACGAAAGACGGCGACGCCAACACGGTCCCGAAGGCGCCACTGCTTCGAACTCCGCCGGAAAGGTCACCAGCCGTTTGGTAGCGTAGGTTTTTCAGCTCGCGACTGCTTCTGCGCAGAGCTGATAGACGAGCGGACGAGGCGACGGTGAGTTAAACAAGGTTTATGTACAGCATATATACAGAGGCGTTACAAATTCGGCACTGGGGCCAACAAAGACTCGAAGAGCCAAGCTCTTCTCTCTAACACATAGCTCTCCTCTCAAATGGGTCTCTGTCAAAGGTGTCTCTCTCGACGCGCCGCAGGACTTCTTTTATATGCCCGGGGTCCAACCCAAACGTCCAACCCGAAGCGCCGCTGGTCGCGAGGTCAGAATCCTCCAATGAGGTCGCCGCTGGGCCGCGTCCTTCTTTCTCCTCAAATCTGGAGAGGCTGCGCTGCAGGTGGCTGCACCCAAGGACGAGTGACGTCGCAAGGCATTGCGTCAGATTCCCAGACAGGACGACGCCAGTTGTTTACTCGACGGGCTCGCTTGCGGAGATGACTCACTGCACGTGCACGCCAGAAAGGCGCCGCTAAGTTGTTGATCGCGTCAGGCGGGCGACACGGGCTGGCCTTGACACAGATTGCCTTTTTCAGAGGCATGGACGTTCGTTGTCGACTCGCAGGCATAACAACAGGCAGAAACCAATCTATGCTTTCACGAAAATAGACTCGGGCTGGCCGCGCATTTTGGTAGAAGTGGAAGCCCGCCATTCTCGATTACCCCTAAGATTGGAGGCCCAGGAGCATGATTCTATCACAAGGCACGCCATCCTCGTACTCATCATACAGAAACCGGATTCCATACGGGTCTAATGGAAGGTCTTTCTTAATAGCTCTCTGCGACACGTTCCAAATGTACACCCCCTCCCAACGACACAAGAAAACGTGATGAATTGTTTCGGGTGCCTTACAAATGATGCAGTGCTATCCCCAAGGAGAAAAACATCCATTTGCTTTTAAGAACAATTTAATTGATTGGCAATGTTCTCGAATGCAGTTCAAAAAAGAATGGTTTGCTTCCCGGCTGGACATGCATTTTTTATTCCTTTTTAAGACATTGCTGCCTGGTCCTGCGGCACTGGGAACACAATATCACATAGGGCAAAATGAAGTTTTTTTTCTTTTTACACTCCACAGGTATTCTTTAGCAAATCTAACAGAAAAAAAATTAATACTAGACACCACTTCTCTATAGAACCCACCAATCCCTCCTGCGCAGCCATTGGTAGTCAGAACATAATCATGGAGACATCTACCTCGGTACAATTGACACAAGGTACGCAGGAAAGGGTAAGTGAGGTCTCTAAAAACCAAAACCAATTGACAAGTTGATGCAGAAACAAGTGGCGCAGTCCCAGGCCACCGTCTGTAACATGTCTAAACAAGTTGGTACAGCCGCACTGCTCCCACTCGGAAGCCCACTCAAAGACGGCGAAAATCCGGTGGAACTTCTTCACGTTAGTTCGAAAGCAGTGCAGCACCCGCATCACGTACCAGAGCTTGCTAATAAAGAACCGGTTGCAGAGGGTGGCTCTGGCAAAGATCTACAAACCCGCTTTCCTCCACCACTCGGATTTCACCCGTCATGTCTTTCACTTGATCTTGACAATAATCCACACTGTCCCGATACTCGTCGAGTGGGACGCCCAAGTATTTGCCCGTGAATGTCGTCCAGGGCACATTTTCAAAGAGAAGGGGTTTCGTGAACTATAATCTGTGCCAGAGCCCCAACACTTGGACCAGTTAACTGGGCTCCCTATGAAAAGTCTTAAACGACGAACAGTTTCTGCAGCATGTTCAATACTGCGTTTATCCGTAGAAAAAAATTGCCACACCATGAGCATATGCGAGCACCTTGACTTCAGCTGATTGCAACTGAAAACTCTAACACGATTGTCTTTGACTATGGTTTAGCAAGGGGTTTCAATATACGAGCGAAATAACAAGGGACTGAGGGGGAAGCCCTGACGCACCGAACGTTTCACATTTATGGGGGCCCCCAGATTCTTATTTACGCTCAATTTAGTTGTGCAGTTCGGCATGCCAGGTTCACTGCCTCACAAATAAAAGAACCAACATTAGCCTAATTTAAAACGGCGAAGAAAATCCTGTGATCGACACAATGAAAAGCTTTATCGCAATCAATTTGTAAAATGGTAACAAGTTCGTTAAAAATCCCAGTACTCGAGAATGCTGTGCGCTTTGTGTAATTTTATGATTATGGATCACCCTTTGATACCACATGTTTGGTGTGGCCCCACGATGTCCTGTATAATTGTCTGCAGTTTTTGAGCCAGTACTTTCATATAAAATTTGTACTCGACATTAGTCAGGGCTATTGGGCGATAAGCTGTTACAGACCGGAGTTTATGTGGATCATGTGTTTTCGGAATGAGAACTGTGTGGGATGACCGGTATGAAGGAGGCAAAGAATTCACTTCATGCGCCTCAATAAAAATGACTGTCAGAAATAGGGCTGAATTCACCTTTGAACTCTTTGTAAGCGGCCGTAAAACCATCCGGTCCAGATGGCTTTCCAGAATTGAACTTCTTAATAGCTTCATCTACTTCGGTGACTGCTATTTCACACTCCACTCTCTTTTCTCTCATACTCCAGATGGGGTAACTCGGGCAAAAACTTATCTTTGAAGTTTTGATAGTCTATTGAGTCTACTGCGTGCCCCGCTACAGTGGTCTAGTGGCTAAGATAGTGGGCTGCTGACTCGCACATCACGGGATCAAATCCCGGCAGCGGCGGCTGCTTTTCCGATGGAGGCTGAAATGCATTAGGCCCATGTGCTCAGATCTGGGTGCACGTTTAGGAACCCCAGGTGGTCAAAATTTTTGGAGCCCTCTACTACGGCGTCTCTCATTATCATATGGTGGCTTTGGGACGTTAAACCTTAATCGCGTGCACTGCAAACAGTTCTCAATATTGCTCAAAGATAGCTCTCATGATACCATTTCTATCGGTTGACACGGTACCGCCCCACTCAATCTCATGTATGTGGTTGTTTTCAGTGCGTCATTTTTCCAAACTAAGCGCGCGTTTAGACGGCACTTCGCCCGCAGTGGTATCTTCTGCTCTTGCCCTCACGAGCGCACCGTGATATCGCAGCTCGTCTAGTTGCTGTAACCTTTGTTTCGTTTTTTTATGTCCTCAGTCCATTTTCCAGGAGCCTGGCATTCATGATTTAGCAACTTCTCGAGAAGAGATTTCGATTCACTCTCTTTTTTCGCCTCAAACAGAATTAGTGTGGACCTGTCAATGGCTTACGATTTCAAGATTTTTTTACAGATTTCCCACTGCTGCCAAACGTGCATGCTTTTGCTGGCGTCTATATTACTAATTGCCTCCCTTACATAAAAGTATATACTTCGTCTTTCAGAAGTTCATTGTTTAAACGCCAGGTGTCCCACGAGAAAGAATTAGTACGCTTGGCAGTTCTAATGAAGCACTGGACGAAGCAATGGTCCCAAAATGACAAAGGTACTACTTCATAACTAGAAAAGTGTGGAAGGATGTCGACCTATACGTAAACGCGATCGAGTCGTGCATGAGTTGCGCCTTCCAATCGCGCATACTGCGTTCGATGCTCTACCACTGAGATACCATGGGAGCTCATTGTGTGTACTTCTGTGCGCTTTTACATTTATTACAATCTGCTTCATCCTCAAGCTCCCAGTTCTCGACGATCCCCGTCAACACAGCTGTGCTCTTGTCTCGAAAACTTCGAGTGCTTGTCTTGTCGTGTGCGCTGAGAACATAGTCAAAATCACCCAACACTATTAACTGCTTTCCTTTACTTAGCTGTTGTTCTAGGTCATGAAAGAACAAGGCCCTTTCCTCCACCTTATTGGGTGCGTACACGCACACAACCCGCCACTCGGAGTTGTTCAGAGAAAAGTTGAGCATAGCACATTGGCCAGCCAAACAAGAAATTGGGCATTAACCTGAAGCTCCGGCAGCTTCTTAACAAAAAGTATGCAGCCAGCTGATGTACCTACCGCATGACTAATACCTACGAAAAACCTAGGCGCGAAGCACAGCACCACGCTGTGGGTTTTCGCATCACCATCGACTTTCTTTTCTTGCAACACCAGGATATCTATGTCTTTTTCTGTTACTAGTCTGTAAAGTTGGTTTTGCTTTCTTTTCGTTGCCAGACCCCTAACATTGATGATAGTGATTTTGAACGGTAATAGGCGCGATTTTAACAAAAGGAAGAAAGACCTTCAGCACGGCACTTACCTCGCGAGTCTAGCACATGGCTAGACGGCGCCATCGCTGGCATTGCCATTCGGCGGAACTGCGGGGACTTGTCTCACGTTCTCCACAATGCCGACTCGCTTGTGGGCCGTCAGGTTCGGGCGTGACCGAAGGGATGGCCGCCGTCCTCGGGCAGTTTTGGTGGGAGGTTCCTCGACACCCGGCACAACCGTCTCAGCACCGCCGTTGCTCGCCTGGGGATGGGGCCGCTTCGAAGCAGCCACACTGTTCGACGAAGGGGCGCAGCTCTTCTCGAGCAGCTGTTCGTTCAGGCTTTTAAGCTCACACGCCTTGTGGACTGCTGAGCACGTCGTGACCTTCGACATCGCCTTGGTAGCCGCAGTGGCGTCGCCAGACACTCTTACGGGCGTTGCTGCTATAACCTTTCCGGTGTCACCTACGGGAGCTGGTCTGGCTTCCGGGGCCTCAACCTTCGAGGGTCAGAGCCGGAAGGCGATGACGGCGCTAGTGGTCCCGCCTGCTTGTTCGTCTCGTCGGTACCCTGGGCAGCCTCCTCAACCTCGGCGACGTCCATAAGTTCGTCAGGTTCGTCAGCACTAGGGAGCCTGGTCGCCGACGCGTAAGTGCGGATGCAGTCCCTGTCTACGTGTCCGTAAAGCCCGCACTTCGAGCAGCGGGGCACCCTGCAAAATCGGCGTACGTGGCCCGTGCCGTGGCAACGCAAACACTGCGTCGCTCACCCGGGAACGACGACGAGGGCCAACTCACCGGCGACTGGCACCTGGTGGGGCAGGCAATCCACCTTCATTCCCGGCTTCAGCTTTAGGAGTACGCTTTTCGTGGTCCAGCCCTTCTCCCTCATGCCTTGCACACGCCACCGTTCACGAGTCACTTCAGTGACATTGCCGAACGCGGCGAAGGCTGCCCGAATGTCCTCGTCTTGGACGCCGTATAGCATCCAATGCAGGCGAAGCTTTACCTGCTGATCCTCGGGATCAATAATTATGCACCGGCGGTCCTTGGCCTTCATTTATTTTAGAGCGGCTAGTTTCTTGGTCACTTCTCCGCTGGTGAGAGTGACGGGCCAGACATGGTTTATATGGCATGACCCTAAGGCAACGACGTCGGGTCATGCCATATAAACCATGTCATACCGTCTCTGAAGTCATCGACATTGTACGGTCGCTCACACACATCACCTCGCCAGAACAACGAGTTCAGTACAAGATGGCCAGTGGGCAACGTAGGCAGCACGATCTCGCTGTCCTGATCACCTCCGCCGTCGATCCTGTTTCCGCGGCTAGCACGGGCCGCTATCGCGGCTCCGTTGGAGCTCATGATTCCAGGACCGTCCGCTTGCGCTGCCGGAAGAAGAATGATAGGAGCATTTATTGACGCGTTTCGTGGTGCTCAACAGAATAATTTGACAACATAAAAAATTATTTGAAATTATACAAATACACCTCGTCAATGATGCGTGATAGAGCTTTTTTTCGTCAACAAGGAAAGCCACACAATTCTATCAGCAAAGAAGAGGGCATCGCTTTTCAATAGATGTACTCGTCGTGCTTCGTGGTGCCGTACTATTACACAACACAAATAAGATAGCGCAAAAGTCTAAATTGCTTTGGAGGTGCCGGGGTTTGAACCAAGACACCTCAAATGCGAAGCGAGCGATCTTCCACTGAGCTACACCTCTTTTCTCCTTTTTTCTTGCTTGCTTGTGTACATACAACATTCACAAACAAATATACATCAAACAAAGGGCAAACATGAAACAAAGGAAAGAGGTAAAAGGCGTCAAAGTCTACAGGCTTTTCAAAATTTCTTCTTCTGTAGAAGGCTTTCTTTTTGATCAAGCCGTTCGGGCGTCTCTTGTTGAACTTCTTGTAATTCCACGATTGAACAGACAGATTGAATGAAGTATTGCCGAATCGTACGCGCATTACCATCAGCATGGCGCACCACCATTCTGGATTGCCATATGCCGTGCAGGCCCAAAAACATAGCTACGTCGAAAGGTATTCCTTCTTCCTTTGATACTGGTCGAAATCTGATGGTGTACGCATCAAGAGGCAGATCTTTTTCTAAGTTCTTTCGAGAACATCCCAGAAAAAGACTGCATCCCAGCAATCCACAAAAACGTATTCTTTTGTTTCCGGATTTTTGTAGAGAAGGCGATACACACCCCCAAGATCGAATAAGCCTTTGTCTTGCATTCATGTTTTAACGGGCAAATTCCCAGTGGGCAATATAAAGAAAAAAGATTTGGCTCGACGTGATACCTCCAATTTTCACACGGTTTAAGACATTTTGGCCTTGGCCTACACGGTATAATATTCTATATAGGGAAATAGGAACAACTGTTTCTGCTAGATTTTGGTATAACTTTTTACACAAGACTGTACTGAGATATTTCCATTAAAAACGTGTTTTTAGAAAGAGACATGAATGAACAACTTCTTTTAGGTAACTTCTAATGCTTGCTTTCGTGTGACCAGATGCTACCACAAATTCTGGCAACTGTTCTCTAAACCTAAGCTGTATAACGGTACGTATGAACGGGTCTCGATTAATTCAGAAAAACATGAACCGATTAACTATCTGACGAAGGTACAAATGACACAGACCAGGTACAGCAGAGCGAACCCGTCTGATTAAATTAGTTCTACTTGTTCGCTCCCAAGAAAAACTCCGCAAGAAAACATCAAATATTCGATGAAGCTTCTGTACATTAACACGTGAACAGTGTAATACTTGAAGGACATGCGAGAGCTTACTGACTGAAAATATGTCACAAAAGGTCGTCGTGGCGATAATTGATAGCTGGATACCTTTGAGTTGTTCAGCCTTTTCTCGTAGCTCCAAGGCCTGACGCCGCCAGTATTGTTAGGGAGGACATTGTAGGAATAGAGAGGACATTGTACTCACTGATAAACAGAACTAATTCCAGTGACACGTAGGCCCTATTCAGGCGCGCATGACTGAAGCCTTTCACGTTTACAGTGTTGGTCCTTCCCGAATACACTCTGCAACATCCTCAAGGTCTAAGTCAGACATTAGATTCCTTAACGCAACTGTTCTTGAGTCGTTGAAATCGGATGTACTTGTTTTAACATTGGCACTGATCAAACGAATAAAATCTCCCATTAGCATAACTATGCGATCGCAGTTACAATAAGAATGAATTTATTCGAATGTTGCGCACCGTTCATCAATCTTAATAGGCGCATATAACGAAATATCCCGCCAACAAATAGAAAAGGCAAAATCACAAACAAAAAACTTTCTGGATGTATCAGACGTGATGTTTCGAACAGTGGCACTTAAGCTATCCCGCACAGAGATCACGCACCCTGCCGACCTACCAACTGCATGACTGACGCTGGCACGGTAGCGTCCGGTGAAACATTGCAGTAGGCTCTCCGTGGCGTCCACGCTCTCCACTTCGGTTTCCTGAACTGCAATAATGTCGAGGTCTAGGTCTATGGCTAGTGTGTAGAGCTGAGTCTCTTTCTGGAAGCCAGTCCTCGCACGTTGAGCGTCGCTGCTTTCACGAACCCGTTCAGTAAAGAGACCGGTGAGCGGGTCCAGGCTGAAAGCCCTGCACTGTTACTAGTTGGGTTCCTGTCGTCCAGGGTGGATCCATGTTGTCCACCTTCAGTTTGCGTGGCCATCGTCGCGTTTGAGCGACGACGACCGCTGTACGGCAGCGTTTCGTTTCTTGCCTCCACTGACCACCTTCCACTGCACTTCCGAATGCACTTGTGTTTCATCTACTTGAGCGCTAACGTCCGAGTCGCGACGGCGTTTTGCAGAAGCCAATTCTAATACCATACTGGGGCTAACCAGGTCACCAAGAAAAGTTTTATTTTCGTGTGTTTCGTTCGCTAAAGAATAGACCTCTCCCTGTTGGTAAACAGTGGGACGTCACTGCGGGCATCCTGCCTTCTATACCCTCTCTCGGAGCAGCTGCTGGTTGGCAAGAAAGTTCCTTCGGCGGCATCTTTCTGCATAGCAGAGCTGGGTGTCTGCATTCCTACGACAGAATTTTCTACATTGCTATGTTCTAAAGTCAGACCTTTTGGAAGAAAGGGGTCGCGGAAGGCTCAGTACTCATAGTGTTGAAATTGGCTCGTCCTAGCTGGATGGATGGACAAACTTTGTTTAGAGTACTGAGAGAAGAGAAAAGCACGCAGTGGCCTTCACCCGCGTAGATGACAGCCATAAAAAAATATGATATTTTTTGAAAGTGAACGTTTTGAATGTACACGGTGACTGGCACTTTGAAATATATTTGCATGACATGGATGTAAACTTATTCAACTTTCATCGTGGCATGTGCAATGTAGTTTTAAACGAGTATACAGCCTTGGCGGCAGCATGGTTGTGAGCTGCTATTCGCAACGTCACAGATAACATTCTCACTCATTGCCCACAAGTCTGATCGGAGATGATTAAAAAAGAATCACTTCTTGCCGTGGGTTAGGCTGTGGTTAACATATCCTCGTGAAAATTAAAGTGACATTCTGCCACTGCGTTTTTCAATAACCCAGTGAAAATTCATGCTATGTAAAACCCGACAACCTAATAATATATAATATCATCCGGCCCACTTACCTTGCTGCATTAACACCTATAAGGTGCTTCCACTCTAAGGCAAAATTACCCGAAAAAGGTGTAACGGAGCCCAATAGGCGCGCGCGATGAACCGGTAGACCGTTAAAGGAGCAACCACAGAGGGAAACGTGCCACACGAAACCACGTACTCTACAAACACGCTCCAAAGGGATGAACCGCCCGGGGATTGCAGGCAGCGGGAAAAGCGTTGCCAAGGTGACCAGCCCTCCCTCTCCTCTGCTGGCTCAGTCTTTTCCCGTATTTTGCCGGCGACGGTTCGCGTTGCGTCGCGCTTGGAGTGCTCGACCACGGCCGCCTAGATTCGGCGATCGAACAATTACTACGTGGTGCTTGTGTGTACGCTTGGATCAGCGTGGGTTGCTGCTTTTACATTTAGCTGTACCGATGAAGTCTGGAGCAAGTCTAGAAACGTCAGCACGCCACGCTGTATATCTCAGGCTTGAAGATAGTCACAACAACACACGACAGCAACAGTTGGGACGGCTAATATGGCGGCCGAGAACACAACAGGCCTATCGGATATATACTTTAGTCCGACGCAGGGCAGAAAACAGCACTGTAATCTGAGGCAAGTATGTTATTATTTTTTATTCTATTCTACTTGTAGTGTGTGCGATATGGATCGCGTTGCCGGCAACGGGCTCGGTCGTTTTGCATATCGCACGTACGGAATGCATCGCGAAGGTCAGCTTCGGGGTCTGCAATTCGCCTGTGCTTGCGACCGCCTGGAAATTGGCCGCCATTGCCGTCGGCCTCCCGTACGCTCGCTCGTCGGGTGCTCGCCTGTCTTCGCCGCCGCGATGAGCTTCGGGCTGACGATATTGGGCTGAGACCTCTTCGCTGTGTTGGGAGTCGTGGAAAACACGTTGCGGGTTCTCGTAAAGAGCTTGGTTGTAGTATGTCGCGCGCTGTAAGTGCACCAGCACGGGCTGGCGGGGCTTTCGCTAGCATCGGTACTCACTGAAAATTGGTCGCCATTACAGTTCGCTTTCCCGTCAGTCGGTCGCAAAGCTTATGTCCCAAGTGTGTCGTGTCAGAAGAAGAAGAAAAGTACGCCACAGATAGCCCCCCCCCCCTGCAGACAAGTGGCCGTGGGCAGCTGAAGAAAAAAATGATGAGACGCAGCTTGCCAGAATAAGTTCCGGCTTGATCCTTTCAATGCTGACTGTGTCTTCATGCCCATTAAGCAGTATTGTAAAATGATGTTCAGAACGCTTGATGACTGGGAAAGGACCGTCATGGCGAGGCTGAAGAGCACGGCGAGACGCATCGATATGAACAAAAACGTGTGAAGATGTCTGTAGGTTTGCCGGCAGAATAACGTCGTTTTTAGTGTGAGCTGAAGTTGATGGACGCAAGTTTTGCATGAAGCTCCGCAGACGCTGGACGAAAGAAGATGGATCCGAAACACTCTATGTAGTAACGGGGCTGACGAGGTGACCAGGCAAACGGAGTGTGCTGCCATAAACCTTCTCGACTACAGAGCAGGCAAGTTGTGGCCGACGTGTTGAACACAGGCCGAGAAGCACGATGGGGAGGTGTGATACCCAATCTTCGGCGTCAGGCTGCGAGGCGAGTGCTGTTTTTAGATGACGGTGGAGTCTCTCCACTAAGCCATTTGATGCTGGATGATACGCAGTTGTGCGAATACGTGCACAACCCAGTAGAGATGTGACAGAGGTGAAAAGCGCTGACTCAAACTGCCTGCCTCAATCAGTAGTGACCGTTGATGGTACACCGAAATGGCTAATCTAGGTAGCAAGAAAGGTACGAGCAACTGTTTCTGCCGTGATGTCAGGCATTCGAGCTGCTTCAGGCCACGTAGTGTACCTGTCAATACACGTAAGCAAATACGTATTTCCCCGACATAGAGGTAATGGCCCGAAAATGTCCAAATAAGGTTTCGAAACGTGCATCAGGGAGAGGGAATTTTCCCCATGAAGCTTGGTGTGCCGTTGCACCTTGGTACGCTGACATGCTCTGTAAGTGCGAACCCAGTCGCGAATGTTTGCGCGTATGCGCGGCCAGACATAGCGTTCAGTGACCAGATGTTGAGTAGCTCTTACGCCTGAATGGCAGATGGAGTGGACGGTGTAAAAAACTGGACGACGAAGCTGTGAAGGAACATGGATACGAGTGCAGTTGTGTGAAACATCGCACCAGAGCGTAACGTCGTTATCGGGAAAGTTGACTTGTTCCAGTCAGAGTGAAGTAGAAGATCGGAGTCGTGGAAGCTCATCGTCTAATGCCTGTGCCTCTGCGAGCGAGGACAATGAAAAGTCGGTGGTGCCTGTCGTGACATTGATGGTAATACGACTGAGAGCGCCCGCTGCACTGTTAAAGCTGACTTTTACATAACGTATGTCTGTGGTGAATTCGGCAATGAAAGCAAAGTGTCGAATTTTTCATGGAATGTGCGTGGCACTGCAGGAACGTAAAGCTGAAACAAGGGGCCTGTGGTCGGTAGGAATGGCAAATTGTCGCCCTTCATGGAAGTACCTGAAATTCTTCACCGCAAGGAAGGCCGCGAGGAGCTCGCGTCCGAAAAATTTATATCAGCGCTCAGTGTCGCGTAACTTGCGGGAAAAGAAGGATGTTGGAGCCCATGCACCATTGATCCATTGATGCTTCTGAAGAAGCGTCCACCATGAGGGTAGTGGGAGCAGTTGTTGAAGGGTGGTGCAGGAGGTTTGCCTGGGCGAGCTTGGTCTTAACGGCGGTAACAGCTTGATTCGCGACCGTGTCCCAGAGGAGTGCGGTTGACTCGGCTTGTGAACTTGAGAGTAGTGCTTCCAGACGCTGCAGCAGTGTAGAGGATGTAGGCATGGAGCGGCGAGAAAAATTGACGAGTCCGAGAAAACGTCGTAGACTGCGTATGGACGTGGGAGGCGGGTACTCGAGGATAGCTTGAACCTTGTCAGGTAGATGAGTGATGCCATCTTTAGTGATCTGATGTCCGTAGAATTCTATCTCTGAGACTCCAAACTGCACTTTTCTACAATGATGACAAGGTCGTAATCACGCAGTCGAGGGAAGAGCTGACGCAGATGTGCCTTGTGACGCAGATGTGCCTTGTGCGATCTTCTCGTTGCTGGCAACGAGAAGATCATCGATATAGGCAAAACAAAACGGCAAGCCTCTTGTGACTTCGTCTATAAAACGGTGAAATGTCTGAGCGGCGTTTCTTAAACCGAAGGGCATTCGTAAATACTCATAGAGCACAAATGGGGTAATTATCGCAGTTTTAGGAATATCAGAAGGCTCAATGAAGATCTGGTGATAAGCTTTTACAAGATCAATCTTCGAGTATACAGTTGTGCCGGTTAAAAAGGCAGTACAGTTCTGGATATTGGGTAACGGGTATCGATCTGGAGCGGTGACTGCATTGAGAGCTCGGTAATCACCACAGGGTCGCCAGTCATTGTTCTTCTTGGGAACCATGTGTAGCGCTGACTACCACGAGCTTGATGACGGACGAATGATTTGCAACTGTAAAATATCCTCAAACTCGTTGCGAGCAATTCGAAGTTTATTAGGGCCAAGTCGGCGAGGGCGGCGGTGAACCGGTGGGCATGTTGTAACGATGCAGTGGGTCACAGTGTGCTTGGGGGTCTTAGTCATGGAAGACTGCGTTGTAATCTCCGGAAACTCGTTGAGCAGAGCTATATATGGTGACGTGGGGGGTTTCACGAAAGTGGTGTTTAGGGCCGTAGCGCGTAACAGAAAACCATTGACCGATAAGCCGGTATAGCTTTCCACCAGGCGACAGCGGTTCATATCCACGAGCAGATAAAAATGCCTTAAAAAATCGGCGCCTAAGATGGCGTAGCGTACGTCTACTATCCAAAATAATCACTGCAGTTTCCTCTTAAGACCGAGATCAAGGGTCAGAGACTTCTGTCCGTAAGTTGCGATGACCGAAGTATTGATCGCTTGTAGAGGAGTTGACTTCTCGCGAAGACGCCGGCCAGTTTTGGACGCTTGAATTATGCTGACTTCTGCTCTAGTGTCCACCAGCAAGCGCAGACCTGTGGTTCTGTCGGTGATGTGGAAGAGGCGTCTTGAAGCTTGGCCTTGATCGCCCGCCGCTGTTATTGATGATCGGCCGGAGCGTTTCCCACGCGCCATGAGCAAGGTGGCACACATCCTCGAGCCACGGCACGAAAACGCCGGTGATAATAGCATGTGTTCTGCGGTGCAAAGCAGTGCTCGGGCTGGTGGAGGGGCCGTTGCGGAGCAGCAGACGTGAGAGATGGTCGATGTGGACGAGGCTGGTCATTTAAGTTCCGAATGCTAAGCAATCGCAGACGCAAGTTGGCAACTTCAGCTGCGAGATCTTTCACCGTTTCTCGAAGGGAATCTGCTTCGGAAATCGGAGAGGTGTGGGCAGCGTTTATGACTGCCGGAACAACGTCCATCATCTCATCGGCCATTTCTGCCAGCTCCGACAGCGGCTTATTCTGAGCTGGGACAAGAGCCATTCGCATTGTAGGTGGAAGACGCTGTAGGAACAACTCACGTAGTATGGATGTTTCCGAGCCGTTTGGCTGGTCCCCGAGCAGGTGCTGCAGGTGACGTAGAAACTGTGTGGGACGGCGGTCCCCGAACTCTTCGTTGCGCAGAAGTTGCTGATCGCGCCGATGCTTGGGCGTAACGAGTCGGTGAAGAAGAGCCTGCTTGGCAGTCGTATATGGAGTGTCACCAGGCGGGCCCACGAGGATGTCGCGTATTTCGGCCATTGCCTGTGGTGGCAACGCTTCAACGAGGAGCTCATGCTTGCAAACTTCTGACGTAATGCGATGAATGCGGAACTTGTTCTCGACTTGAATGAACCATAAGTAGGGATCGGCAAGCCACAGCTGTGGTAGCGTCATGGTAGCAGTACCTCCAACAACACCCGAAGCAACGTTACTAGAACCAGGTCAGTTTCGGAGCTCCCCGTAGGCGCGCGCTCTCAGAAGTGGCCGTGGTGGCCGACGCGAGAACTAGTGGCGCTGCTGTGCCATTTTGCTTCAAGCCGCGCGCGTCGTCTGCTGCAGCGCGAGTGATTCGCATTCTCGTCGCAGCTCTCGTCAGTAGCGATAACCGAGATTCACCATTGACACTTGAGCGGTAAACTCAACTACTTCAAAAACGAAAGTTTGTAAAACATTTGTTTCATGATGACCGCTAAATGTCAGGAGCCTTTCCAATCGGGAAACTAATTATTATTTATTTCTTCACTTATTTATTTACAAACAGTGCCCGGAACGCTGTTTTCGGGAGGAATCGGCTGTGCACGAGAAGCTTGTGTTGGGCGCTAGTTCGCAATACATTATAAAAATAAGAGTGCTTGAAACACAAGACGCCAGAATAGAAGTACACAGGACGAGTTGTTAGTATGCGATCGTCCTTTTATATTGGTGGCTCATCTTAAGCGTAGTTAATTTTGTAATCAGCTGTGCATCTTTCACGTTCTTTCCAGTGTTCGTCGGCCTGCAAAATTTCCCAGCCAAATGTCCACTGCGCTCTAATGAAAACACTTTTTAGAAATACAGTTTGCTCAAGGTGTCATTTTTTTATATTGTGTAGTTATCAGCCATCTTTTTCGCGAGAGAATTCTCTCATAAGGGCATTAAAAAATTGTAGTTATTATGCCAACTCTCGCGCGAAAGATGGATAAAGTATTAGCCATCTTTCTCGAATAATTTCGCTGAGTTATTGCCGAACACTCGTTACATTAGTAATGTCATAAATGAAAGCCTTAGCAAATGAGGGAGCTCAGCAAGGGTATTTTCGATTCCATCATTCGAAACTTCGGAAAGCTTTCCCTCAAGAGCCAGGATCTCCTTATGTTTTTTTTTCTTTTTGAGGCAGCCGCACGGGCAAACCTCTTCGAGAGGTTGCGGACTTTTTGTTTTCTGGTTTTCACCACCTTTGAAAGCTTTCTGGCTAGCAGTGGCCTCCATAGAACAGGCAGAGAAAGCTAGTAAGCCCCTTTGTAAACACTGTGCAGTGTTTACGATGAACACTAATAGTTGTGGGCACAATCTAGAGCTACCACCTCGTTCCACAATAATAGTTTTTGTAGTAGCAGCTCTTGGTGCAAGATTTCTGCAGTAGAAAAACACCACACGTAATCCTTGACACGGCATCATCGAATTATTTTTGGCTCCTGCACGCGGAAGGCAACGAGAAGTTCATCGCTTCATTGAGCGCGAACGGTGTAGCTGACGAGACGTCTGATCTGCCCGGAGATGCGTCATCGCTAAAATAATTGACCGACTCCATGACCATGACTTCCCTATTTTAGTTTCTGGCATGAGCTCATCCCTAGCACGCGTGTGTATGTGTGTGTGTGTGTGTGTGTGTGTTTGTGTGTGTGTGTGTGACCTCCTTGCTTGTTCTTGTAGTCACATGTGCCTTCGATATGCACTCTGGCAGACCGGGAAAAAAGCGAGGTAATGTTTTTGGCACTAGCGTCCATTTTCCTCGAGGTGGAAGTATTTAATTTCCCATTTATAATGTACTTATGACATTTGACATTATCGTCCACCTCAAAATGTCACTCACATATAGCGGACTTGTGAGTCAGCCGCCCATCCCTGCGGCACAGCATCTGCGCCCATTTTTAACGCGACAGCGTTAAAGAGTTCGTTTCACGGAAATTCTCGCGTCAGCGTCGGTTTTGTTGGTTGTGAGCGAAAAATAATCATCTTGGGCGCGACTGGAAAATCGAGCAAGATGCAAATTTAAAAAGTTCTGGGTCTGAGTTGGGGTCGAACTCGGGCAGTTTGCGGGGAGAGCGGGGGTTCTACTACACAGGCACGCGTGTGCTTTTTAGAACCTTTTTATTGAGAAATATATACATATTCATAAAAACCATATTGGTCTACTCGCACCACTTCGACGGTTTAAGAACGGTTCATTTTCACCAATTCATCAAACACCTGTATACGATTTTGAGGTCATATAAAGGTTCGATCTATCTTGCGCACATATTACGCATTCAATGAAGTTTCCCGTGCCGATTTTGCTTTAGCATGCATGTGGCTCACGGCCATGCGTTTTATCTAGAGACTGTAAAGGCCCAGTAATTGCGTCATATTATATGGAACACCACCCTCATTCTGTATTGAAATATGACGTATGCCATGAGGTGTTATCGGCAGATATTTCTTGAGGGTATTTTGTACCACATCCCAAAAGAATATCGGATCCCAGCACTCACTCACAGCATGTCCAACCGTTTCCGGTTCGTTACACAGAGTGCAGTTTGTGTCCATTTTAGACATAGCCAGGAGATAGCACACCGGGCCCATGCCCCTCCCCCCCCCCCCGGAAATTTTTTTCGCGATAGCATAGAGAATAACAAATGACCATTTCAAGGGGGTGTCTTGCCCGAAATGAAGCAGGTGCCCCCCGCTTAACTCCCCCTCGAAAAAAATTTCTGGCTACGCTTTCCTTGACTCGAGTAGATGCGCTGGAAGCAACAGTACCTTCAACCAGTAGTGGGGCACAACCCAACATCAACCTCCAAACACTCCTTGAAGGACGTGCTTTTTCATCATTCCGTAAATGAGATGAAATAACAATACCCAATTACGCAACATACACGCGATACCCCCCCTCACTCTGCGACGCATTTACTCGACTTCTTTCCGCGGGAACATGCGGGTGGCTTTTTTTAAACTCATCGCGATCCCAGGGTGGCTCAAAGAAATGATGATCAATGTCATTTCCGTAGTCGCTTTACGGCCCGGGGCACAACAATAAGGCATTCTTAATTGGCGCTCTTGTCACATGTTAGAACTCTTTCGTAAGGAACGACAGTTCACTAAATAATGGCGCGAAGAAGCAACCGAGCGCCGAAAACGTGTTGTGTCTAAGCGGCAACACGCGCGTCGCGACGTGCGGCGTGGTATGTGAAGCAAGACGGAACAGCAGCGCCATTAGTTCACGCGTCAGCCGCTCGTGCCGGCGCGCGCGGGAAGCTGCGAAACTGACCTGGTTCTAGTAACGTTGACCCGAAGAGGGTACATGGCCGGGTGCAGTGGCAGCAGTACCAGGGCTGAGGCTGTCGAGATGCTCACGTTGCTCCATGGAAGGTTGCGTTCGTAGTCCGAGTCACCAATAAATATAGCACTCTGAAACGTGGTTCCGAAAACACCGCGCGGTTTATTAATGCATCTCCGCCATTGTTTCTACTACTTCCTCTTTTCTCCTCAGCAGACTACCCACTACTAGCATATGTCCCAAGTGTGTCGTGCCAAAAGAAGAAGAAAAGTATGCCACAGGGGCTTTCCTCTCCGGCTTCTCGGCCACTCGGCGTGTCCGCGTCAATTTTCGGCGCAACGTCGTCGCTGTGGATATCCATCCCCTCACGGATCCCTCACCCCTGCTCCATGTCACCCGGATCTGCGACACTCATGTCATGGAGAAGCTCCTCATGGAAAACATCTGCATGGGCACCATTTACTGTGTCGATGCGACCCTTCACTTGGACGACATCGAGGCCTACCTCGATGCAGCCGTCCCGGTAATCTCTTGCGCCCGACGAGGCAGGTGCCTCACGCTCACATTTCAGGGCACCAAGGTCCCGCCAGTTGTGGCCCTTTTCAAGCTTCAGAGGTAGGTTCGCCCTCGACTGCCGCGGCTTCTTCAGTGCACCCGCTGCGGCCGCTTCGGCCACGCCACCGCGACCTGTTCGCAGGAACAACGCTGCCTACGCTGCGTCGGCAGCCACGCGAAAGCACCGTGTCTTGCAGAGCGCTCTCGCTCCATTAACTGCAGTGGCACACGTCCGGCTAACGAACCGCGCTGTCCTTCCCTGCAAATTCAGCGCAAGGCCGCCGTCATCATCGCCTAATCGGATAGCCCCGTGACGCGCCGCCAAGCGCTGGAGAAGGCCAGGACCGCTGCCAACAACATCGACAAGCGACACAGCACGGCACTCATCCAGGGCCACTCCTTTCGGGACGCTGTCGCCTCAAGTCGTCGATCGGCGTTGGCATCCCCTACTCGCCCTACTACCAGTGCGCCTACAGCAAGTGCGAGTGCCCAATCGCCCCCTCCTCTGGATATCCTCACTACCGAGGCAAACCCGAAGGACGCGGTGATCAATGCTCTTGTTGCTGCTATCCGCGCTGTGATGGTTTTCCCGCCAGCTGATTCGCCGGTTCGTGGTCTGTGTGTTGCGGCTATCGCTGCGCATGAGGCGATCGTTCCGGCGAAATAAGGCGTCTGGATTACCACATCGAGTTCATCGAGACTCTCATATGTGTGTTCAGCTAAATATTCCTTCTCATTTCCCCTTATTTTCTTTTTTTTCTTTCCTTTTTAATCTTTTTTTGCTGAATTAAAGCTTTGTTTTTTTCCCTTCTTTCCTTTCTCGTGTTTGGGCTATGTGCCCTTGCCATTGTTCTGTGGACCCACTGGATTATTTCACCGAGGCCAACAGGACACTAAACTGTGAGTTCAACTGAATTTTTTTTCCCTTGTTGAACTGGAACTTTTTTTCTGTTTTTTTTCTAGTGCTTACGCTTCGTGCTCACGAAAGTGTTTTCCAACAAGATACCAATCTGCGAGTTTAAATGATTTTTTTTATCTTCTCGTTGAACTGAAACCATTCGTTTTTTTTTTCTCTCGTGCTTGGGCTCTGTGCTCACGCGAGTGTTTCCCCCATCATGTGATACGCCTCATCGGCTCATTCTCTTCTTTTTTGGTGATTTATTACCCCGGCCTTCCCGACGGCTTTTCCTGGGGGTTGCGCATCGTCGCAGCGATTTTGGACTAACGCTATGTGATGCGGCGCGAATACGTTTCACTACTTTTCTCCTACCTCTTCTCTTCTGTCTCTTTATTTCCCATTCCCCCTTCCCTGCGCATAACTGTGGAGGTGCCTTCGATTGAGAGAGGCAGTAACGGGACTGCGCTTTTTTTCCCTTTTCCTTATTTCAAAGCCACTTGCGCGTTGGCCAGGCGTTTCTACATGTTGGCGGGAGATTGGGTACTAGCGTTCTTGCCGTATAGTGGGCCTTGAGCTTCAGCGCCTGCCACGGGTGCTTTAGTTGACTTGCGCTCAGAAAGCGCCGTTGTCCATCTAGAACACTGGAACTCTTCGAGAGAAATGTCGTCCCCTTGCACAGTGACTTGCATAGCCATCTTGATAGCTGAAACGCGCTAAGCCTAGCGTTAAGCTTAGCTAATCCTAACATTACGCCTAGCAACCCACCGCGTGTTCTATCCAGAAAGTCCTTCAAAACTCTGTGAAAGATACACCCACCGTCACAAAATTGTTTCCACGTAGTCCTCAAGACTTCAGGCGTCGACTGGAGTGAAAGGCATCAAACACTTAGCTAAGTTTCACAGAAAAAAAGGTGAACAAACAGGAGCCGATGTTTAGACGACCAAATGAATCGGCGCCCCCTAGCGTCCCTGCCTGATAAGAGTTTTTTCATCATTGAGAAAAGCAGCATATTTTTATGGTAAAAGCAAATGGCAGCGATGTTCGATTAGATGTACTTTATGATATGCGCACTGGTAAGTCTTGGTGCCGTAGCATTACGACACACAATAAAAAAAAAATATACCGCTAAAGTTGAGAGCGCTTTGGAGGTGCCGGGGTTTCAATTTGGGACTTCTCACATGCAAAGCGAGCGCTCTAAGACTACGCTACACCCTTTTCTTTCTTTATTGTACGACTAAGCTACACCCCGTTTACGTCTTAAACGCTCGTTAACGCATTTCTTGGTGTTTATGAGATTGTTCTAAAAATAAGATAAATCATTATTCTAAATATAGAAGCAAAATCATCTCATCATTGCTGCCTGATAGTTTTTAGTCATTGAGGAAAGCCGCATATTTAAATGGTAAAAAAATATAGCAGCGATTTTCGATTACATGTACTTTATTACATGCGCACTGGTAAGTCATGGTACCGAATTATTATAACACGCAATAAAAAAGATTTCGCTATAGACGAGAGCACTTTGGAGGCGCCGGGGTTTGAACCCGGGACTTCTCACATGCAAAGCGAGCGCGATACAACTGAGCTGCAACCCCGTTTTGTCTAGAGCGCTCCTTAACGCGTTTCTTGGAGCTCATCAGCTTGTCTTAACAATACAATAAATCATTTGTCAAAATTAATCAGAATCATCTCGTCATAGCTGCCTGATACAGTTTTTTCGTCAATGAGGAAAGCTGCATATTTCTATGGTCAAAGAAAATGGCAGCGCTGTTCGATGAAATGTATTTCATGATATGCGCACCGGTAACTCGTGGTGCCGTAGTATTACAACAGGCAATAAAAAAAAGATACCGTTACAGTGAGAACGCTTTGGAGGTACCGGAATTTGAACCCGGGACTTCCCTATTGCAAAAACCAGCGCCACTGGATACGAGCGTCCAGCGCCAGGCCTGATTGTTGGCCCTGTATGGCACTAGTACCAGCGCCGCTCAGCGCAGGTACTGGAAGGCTGGAGCGGCAGCGTCCTAGTACTATACGCAAAATGACTTCCCAAGGTTAAAACAGTGGTGCCCCTTCACCATATATATATATATATATATATATATATATATATATATATATATATATATATATATATATATATATATATATATATATATATATATATATATATATATATTGTAGCGAAGCCTCCGAACTATGAAATGGGTCGAACTCTTGAGTACCTTCTAGTGGGGCTACCCAACAAGGACGCCGCTCGTGCTGAGAGCCCGTGCTTGGCCGTTACTGTCGCCATTGTGCTTGCTCGCTGTGGGCCGGCTAATAAACGCCTTAACATTTTGGTGGAGAGTGCTGTGCCCTTCAAACATCTTCGGTTCACATTCGATGCCCTTGGAGCTTAGATCCCGTACCGTGCCTTCAACTATGCAACAAGGCGCCGCTCAGCAAACGCTTCCTCCTGCGCCGACGCCATGTTCCGGTGTCCCCCGCATCCGCGACCCACCTGTCTTCACCGGCGCGGATGGCACCGACGTCGAGGACTGGCTCGCCATGTACGAACGCGTCAGCGTCCTCAATCATTGGGACGAGGCAGGTAAACTCGGCAACCTGGTTTTCTACCTCGCGGGTGTGGCCGGCATGTGGTATAACAACCACGCGTCTGATTTCGCAACCTGGTCCGATTTTAAGACCGCTATCACCAACGTTTTTGGCCGCCCTGCCGTTCGTAAGCTGCAAGCCGAGCAGCGCTTACGCGAACGCGCTCAGCAGGCCGGTGAATCATTCACCAGCTACATTGAAGACGTCCTGGACCTATGCCAGAAATCCAACGACAGCATGTCCGAATCAGACAAGATCCGGAACGTCATGAAGGGCATTGACGATGATGCCTTCACGATGCTGCTTGCCAAAAACCCAGGCACAGTAGCTGAGGTCATCACGCTTTGCCAGAGCTACGAGGAGCTCCGCCGGCAGCGTTCGATGACCCGTCGCTCCACACCACGAGATGCAGGGCTTGCAGGCTTGGAGGCGAGCTGCGACCAGGTGGCACTGCTGGCAGATCTCAAGTCCTTCATACGTGAGGAAATCGCACGGCAGTTCTCTCTCCTGCCCTTCGCCCACCCACCGGCTGCTCAACAATCGGCCACTACAATTTCCCCCCCCCCATCCGCCGAGCGATTGAGCAGGAAATAGCGGAGGTCATGCCTGCGTACCACCCACAACAGCTTCCGGCTCCTGTACCCCCAAGTTACGCCCAAGTGGTTGCCAGGCCGCCTCCAGTCGTTCAAGCGCCCGCACCACTGACTTACGCCGAAGCTGCCGCACGACCTCCATCCTTTGCAGCGGGTATGCCGGCTACGTATGTTGACGTGACCTCTCAGACTCAGCTCCAGCACCCCCTGCAGCCTTTCCAGCCACCGTTCCGTCCATCGGCTCTTGAGTCATGGACAAGACCTACCCCGGCGAACCGATGGCGCACATCCGACAACCGGCCCATTTGCTTTGCCTGCGGTTACGCCGGCCGCGTAGCACATTATTGCACTCGCGTACAGACGCCCCATATCTCGTCGCCTGTTGCTGGCCAGATCAGGCGTACCTATCACGAGGAAACGCCGTCTATGCCACCGCCAACTCGCCTAGCTTCATCTTCTCGTAGGTCACCGTCTCCACGACGTCGTTCCCCGTCCCCCATGCGGCCAAGTTCAGCTGCTCACGAGCGGCGTCCTTGTTGGGTAGCCCCACTAGAAGGTACTCAAGAGTTCGACCCATTTCATAGTTCGGAGGCTTCGCAACAATATATATATATATATATATAGCGAACCTGGCCACGGTTTGGAGAAAATTTCGGCCACTATTATTCAGTCTGGTTTCAAAACAAATCTTGATAAGAAAGTGAGAAAATCCTTCTTGATCCACAAATTTAGCACCATTCGTTCAGGTATCAATGAAAACGTCGGAAAGTTCACCTGTCTTGCACCATAACAACACGGCTTCTTAGATTAGTAAAATCTTTTAATGTACAATAAAATGTATATTAGTCATCCGTGGTTTCTTTATTTCAGACCACTTTCACACGTCCTGTCAACCACACTGTGCCCCACAAGTTGATGTCCAAGGAAATTTGAAACTTGTATATTCATGCACCCGTCTCATGTCAATGATGTTAACACGTGCTTTCTGACAGATTACTTTGATTGTCCTAGCTGAGGCGCCGAGAGTTGAACATGTGAGCCCATAAAAGTGGCTGCATTGTATCATACCTACTTACTCTGACGAAGGCCGTGTCACGGCCGAAACATTAGTAAAAGAAATTTCCTTTTCTAAGGCGCTATCTGCAAGGTCATTCAATATAGAATTTACCCGGATCTGTCATGCTTTCCCTTCAATTTGTTCTAAAACCATGGGTCCTGGGACAGCACTGGAGAAAAGGATGATTTTGAAATACCCTGTGCACACTTCTGCCACAGCAGTTGTGGGAGATTATATATATAAATATAAATATAAATAAATAAATAAAGAAATATATATATATATATATATATATATATATATATATATATATATATATATATATATATATATATATATATATATATATATATATTTATATATATACATATATACCCGAATCTGTCGTGTAGGAAAAGCACGACAGGTCCGGGTAATTTCTATATTCAATGAACTTGCACATAGCACATCGAAAAGGAAATTGCCTTTACTAACGTTTCGGCCGTCGCACGGTCTTCGTCAGAGTAAGTAGGTATGATATGATGCAGCTGCTTTTATGGGCTCACGTAATGAAGTCTCGATGCAGCAGCTAGGACGATCAAAGTAATCTGTCAGAAATCTTGTGTTACCATCACTGACATGAGACGGGTGCATGAATATACAAGTTTCAAATTTCCTTGTGCATCAACTCGTGGGGCACAGTGTGGTTGGCAGGACATGTGAAAGAGCTCTGAAGTAAAGAAACCATGGATGACTAATATGCATAATAATGTACATTAAAAGATTTTACTAATCTAAGAAGCCGTGTTGTTATAGTGAAAGACAGGTGATCTTTCCTACGTTTTCAATGATACCTGAACGAATGGTGTTAAATTTGTGGCTCAAGAAGGACTCCCTCGATTCCCTATTGTGATTTGTCTTGAAAACGGCCTGATTTATAGTGGCCCTAATTTTGTCGAAACCGTGGCCAGGCATAATAACGTGATCGACAGTGGTAGATTGGGGAGGCTTACGGCGTGTGCACGGTGACTATTAAAACGAATTCTGATACTTGTCTCTGTTTGACCTATGTAGTGAACTTTGTATGTTGAACCTCGAAAAGATAGATAACGTTGCTACTATGAAATTTGTGGTCCCCATTTATTTTTATTGGAAAGCTGGGTTAGAGACTTGAAACTGTTTTAGATGTCATCATGTGCGCGCACACTTCGCAACGTGGTTTGTTGCAGGGATGACAGCTTTCATGACGTGAACACGTGGTTTTAGAGAGGTTAGTAAATCACGAATGTTCCGCGATCGTCGATCGACCACGCATGGTTGTTCCGTAAAGATTCCTTTCGGCCGCTCGCTCTGTATTAAAATGTTGAAATGTTTCTTTGAAAATATGGTTGATATTTGGAGCTGAGGCCGCATGTGTCAAAATTAGGTTAGTCCGCGAACTATCTTTGGGTCTTTTGTTAGTACTCGGCAGATCTGGTCGGTCGAGCTCTCTTGCACGTTTGATGGCGTCTGTGATTATGCTGGACGGATAGCTCTGTTTTTCGAGCGCAATCTGAAGTTGTTAGCAGTGGCGAGAAATTCGCTGCTCTCAGAGCATATTCTTTTAAAACGGACTGCTTGGCTGTAGGGAATACTAGTTTTATTGTGATTCACGTGACTACTACTAAAGTGAAGATATTGCTGCCTATCCATGGGTTTCCTGTAAAAATTAGTTATCAGCTTCCCGTAACCTAGAGTGACCATGACATCAAGGAAGCTTATGTTCACAGCTGAATACGAGTACGAAAAAGAAATCGCTGGTTGAGCGTTTTTAAGGTCTGTCATGAACGAAAAAGTTGCGATTCACCATTGTGCTAGATTAAGAAAATGTCGTCGATGAGCCGCTTAAAGTAAAATGGCTTATATTCACAGTTTGCAAGAAATTTGTTTTCAAGGAGCCCCTTAAGTTTGTTTGTGTAGTTTAGTCCAATTCTTGTGCCCATAGATGGGCTGCTAACTTGAACATACTATGTCCCATCAAATTCGAAATTGTTAATTTCGAGAATGAGCTTAAGCTAACGTAGCTAACGTAGCTAACGTAGATGCCGAAACGTGTTTGTGGGCATCGCAATTGTTGTACGCGCAGATAACTGCCTCGATGCCATCTGAGTGAGGGATATTAATGTATAGTGACGTCACATCCAATGTAACGAGAAACGAATTTTGAGGAACCTGTAGGTCAAGAATATCAGTTTGAAAGTGATTTGTACCTTTAATGTAAGAAGAAAAGCTGGACGGAATGGTGTTGATGAGGCTATATACATAACGGGAAAGGTTCTCAGTCACTGTTCCAATTCCATAAATTATTGATCTACTGGGATTATCTTTCTTATGAATTTTGGGAAGACGGTAAAACATGCCAGCTACTGGGCTCAACGGTATTAAGGATCTTAGAGTACTGTAGCTCATTTCTTTATCAATAAAGAGCGCAGTCAGACTATCACGAAAAATAGCTTTGAACTCGTTTGTTGGGTCATGATCTTGCCGGTTGTAATATGATGCATCACTGAGCTGCCTATGGCCTTCGCTTATATAGGTGCTTCTGTCCATCACAACAATAGCACCTCCTTTATCTGCAGGTTTTACAATTATGTCAGTACGACTAATGAGCGATTCAATTGCTTGTTGCTCTCTGTCAGTAAGGTTGCGGTGCAATTGCGTACGTTCTTTATATGCCTGCATGACATCGCGTTGTACAGCTCTGATATATAGGTCCAGATATTTGTCTCGTTGGGAGGGAGGTGACGAATGCTTCTAAGATGGCCATGATGAGCTGTTGGTATTGTGGGCCGAGGACCGATCATAAAACTATTCATGGAGGCACATGTTACGTTCGGAATTGTGAAGATCTTTCACCAACTGAAATTTACTATAGCCTCGAGTCGGTGGGCAAATATTAAGTCCTCCAGATAAGGCACTACGTTCCTCAATTGATAGATCGTAACATGACAAATTTATAATGTTATCCTGTCCAGATGATGTACTTTACAGCTCGGGCCGGCGCATTTCAGCTGTAGTTCGAATGCTTCTTCGTCGGGAGCATTCCTTTTTTCTGAAGTTGTCACGGGCTATCTTCTACCACTTTTTAGCATCCAGCTCGGCTAACTTCTGTGACCGGTATATTTCGAGAATTTTTAATTCTTCAGTCGTAAACTAAGAAGATTTCACAAGCTGTTTTTTCCTGATTCCACAGACCTTTTTCTGATCATTCATAATGGCTAATAAGTATGCTGGTTAGTTCAACCGAAGCCCCATTTAAGGTATTATTCCACCTTGAAAGGTTTTCTTTGAAATCTCTGATGTGGCCGGCTGCAGCTTTAGTTGCAAACCTTTAGGAGCACATGTTGCCGCGACATACATTCAAGCATAAAAATGTGCGATTCACAACGAGTCCTTTTTTCTATAACCTTCCTGGTCCTTAAAAGTTCATTCAGCCAACAGACAAAGTACTCTCATTCAGCTGGCGTTGTGTTAGCCAGTTCGTTCCTCTCGTGGTTGTGCCCCTGTTCCAGAGTCCGTACCGCGGTTGAGACGGCGTAGGTGATGCAATGACCGTAAGTGGCGGTAGGCTAGACGTAGGCTGTGTAGACTGCGACTTCTTCATGTGGGCGCGTGATGGTTTCGAGGCGTCGTTATCTGTTACAGAAGGCTTGCTCGTCAGGGTGAGGGATGCTGTCAGTGCGGTGTTGTTTTTTTAGTTCGGCTGTGCTGTAGGATGACTGGGTGCTGAACGTTGCCTAGCTTGATCCACACGATGCGGAGAGTCATTCGTTGATAAATCGCACCAGGCAGCTGATGTCGCATCCACCGATCTTCTGAAGCCCAGGAGGTGGAAGTGGCTTGCAAGCAATGACACACCCTCGAAGCTGATATGAAGGCCGTCTGCTGCGAGGCTGCGTGTGGGCGGTAACCACTCGATTTCATGATCGAAGTAGCGAACTAGCCGGGAATAGCGGCAAAAATTTCGAAGCATGTTGTTGAAGACTGATGCTTCTTTGTTGCAGCGTCGGACGAATGTCAGGCTACGGTTTCTTTGTCGACGGTTTCCACTTCTAGGCAGTATCAGCGTGGAGTAACTTCGCCGAATTTCTGGGTGGCTTTTTGCAATGCTTTCCAGTAGATCGCGGTATTTCGAAAATGGCTTGTGTCATGAACTCGAAGCCACATCGACCGTCACAACATGAAAAATAAGACAGGAGGCTAAGCTGGGCACTAAGTCCAGTAGGTCACGCACATCAACGATCGTAGCACCACATTGAGAAATGAAAGCTGGTGAGCCATTGCAGAGGGGGTATAAGTATTTATGTATATACTTTGTTTGTGAATCTACCATAACTGCTGTGGTAGGAGTGTGCACAGGGTATTTCCAAATCATGCATTTCTTCAGTGGGTCCCAGGACCCATGGTTGAAGAACAAATTAAAAGGAAGGCATGACAGGTCCGGGTAATTTCTATATTGAATGAACTTGCAGATAGCACATTAGACAAGAAAATTGCCTTTACTAACGTTTTCGTCAGAGTAAGTAGGCATGATACAATGCAGCCGCTTTTATGGGCTCACGTGTTGAACTCTCGGCACAGCACCTAGGACCATCAAAGTAATCTGTCAGAAAGCTTGTGTTAACATCACTGACATGAGACAGGTGCATGAATATACAAGTTTCAAATTTCCTTGGGCATCAACTCGCGGGACACAGTGTGGTTGGCAGGACATGTGAAAGCGCTCTGAAGTAAATGAAACAACGGATGACAAATATACATATTATTGCATAATAAAAGATTTTACTAATCTAAGAAGCCGTGTTGGTATAGTGCAAGACAGGTGAACTTTCCTACGTTTTCATTGATACCTGAACGAATGGTGTTAAATTTGTGGATGAAGAAGAATTCCCTCGCTCTCCTGTCGTGATTTGTCTTGAAAGCAGACCGAATAATAGTGGCGTAAATTTTGTTGAAACCGTGGCTAGGTTCAGTATATATATATATATATATATATATATATATATATATATATATATATATATATATATATCTATATATATATATATATATATATATATACCAAAAACAAAAGTGATGCTGGGTCCGCGGAAGATTATCCGTATAGGGAAGAAGACGCACGTACGAAGTGATTTTATTGACGTTTCGGCCGTGGGTCCGGCCTTCATCAGAATACAGAACAGGAGTGGCTTTCCTTCATATCTGACTTTAATGATGCCCATCCATCAATATCATTTTCTTATACCTATTCCACATCGACGCTTAGTTTTCTTGATGTAAGCATTTCGATTGTAAATGATAAGCTATCCACTGCTCTATACAGGAAGCCTACAGAATAATCAGAATACATCAGAATACAGCACTCGTGTCATCAGAATATGACACGAGTGCTGTTTATATACATGTGCATATCAATGACATACAAATATGAAAACCGGCATGAAAGGCGATATATGGGCATATATATATGCAAGTCATACAATATGAAGGGCACCTAATCTACGAGTAAAAAGATATTGCTTCCATGCGCGAACACTAGTTTACAAATAAAAGATAAAACGCATAAAAGATAAAGCGCATACCATGAAGAGTAGTCCGACCGGTATAAGCAAGGGAAAAAAGAAAAAAAACTACAAAATACTAATAAATATGACAAAGACGTTACAAAGCTGCTACGTAATCAACGGATACAGGCAATGTAGTGCGACTTGCTGAGCAAGGTTGAAAAAAGATGGTCAGGGTGATACAGGCTACGCAGATAGGCAACTAAGTTTTCCTACGTTTTCATTCAGACCAGATGCGACGGTGTCGAACTTATAGATGAGGAATGATTCACGGGCTTCTCTATCATAATTTGTGCGGAAACCAGATTCTAGTAATGTGACCTGTAGATTTTCGGAAGAGTGGCCAGGGAGGTGCACGTGTCTTGAAATGGGCAAGTGGGGCAAGGTGTTAGCATGAGATTTATGGTTGTTAAAACGCAGTCAAAAAGGCCCTTTTGTTTGACCAATGTACTGTATTTCACATAGCGCACATTCTATCATGTATATCACATTCTTAGAATCACAGTGAAGATTGCCTTTGATTTTTAAGGAAAAGTTGGAACCAGTACTGGTGACCTGTTGGCATGTGCGCATGCACGGGCATACTTTTCATCGCGGTTTTTGGCAAAGATGGCACCCGATCGTGTCAGGACTGTCTGCTTTCGACGATGATGACGATGAGAGTATGTCTCGAATAGTTTTAGCTTTGCGATACACTGCTTTAGGTGGTTCGGTGAAAATGGTTCTTAAGCGTTCACTTTGCATTAGAATATTGTGGTGCTTTCTCAGCACATTCGAAACACGCGGAACTGACGCAGAATGGGTAAGGACTAAGTTTGTCTGATTGATTGATTGATATGTGGGGTTTAACGTCCCAAAACCACTATATGATTATGAGAGACGCTGTAGTGGAGGGCTCCGGAAATTTAGACCACCTGGGGTTCTTTAACGTGCACACGGGCCTACAACTAAGTTTGTCTGTGGTAAGGGAGTCGAGTTTTTAGCAGCGCACAACAGCGTTCTACGATTATGCATGTCGGCACGTTTTATTGCGTCATCAATTAATTGCGGTGGATATTTTTGTTTGATTAGAGCATCCTTTAGTGTTCTGCAATTTTTTTGAAAATCTGATTGCTCCGAGCAGATTCTTTTAAAGCGTAAGGCCTGACTGTAAGGGATGTTAGTTTTGCAAGGTTTCACGTGGCTACTGTCAAAGTGCAAATACTGTTGCCGGTCTGTAGGCTTCCTGTATAGAGCAGTGGATAGCTTATCATTTACAATCGAAATGCTTACATCAAGAAAACTAAGCGTCGATGTGGAATAGGTATGAGAAAATGATATTGATGGATGGGCATCATTAAAGTCAGATATGAAGGAAAACCACTCCTGTTCACCATGCGGCCAAATAAGGAAAATGCCATCAATGTAACGTTTATAATGAAAAGGTTTCAGCGCGCAGGTTTGCAAAAATTCACTTTTAAGCTAGCCCATGGATATATTGGCGTAGTTGGGTCCAATACGCGTACCCATTGACGTGCCGCTAACTTGGACATAGTATTACCCTTCAAATCGAAAGTTATTTAGCTCTAAAATGAGCCTGAGCAATACTGCTAATGTGTTGCTGTCGATAAATTTACCCGGTGATGCTGCTTCATAGGACCTGGCGACTGCCGCTATTCCGTCTACATGCGGATTGTTGGTGTATAAAGACGCTACGTCTAGCGTGACCAAAAAGGAACCTTGAGGAATAATCAGATCAATTATACCAGAAACAAAGTCGGTAGTGTCACTTACGTAAGACGGAAGGGATGCTGGGATACTACTGATCAGAGAATCGGCATATCTGCATAAGTTTTCTTTGACAGTACCTATACCTGAAATAATGGGACGGCCGGGGTTGTTTATATTGTGTATTTTAGGCAAAAGGTAAAAACGACCGGGAACAGGACTTAGGAGAATAAAAAAATGAATCGCATTGTCAGGCCCCTTTTTGTTTTCCAGAAGCTGTAGCAAAGTGCTCTAGACAAGAGATTTAAATTGTTCAGTGGGGTCGTGATCCAGAGGCTTGTAAAAACTCGTGTCTGCGAGCTGCCTTTTGGCCTCTGCTTCGTAATCAGACTTGTTCATTACGACAACAGTCCCACCTTTGTCCGCAGGCTTGATGACGATGTCGTTGCGACAGGACAAGGCATTTATTGCTTTCATTTCACTGGTGGTTAGGTTACGGCGAAACGGCGTTTGCTTTCGATACGACTGTAGTACATCTCGCTGTACAGCTTTGTCTAAGCATGTGTCTCGTTGTGAGGGAGGTACCCAACGTTTTCCAGAAGGTAATGCACTTGTGGAACCATTTGTATTTTGCCGGTCATGAAAAAACTCGCTCAAGCGTAAGTTGCGGGAAAAATCATCCAAGTCTTTCAGTAATTGAAACTCACTGTGTCCGCCTGTTGCCGGACAGAAATTGAGACCGCGGCACAGAACACTGCGCTCCTCAGCAGTTAGTACAATGTCCGAAATATTTACTATATTTTTCTGCTCATTGACGATATGTTTGTCAATGGAAGGTGACAAAGAAGTATCGGGGTAAGCTTGTACCGGATTCGTTTGCAAAGGGACGTAATTGTATGCATTGTTCTGGCTAGGGCACCAAACACCATCGCGCGACATTTTCTTGACTTTTAATGCGTAAATTTTCAGATGCTTTTTAGATGCGAATGCCTCTGGTGCGGCGGATTCATTAGGCGAGAGGCTTAAATTTGCTGACATTTGATTTTGTTAGTGCAAGATTTTTTTGCTTGAAGAACGATAATGATCAATGGTATCTCGGGTGAGTTGTAGCGAAGCATTTCTTAATATATTGTCCCACCTATCTATATTTTGCTGAAACATGTTCGATACGGCTGGTTTCACAATGATACGTAGACCCTTAGGTGCAACAGACGTGGTTAAGTAGGTGTTCAAAGTATCTACATGTAGGTCGTTGCGAACACGTTTTTCTACAACTTTCCGTAACCTTAAAAATCCCTTTGAACAGAGGCAAGAAGTGTTTTTACTGGATGAAAAAGTCTGTAGTCAATCAGCAGGTCCCTGTCGCACGGTTTGGGTATGGCTGCGAAGCTTGTAGCGGTGACCACTGGCTGAGAGATCTGGAGGGTCCTTTGCTGAATGTGAAGGTCCAATTGACAAACCTCTCGTAGCGGAGTCTGTCGGGCAACTTTTCGAAGCAACCTTGTTGCGATAGTTCTGCGTCACTGGCTCATGGGACGATGGTGGCTTCTGAGGGGAAGCACAACTTCTTGTTTGGCCAGTCACCAGTGCTGTGTCAGATGACTCGCGCACAACGGTAGGCCTCCTTGCGTGATGCTGAGGTGGATCGGTGAGCATACTGTCCAACCAGGAGGGGGACATTGCGCTGAATGGCTTGTACAAAATGTGCCGAATATGGCTCGCCATAAGCGAAACCCCTTCAAAGTTAGGATGCAAGCCATCAGCGGCCAGTACACGGTGCGAAGGCAACCATTCAAAGCCGTGAACCAGGAAAGATACTAGTCGAGAGCGGTGACACAAATTCGTTAGCAGAGGGTTAAAATAACACGCTTCACGGTTGAAGCGTGTTATTCCTGTTCACTAAGGCATATCAAATACTCCTGTTTGGTATGCCTTAGTGAACTCCTGTTCACTAACGCATACCAAATAACCAACTGAAACATACGTGTACTTATATATGAGTCAGAAAATTACCAGCTCCTGCGCTTAGAGGGAAGCTTTCGGTTTCAGCCTACGTTGCTGAAAGCACGACACATCGATCGCCGCCGCTCCTTGTGCGGGCACCGCACACGCGGATAAATGGTCGATTTAGGCTCATGCGTGTCTAAACTGTACTTTACAGTCATTATTACACTTTAGAATTGTGCCTTCCTAAAGTAAAAAGCACCGGCAGCGTGTAGACCGACGCGGCCGGCACGATGGGCCTGCCTGATATGGGGCACTGGGTAAGGTTGCTCTCGAAGCAGCTGAGTTGCGATGCTTAAAGTTTCTGCATTTGAGCTTTGCAGAATTTCTAACTGTTACCTGAACTACCTGAAGTAAACGGAAGGTGAATCAATGCCAGAAATGCATTTACGGAGTGGCGATGCCGAGAGACGGCCGTTTTTCTGGCCTCCGCTGGCAGTATACAGCGGGTGTGCCAGTGTACAGATATATGCAGATATATCAATACCAATATTAAAAAAAACACCGATAGAAATACCAATGCAATCAGCTGAATACCTATGCCAGGGAGTCAGTTCACGAGGCGTACCAAATTACCGACTGAAAATTGCGTGTTGTTACATATCAGTCTGAGAAGTACCGGCTAAGTGCGGCCGGCAGCTTTCGGTGAAAGTCTGCGTAGCTGAAAGCGCGACGTCCGATCATCAGCGCTCCTTGTGCGAACATAGACACAAGACAATATAGTTGATTTAGGTTCATGGATGTCTGAACTATAATTTTCAGTTATTTTCACACTTTAAAGTTGTGTGTACACGAAGCAAGAGGCGCCGGTAACATATATACTAACGCGGCTGACACGACAGGCTCAATGTTCGCTGGGCCGGGCAATGGGTAACACCGCTCTCCACGTGGTGAGTTGGGATGATTGAAGATTCTGCATTTGATCTTCGGAACATTTCTAACTGTTACCTGAAGTAAGTAGAAGGATAAGCAGGGCCATACACACATTTATGCGGTGTGGCGGAGTCAAACGACAGCTTTTTTCTCGCCTCCGCTGGGAAGCCTTGCGAAGCGATCGAGAGAGATCATTTACGTTTCGCCAACTTTGCGGCAAAAACAATTTCCTGTTCCTGTTAGGAGTAGCGTGCAGCTCCAGGTTTAGAAACACTGCAACTTGGAATTGTTACAGCAATACACGGATAATGCGAAGGTGGCCGGTATACGCGGGTGAATATGCGGAAAAGGTGCATTATAAATGCTGCGATACAAACGTGCGCCGCAAAACATAAGTATGTTCGGTAGCTGTTAGGATAGCATCTCTCCATTTCGTCAAATCAAGCGCTTTATATTCAACATCGAAACATACCACGGCACATGCTACAATAACGTACAAACTGCGCGGGTAGAAACAGTGCGTGCTCCAGTATTCACCAGCGCTTGCCAGTGAAAATTCCAGCACTTCCAGCGCTTCGTAGTGCGCACCAGCATGACAGCGGTTGAGCCAGCGTCCCTACCAGTGCGACACAGCTTTTTCCCAGCGCGCCCACCGAAGTTCCAGTGATTACAAGCGTGTAAGAGTGTCTCCAGCGTGCACCAGTGCCAAAAAAAGTACTGGCATCACGCTCTCTTTAAAATAGGGTTCTCACATGCAAAGCAAGCGCTATATCACTGAGCTACACCAGCCTTACGTCTGGTGCGCTCATTAACGCGTTTCTTGGGGCTCATCAGCTTGTTCTAACAATAGAATAAATCACAAATCGAAAAGAAACAAAATCATCTCGTCATTGCTGCTTGATACACTTTTTTGTCATCGAGGAAAGCTGCCTATTTCTAAGGGCAAAGAAAATGGCAACGCTGTTCGATGAAATGTATTTCATGATATGCGCACCGGTAACTCGTGGTGCCGTAGTATTACAACAGGCAATAAAAAAAGATACCGCTAAAGTCGAGAGCGCTTTGGAGGTGCCGGGCATTGAACCCGAGACTTCTCACATGCAAAGCGAGCGCTCTGCCTCTGAGCTACACCCCCGTTACATCTGGAGCACTCATTACCGAGTTTCTTGGTGCTGACCAGCTTGTTCTAACAATAAAATCATTCAATAGTTGAAATAAACAAAATCATCTCGTTATTGCTGCCTGATACAGTTTTTTCATCATTGAGGAAAGCTGCATATTTCTATAGTCAAAGAAAATGACAGCGCTGTTCGATGAAATGTATTTCATGATATGCGCACTGGTAACTCATGGTGTCGTAGTATTACAACACACCATAACAACACACCATCTGTTTTCGGAACGAAGGCAGTATGCGCCTGCGTGTAAGAGCGTGGCAGTTTTTTTATGCTTCTATGATAACTTCGTATAGCGCAACTGCTTCATCTTCTTTATAAACTTTATTAAACTCCACCCCGATTTCATATCGGCCAGGCGTCTTGCCTCTACTAAGGTCATCAATAGCTTTTTTTTATTTCCTGTACGCTGATAGGAGCCCCTAATATTTCTCGTGCATCGGCGTCAAGCTTGGGCATGATATCAAGAAAGGCATCACTAAATATCATGGCCATCGGTACTCGTTTTCCGTGCAGATCATGATAATGTTCCACAAATGCCTCCATTATCTGACCTTTTTCATTCGTCAGTCTGTCATTGCGTACGATTTCTCTGATTTCATTTCTTTGTGCGTATTGTTTTTCGTCAACCAAAGCTCGTTTCGTGGGTATCTCACCTATCCAAAGTTTTTCACTTCTAGCTCTTATTATAGCGCTTTTATACTTCTCCTTATCTAGAATCTCCAGTTTGTTTTTAGTATCTGTTATTTCATTGGTAAAGCAGCCGGGTTTCACAGTTTCTTCCTGCAAGAGCACTTGTAATTGCCTTCGCAGGTTCTTTTCCGCCTGTTTCTTTTCGAATAATTTTTTGTAGATCGTTCTATTGCCTTCATTTTAACCTCTTATTTGAAAAGTTCCCACTTTGCTTCCCAGTCATCTTTTTGATTACCGAAGAGTTTTGTGAGGGTTTCGGTTACATCTTTACCATAAGATTCATCTTTCAAAACATGGCTGTTTAGTTTCCACAAGTGCCAGTTGAATTTCGGAGCCCTGTCTTTAGTGCCAAGTGTGAAACTAATCATACAGTGGTCGCTGAAAGACACTGGTGTAACAACATATTCATCACAGCACATAATAAGGTCCAGTGATAAGTACGCTCTGTCTAAACGTGCGCGGCTTAGACCTTGAAAGTGCGGAGACTGAACACTGCCATTAGACATACATAAACCAACATCTTCCAGGCCATTTTCTGCAATCATCTCTTTTAAGAACACTGCGCTTTTATCAAATGACTGGGCTGGCTTGGCATGGTCCTCCTTTCTACAAACGCAGTTAAAATCACCAAAAAGAACTACATAGTTGTCACATTTCAGCAAGTTAGTTATTTCTTCAAAAAAAAAACTTTTCTTTCACTGTCTCGGTTCGGAGCATAAACGCATATGACACGCCATTCGAAATTCAAGAAAAAACATTACACACTACGTAGCGTCTTTTATCGCTGCTTGCTACACTTCTTTCAACAACGCCTATCGATCGTCGTATGAAGAGCGCACACCCTCCTGATAAGCCATCAGCATGGGATACACAGATGTTATACATTGAGTGAAAAGGTAACGTCATATGATCGCTATCTTTCTTTGTCGCTATTTTAGTTTCCTGCACAGCAATCACATCCAAGTGATGCTCCGAAAACAGCCTACTCAACTGGTACTGCCGCCTTCTTGAAGCTAATCCGCGTACATTTAAGCTGGCAAAACGCATTGCTCTTTTAAGTTTCAGGCTCATTTTTTTGTTTAATACAAGTAGCTGCTCGCCATACCGTCTTAGTCGAACTCCGCCTATTTAGTCGTCTGGTGCACCTTCTTGGTGAAAGGTGACACATAATGTGTTGTCAAGAGGCCGGTTTTCCCGCCATCTTTTCCCCTTCTGTTATATTATGTTGGACCGCCAGTCGTTGCCTCCGAAGAACAGCTGCTTTCGGTGGCGGTTCTTGTTTGCTCAAATCACTTGATTCTGTTGAGGCTGCGTCTCGTGGTCGTTTTCCTCCAGTACCTGGTTCCTCAGCATCGTGCCACTCCATGGCACCGCCCTGGGCAGGTTCATGGACAGTTTGAGTAGATAATTCGCTCTCATCTGTTGCAGTGGTTGCGTCGTTTAAACATCAGTCTCCTTTGCGCTCGTCAATGATTCTGCAGCCGCTTGCATTTACGCAGGTTCACTTGTTTTCCTGCTTCTTTCACATCCATCACGCCTTCTGTGCTGAATGTTTTTTTCCGCAGAAGTCACCTGTGATTTCACCGACGCATCCGCAATAGGTTGCACTCCCCCACTGTCATTTCACCTTGGCGTTTTTTTCTGCAATCGCGTCATGCCTGCTGCAATAGGAGTTTTTCCTTCACAAGCCGTTTTTGATTTCACCGATTATTCTGTTCGGCCCCGTCCATAGTTAGCTCGGATTTATCCATGCTCCCGGTGTTCAGTGTAGCTGCTGCACACCTCTTCGTGCAGTTCCCAGGGGCGTGTCCAAAACGCTTGCAAATGTCACACCGCGGGACTCGACAGTCCCTCCTAATGTGGCCAATTTGCTGGCAGCGCAATCACCACGGCGCTCTTCCGGTTGCCACAATAAGTGCGAGCTCTCCTCCAACTCGTAACTGGTGAGGTATATTGTCCAGCGTAACGTTAGCGTTTTGCCGGAGCGTAACGGTTCTCGTCATGGTATTCTGCTAGGTGTAGCCGTCAATTCACCACTTGTCCATTCCTACGTCAAGCACCGTCCCGTGGGGGGTCAGTGCATTTCGTACGTCCTCTTCTAGTACTTGGTAGAGCAACCAATGCAGCTTCAGACGGACGTCGCGGTGGCTTGGGTCGATTATCATGCATTTGAGGCCTTTCACAGTCAATTGCGGATCAGTTAAAAGTTTCTTTACGCCTTCAGTGCTTCTGCACGTCACTGCCCACACGGGGTTCATTTGATGAGCGCAAGAACCTCGGTGGGCTGAACACGTCGAAAAAGTGGCTCGCGAAAGTCTTCCGCGTGATAAGGTCTTCCTTTTACATCCGCATGCAGAAAAACAGTGTTCTGAACCACATACCCATTCGGCAGAGGGGGCAAAATAACAGCATAATCCAGGGGCATTTCAATCCTGGAACCGCGGCTAAGGTGAGCCGCCGATGCCGGTCCTACGGAGCTGTTGTTGTTGTTGTTCTCCTATTGTTAGTGGCGCCTAACCACTGTGGGGGATTGGCCAAGAATCGAGTGGTTTCAAAATTGACTGTTCAAATTTGGAATGATGGAGGTTTAACAGAAAGATTACCGATAGCCTAGGGTAGTGTGGTGCTTAATGTAATGCATACAAATACTTACATAAACGAATTTATTCTTAGAATAGAGCAATAATCTGATTTTATACGTATATAATTAAGTGGACCTGTTAGGATAATGAAACTGGTTAATTAGTCAACCTATTAGTTTCATCAATATAGTCCCGGACGGCCGCGCATACTGTCGCATTAGAGAAACCAGAAATGGAAGCTCCAAAAGACAAAATGACAGGCAGAGATAAGTCCATACCAATACCACGTAAAGGTATTCCTAATAGGGTTTTTCGTAATGTGTTAAACCGCCTACAGGTCAAAAAGAAATGGTCTATTGTTTCCAGTTCATCACAGAATGCACACAGTGGCGAAGGTGCTTGAGCAGACCTGTGTTTATAGAAATTTAGATTTGGCACCCGGCAACGCAGCCTTGTGATGGCTACTTCTTGTTTTCGAGTGCGGCAAAAGTCTGTTCGCCAGGGATATAATAAATGGCGATAATCTGTAGAGTTTGTTAGTGCAGAACCTTTAAAGACTTGCATAAGCGTACGTCTGCGGAATCGAGCATCAGTCACATAAGCGGATGATGGACAGAGTGGTACAATTGGTTGGCTGATTGACGACTTAGCTAAGGAATCGGCTATTTCATTTAGAAACAAACCTTTGTGTGCAGGCACCCAAACTAATCGTACTTTTCTCAAATGCTTAGGTACTAGTGCACGGAAGGCCTTTGTTACGTGATTATCAGCACCAACAGAAAGTGCCGCACAGAGAGATAGGGAATCTGTTATTATGAAAGCTGATGTAATTGCTGTATCTAACTTGCGTAAGGCGAGCACTACTGCCAGAAACTCAGCCACAAAAACTGGTACGAAATCTGGTAGTCGAAGCGAACAAATCCAATTTAAAATCGGGCTTAAAATAACAACCCCTGACTTTTCGTCGTATTGCGATGCGTCTGTAGCAATAATAACGTTCGTTGTAATACGCCTCAGGTGATCTTGTAGTAAACCATCCAAAATGTTAGGGGAAGTAATTTGGCATTGTTAGAAAAAATGTCGTCGAATTGAATTTCTACCGGGGCTAAATTATCACGACTCGGCATGATGTCGCTTTTAGGTACGTTTAGAGGCTCCAGAAAATTTTGCACAAATATAATTTGTGGCGTGTGAAATCGCGGCCATCTAGCAGCAAAAAATGATTCCGGGGTTGAAATAAAGGTTGTTTCTGAATGTCGTAACGGTGATTCATAAATTCTTAAGAATGTCTGAACAGTCAGATGGCGGACGCAACTTGTAAGCTGGAACTCCAGAGAAAAGTACACAACCAAATTCCAAAATGGGACGAACGTACATGCGATATATCATTACCAATGTGTCTCTTCTCATACCTATGCGGTAATTTCTTAGCCTACGTAATATGCCAATGGCCTGCACACTTTTTCCGGGAACATATTCGATATGAGGTCGCCAGTTACGCGATGTGTGATAAATTACTCCAAGGTATTTAACAGATTCCACCTGTGGTATATCCTCATGATGGTAAGACGGAGAGACGTTCACAGGGTATTGCAGCGGAAAAAGAAGGAGGGCACATTTACTCAGATTAAGTAAAAAGCTGTTGCCATCAAGCCAGCTCTCCAATATATTAAGGTAAGTCTGCAGCCGTTCATATAATGTCTGAATGTTATCTGCCATTGCAAAAATTGCGATATAATCTGCATAAACATAAGTTGTTATATCCTGTTTACGTGGAATGGTGCTCATTAGTAAATTAAATAGCACCGAGCCTTGCGGTACTCCCCTCGTTTGGGTATGAGTAGATGATGAAAACCCATCTTTAAAACAATAAAATTTCCTGTCTGCAAGGAAATTGTGAACCCACGCTACTATGTATGATAGAAAATCAAGGTATTCTAATCGATCTATCAAAATACAGTGCTCCACGGTATCATATGCTTTAGCGATGTCTAAAGTAACGAAAGCTGCATATTTTTTATGTAACCGAGCTAATTGAAGCCGACTCCCTAAATCAACGTGGGCATCCCAAATTGAACAACCAGCCATGAACCCAATTTGACAGGGACTTAGAATTGACCTCATGGTGATAAGTTCATTAATTCGTATATTGATGATTCTCTCAACCAATTTCACTAAGTTTGATGTGAGGGCGATCGGCCTTATGTTATCCAACGTGTATGCATCATTTTCATTTTTCAGCAACAATACAGTTTTGGAAAGTTTCCATTCTTGAGGTATCCATGCGTTCCCTAACGAATAATTCACTAGTGCTAGCAAAAGATAAGGCGATTCCTGGAGTAAACATTTCAACATAGAGTTCGTAATCCCATCTGGTCCAGGAGCCGTTCTCGGTAAGCATAATACATTCTGACTCAATTCAGCTAAAGAAACTTCTGGAAACTCATGCAAGTTTACCAGAACGGACTGAATAGCCAAAAAATTAGCAGTTAAGCGGCGTTCTAAACCTTGCGCTATGTCTTCTAGAGAGGTGTTCATTTCTTCCGGCGTCAAGACACATGACTGCAACGGTAAAGGTGCTGGCAGTACTTTTCTTGTCCGAAGATAAGCGAACAAAGCCCGCTTATTTTTAGATTTAGAAAGATAATCAAAATGTCTACTGTCGTATTCTTCTTTCCCGCGGTTCACTGTACGCTTAATTACGCCAGCAAGGAATTGATAGTCCTTCCAGTTTTTTGTTGGGCTCTGATTAAGAAGAAGGTTTTTCCAAGTGGCTTTTCGTCTTCTATAATCGCGCTTACACTCATCATTACACCAACGAGAGGAGGATCGTTTATTGGATGGAATAGAAAATTCGGAATTTTTTCTAGATCTCTCCAGCATTGAACCAATTGTAGTCGCAATCTCCTTAGTACTGGCATTTCCAAGCTTGGAAATAGCAGAACGAAGGCAGGTTTGAAATTTGCTATGGTTGATGTATGTTCGTTTTGACTGATCTAAAGTTATTGTTTGACAAGTAATGTCAAAAAGTAATGGAAGATGGTCGCTGTTAGAAGCCGAATCCAGAACAGCCCATGACAAAACCTTGATTGCATTGGAGCAAAACGTTAAATCCAATACTAAGGTAGTTTGACCTCGGACAAATGTTACATGACCTTTATTCAGAGAGGAGAAGTTGTGATCAAGATTCCATTCCCATAGTCGCCTATCACAAGAATCTGTCCTTATACCCCAAGACAAATTATGTGAATTAAAGTCTCCTGTGAGTACAATTTTGTTTCTATATGCTACTAAAACGCTGTCAAGATAACGCGTACTTTGCACACCGGAGGGGAAGTAACAATTTACAATTGAAAAAGGGTGGTATCCGGGGAGACACAAGTCTAATGCTAATATTTCACAATCTAAGTCTAACATTCTGAAAAAAATTTCCAAGCTTGGAAATTTTCAAGCTTCAAGGAAAAAATTTTCAAGCTTGGAAATGAAATCAGTCTCCTGATTTCATTTCTTTGTGCGTATTGTTTTTCGTCAACCAAAGCTCGTTTCGTGGGTGTCTCACCTATCCAAAGTTTTTCACTTCTAGCTCTTATTATAGCGCTTTTATACTTCTCCTTATCTAAAATCTCCAGTTTGTTTTTAGTATCTGTTATTTCATTGGTAAAGGAGCCGGGTTTCACAGTTTCTTCCTGCAAGAGCACTTGTAATTGCCTTCGCAGGTTCTTTTCCGCCTGTTTCTTTTCGAATTAAATTTTTGTAGATCGTTCTTTCGCCTTCATTTTAACCTCTTGTTTGAAAAGTTCCCACTTTGCTTCCCAGTCATCTTTTTAATTACCGAAGAGTTTTGTGGGGGTTTCGGTTACATCTTTACTATAAGATTCATCTTTCAAGACATGGCTGTTTAGTTTCCACAAGTGCCAGTTGAATTTCGGAGCCCTGTCTTTAGTGCCAAGTGTGAAACTAATCATACAGTGGTCGCTGAAAGACACTGGTGTAACAACATATTCATCACAGCACATAATAAGGTCCAGTGATAAGTACGCTCTGTCTAAACGTGCGCGGCTTAGACCTTGAAAGTGCGTAAACTGAACACTGCCATTAGACATACATAAACCAACATCTTCCAGGCCATTTTCTGCAATCATCTCTTTTAAGAACACTGCGCTTTTATCAAATGACTGGGCTGGCTTGGCATGGTCCTCCTTTCTACAAACGCAGTTAAAATCACCAAAAAGAACTACATAGTTGTCACATTTCAGCAAGTTAGTTATTTCTTCAAAAAAAAACTTTTCTTTCACTGTCTCGGTTCGGAGCATAAACGCATATGACACGCCATTCGAAATTCAAGAAAAAACATTACACCCTACGTAGCGTCTTTTATCGCTGCTTGCTACACTTCTTTCAACCACGCCTATCGATCGTCGTATGAAGAGCGCACACCCTCCTGATAAGCCATCAGCATGGGATACACAGATGTTATACATTGAGTGAAAAGGTAACGTCATATGATCGCTATCTTTCTTTGTCGCTATTTTAGTTTCCTGCACAGCAATCACATCCAAGTGATGCTCCGAAAACAGCCTACTCAACTGGTACTGCCGCCTTCTTGAAGCTAATCCGCGTACATTTAAGCTGGCAAAACGCATTGCTCTTTTAAGTTTCAGGCTCATTTTTTTGTTTAATACAAGTAGCTGCTCGCCATACCGTCTTAGCCGAACTCCGCCTATTTAGTCGTCTGGTGCACCTTCTTGGTAAAAGGTGACACATAATGTGTTGTCAAGAGGCCGGTTTTCCCGCCATCTTTACCCCTTCTGTTATATTATGTTGGACCGCCAGTCGTTGCCTCCGAAGAACAGCTGCTTTCGGTGGCAGTTCTTGTTTGCTCAAATCACTTGATTCTGTTGAGGCTGCGTCTCGTGGTCGTTTTCCTCCAGTACCTGGTTCCTCAGCATCGTGCCACTCCATGGCATCGCCCTGGGCAGGTTCATGGACAGTTTGAGTAGATAATTCGCTCTCATCTGTTGCAGTGGTTGCGTCGTTTAAACATCAGTCTCCTTTGCGCTCGTCAATGATTCTGCAGCCGCTTGCATTTACGCAGGTTGACTTGTTTTCCTGCTTCTTTCACATCCATCACGCCTTCTGTGCTGAATGTTTTTTTCCGCAGAAGTCACCTGTGATTTCACCGACGCATCCGCAATAGATTGCACTCCCCCACTGTCATTTCACCTTGGCGTTTTTTTCTGCAATCGCGTCATGCCTGCTGCAATAGGAGTTTTTCCTTCACAAGCCGTTTTTGATTTCACCGATTATTCTGTTCGGCCCCGTCCATAGTTAGCTCGGATTTATCCATGCTCCCGGTGTTCAGTGTAGCTGCTGCACACCTCTTCGTGCAGTTCCCAGGGGCGTGTCCAAAACGCTTGCAAATGTCACACCGCGGGACTCGACAGTCCCTCCTAATGTGGCCAATTTGCTGGCAGCGCAATCACCACGGCGCTCTTCCGGTTGCCACAATAAGTGCGAGCTCTCCTCCAACTCGTAACTGGTGAGGTATATTGTCCAGCGTAACGTTAGCGTTTTGCCGGAGCGTAACGGTTCTCGTCATGGTATTCTGCTAGGTGTAGCCGTCAATTCACCACTTGTCCATTCCTACGTCAAGCACCGTCCCGTGGGGGGTCAGTGCGTTTCGTACGTCCTCTTCTAGTACTTGGTAGAGCAACCAATGCAGCTTCAGACGGACGTCGCGGTGGCTTGGGTCGATTATCATGCATTTGAGGCCTTTCACAGTCAATTGCGGATCAGTTAAAAGTTTCTTTACGCCTTCAGTGCTTCTGCACGTCACTGCCCACACGGGGTTCATTTGATGAGCGCAAGAACCTCGGTGGGCTGAACACGTCGAAAAAGTGGCTCGCGAAAGTCTTCCGCGTGATAAGGTCTTCCTTTTACATCCGCATGCAGAAAAACAGTGTTCTGAACCACATACCCATTCGGCAGAGGGGGCAAAATAACAGCATAATCCAGGGGCATTTCAATCCTGGAACCGCGGCTAAGGTGAGCCGCCGATGCCGGTCCTACGGAGCTGTTGTTGTTGTTGTTCTCCTATTGTTAGTGGCGCCTAACCACTGTGGGGGATTGGCCAAGAATCGAGTGGTTTCAAAATTGACTGTTCAAATTTGGAATGATGGAGGTTTAACAGAAAGATTACCGATAGCCTAGGGTAGTGTGGTGCTTAATGTAATGCATACAAATACTTACATAAACGAATTTATTCTTAGAATAGAGCAATAATCTGATTTTATACGTATATAATTAAGTGGACCTGTTAGGATAATGAAACTGGTTAATTAGTCAACCTATTAGTTTCATCAATATAGTCCCGGACGGCCGCGCATACTGTCGCATTAGAGAAACCAGAAATGGAAGCTCCAAAAGACAAAATGACAGACAGAGATAAGTCCATACCAATACCACGTAAAGGTATTCCTAATAGGGTTTTTCGTAATGTGTTAAACCGCCTACAGGTCAAAAAGAAATGGTCTATTGTTTCCAGTTCATCACAGAATGCACACAGTGGCGAAGGTGCCTGAGCAGACCTGTGTTTATAGAAATTTAGATTTGGCACCCGGCAACGCAGCCTTGTGATGGCTACTTCTTGTTTTCGAGTGCGGCAAAAGTCTGTTCGCCAGGGATATAATAAATGGCGATAATCTGTAGAGTTTGTTAGTGCAGAACCTTTAAAGACTTGCATAAGCGTACGTCTGCGGAATCGAGCATCAGTCACATAAGCGGATGATGGACAGAGTGGTACAATTGGTTGGCTGATTGACGACTTAGCTAAGGAATCGGCTATTTCATTTAGAAACAAACCTTTGTGTGCAGGCACCCAAACTAATCGTACTTTTCTCAAATGCTTAGGTACTAGTGCACGGAAGGCCTTTGTTACGTGATTATCAGCACCAACAGAAAGTGCCGCACAGAGAGATAGGGAATCTGTTATTATGAAAGCTGATGTAATTGCTGTATCTAACTTGCGTAAGGCGAGCACTACTGCCAGAAACTCAGCCACAAAAACGGGTACGAAATCTGGTAGTCGAAGCGAACAAATCCAATTTAAAATCGGGCTTAAAATACCAACCCCTGACTTTTCGTCGTATTGCGATGCGTCTGTAGCAATAATAACGTTCGTTGTAATATGCCTCAGGTGATCTTGTAGTAAACCATCCAAAATGTTAGGGGAAGTAATTTGGAATTGTTAGAAAAAATGTCGTCGAATTGAATTTCTACCGGGGCTAAATTATCACGACTCGGCATGATGTCGCTTTTAGGTACGTTTAGAGGCACCAGTAAATTTTGCACAAATATAATTTGTGGCGTGTGAAATCGCGGCCATCTAGCAGCAAAAAATGATTCCGGGGTTGAAATAAAGGTTGCTTCTGAATGTCGTAACGGTGATTCATAAATTCTTAAGAATGTCTGAACAGTCAGATGGTGGCCGCAACTTGTAAGCTGGAACTCCAGAGAAAAGTACACAACCAAATTCCAAAATGGGACGAACGTACATGCGATATATCATTACCAATGTGTCTCTTCTCATACCTATGCGGTAATTGCTTAGCCTACGTAATATGCCAATGGCCTGCACACTTTTTCCGGGAATATATTCGATATGAGGTCGCCAGTTACGCGAGGTGTGATAAATTACTCCAAGGTATTTAACAGATTCCACCTGTGGTATATCCTCATGATGGTAAGACGGAGAGACGTTCACAGGGTATTGCAGCGAAAAAAGAAGGAGGGCACATTTACTCAGATTAAGTAAAAAGCTGTTGCCATCGAGCCAGCTCTCCAATATATAATAAGGTAAGTCTGCAGCCGTTCATATAATGTCTGAATGTTATCTGCCATTGCAAAAAATGAGATATCATCTGCATAAACATAAGTTGTTATTTCCTGTTTACGTGGAATGGTGCTCATTAGTAAATTAAATAGCACTGGAGAAAGCACCGAGCCTTGCGGTACTCCTCTCGTTTGGGTATGAGTAGATGATGAAAACCCATCTTTAAAACAATAAAATTTCCTGTCTGCAAGGAAATTGTGAACCCACTCTACTATGTATGATAGAAAATCAAGGTATTCTAATCGATCTGTCAAAATACAGTGCTCCACGGTATCATATGCTTTAGCGATGTCTAAAGTAACGAAAGCTGCATATTGTTTATGTAACCGAGATAATTGAAGCCGACTCTCTAAATCAACGTGGGCATCCCAAATTGAACAACCAGCCCTGAACCCAATTTGACAGGGACTTAGAATTGACCTCATGGTAATAAGTTCATTAATTCGTATATTGATGATTCTCTCAACCAATTTCACTAAGTTTGATGTGAGGGCGATCGGCCTTTTTTATCCAACGTGTATGCATCATTTTCATTTTTCAGCAACAATACAGTTTTGGAAAGTTTCCATTCTTGAGGTATCCATGCGTTCCCTAACGAATAATTCACTAGTGCTAGCAAAAGATAAGGCGATTCCTGAAGTAAACATTTCAACATAGAGTTCGTAATCCCATCTGGTCCAGGAGCCGTTCTCGGTAAGCATAATACATTCTGACTCAATTCAGCTAAAGAAACTTCTGGAAACTCATGCAAGTTTACCAGAACGGACTGAATAGCCAAAAAATTAGCAGTTAAGCGGCGTTCTAAACCTTGCGCTATGTCTTCTAGAGAGGTGTTCATTTCTTCCGGCGTCAAGACACATGACTGCAACGGTAAAGGTGCTGGCAGTACTTTTCTTGTCCGAAGATAAGCGAACAAAGCCCGCTTATTTTTAGATTTAGAAAGATAATCAAAATGTCTACTGTCGTATTCTTCTTTCCCGCGGTTCACTGTACGCTTAATTACGCCAGCAAGGAATTGATAGTCCTTCCAGTTTTTTGTTGGGCTCTGATTAAGAAGAAGGTTTTTCCAAGTGGCTTTTCGTCTTCTATAATCGCGCTTACACTCATCATTACACCAACGAGAGGAGGATCGTTTATTGGATGGAATAGAAAATTCGGAATTTTTTCTAGATCTCTCCAGCATTGAACCAATTGTAGTCGCAATCTCCTTAGTACTGGCATTTCCAAGCTTGGAAATAGCAGAACGAAGGCAGGTTTGAAATTTGCTATGGTTGATGTATGTTCGTTTTGACTGATCTAAAGTTATTGTTTGACAAGTAATGTCAAAAAGTAATGGAAGATGGTCGCTGTTAGAAGCCGAATCCAGAACAGCCCATGACAAAACCTTGATTGCATTGGAGCAAAACGTTAAATCCAATACTAAGCTAGTTTGACCTCGGACAAATGTTACATGACCTTTATTCAGAGAGGAGAGGTTGTGATCAAGAGTACATTCCCATAGTCGCCTACCACAAGAATCTGTCCTTATACCCCAAGACAAATTATGTGAATTAAAGTCTCCTGTGAGTACAATTTCCTTTCTATATGCTACTAAAACGCTGTCAAGATAACGCGTACTTTGCACACCGGAGGGGAAGTAACAATTTACAATTGAAAAAGGGTGGTATCCGGGGAGAAACAAGTCTAATGCTAATATTTCACAATCTAAGTCTAACATTCTGAAAAAAAATTTCACCCTATGACATAATTTACTTGATACAAGGATCATTAAACCACCACCACGTGATAGGCGATATAATCGAAAAGAACGAAAACATGCAAGATGGAAATTTTTATCTGGTGTGAGCCAAGTTTCTTGGAAAATTTTATTATCAAGATTAAACCTATTGCAAAAGTAATGTAAGTCGGTTGAGGCTGAGAATATAGAACGGCAGTTCCACTGTAGTACCCTCAACTGACCTATGGTGTTGAACGCACCACAGAGGCGCATGTCGCGCCCTTGTTAGCATCCTCACGCGAAATAACTGATTCATTCCGTTTAGATTTGGATTTGAGATCGGTGAAAATTGGGGATCTGGTACGTTTATTAGTTCGTATATCGAGTTCCATATCAGTAGCAGTACTTGTGCTCGGCTGAGGCGAATGTCGGTCCAAGTGCACCTGTGTTCGTAACTGCTTAGCCTTGCCTGCAGATGCAGAATGTTCGTCCAACACTACATTGCGTAGCTGTGTGGCATCGCTGGTAATGTCCAATACTGCAGGTTCTGTACTAGTCTGTACTGTTTGTCCAAACTGACTTGAAAGAATTTGCACCAAACAGTCGGAAAGGTTAGATATGAGCTTATCCATTGCCTTACTCACTGCCTTTTCCACAGCAGTTTCAATAGCCTGCGACAGGTTTGAGTCCATACTGGAAGTGCAGCGCACTGTAATACCAGAGTATCCAAAACCCCTGTCTCTATGTCAATGGCTTCTCTTCGAGAACAGCGGCGGCGGTCAATAACTTCTAGGATTTGAACCTCCCGGGAATGAGCGGAACAGTCAGAGTTGTCGGTGCAGTGACCACCCCCACAGAGACAACACTTTTGCGCTTTTGTAGTACACTTGCTTGAAGGATGGCTCTCTCCGCAGGTGCTACAACGAACGTTACATTTACATCCTCCCGCACTGTGGCCGAATCTCCAGCAGTTCTTGCACTGAATCGGACGAGAAGCGAGGGGTTCTACTCAGAAGATCAGTGGCCATAATTTTATTTCTGACGGGCATTTTGTGCCCACAAATGTCGCGACGACAGATTCGGTTGGTACCCTTTCGTTGTCGACTAGGCGATTACACCGGTAAACTGAAATTACGCCTGCTCCTGAGAGCCTGTCTAGGGTCTCAGCTGGACTCAGCTTGGAGTCGACTCCCCGTAGAAGGCCTTTGGTACATGCAAGGTGAGGCGCAATAAAAGCACTCACCGGGGTAGCAGCAAATGAGGTGCATTTGAGAAGATCCTGCACGTAGGTCTGACCCGGCGACCTACACACGATACCTCCTCGCCCAAATGGGCGAACATCTGTGATGGTCTGGAAATGGTTTGAGGTTGTCTTAAGTTCCTTTTTTATTTATTTATTTATTTAATACTGTAATCCTTTCTCAGGCTCATACAGGGTACCGCCTGTATGAGCCTGTACCGCCTGTTTGAACCGCCTGAGGGTTTCTAAGTCTGATGAAGCCTCCATTTGTAAGTACCAGTGCCACGGGAATACTGTCGATACCACTGCAGAAAAAGGAGTCTAGCGGTAATTCATTAGACGGCAGGGACGCTGACCAGGCGGATCGCGCCTGGCCAGTAGAAGTAGTCGACATGAGCACTAGAGATATGGTCAGACTCAGAGACAGATAAACTATAGAATCGGACTCTAAGACAGAAAGTTAAAACCACTCAATCCTCAGCCAAGAACACCCCAGCTGGTTGAGCACGGGCAAGTCAAGCTCCGAAGCTGTTCCTTCCCAGTCCTGAGTAGCCTACGGAGCTCATGATACACACGTCCCCACGCTTTCGCAACCGGTAGTGGAATCCTGAGCTACACCCCCATAACATCAGGACAACTCATTAACAAGTTTCTTGGTGCTCATTAGATTGTTCTAACACTAAAATAATTCATTAGTTGAAATAAACAAAATTATGTCGTCATTGCTGACTGATACAGTTTTTTCATCATTGAAGAAAGCCGCATATTTCTATAGTCAAAGAAAATGGCAGCACTGTTCGATGAAATGCATTTCATGATATGCGCACCGGTAACTCGTGGTGCCGTAGTATTACAACAGGCAATAAAAAAAGATACCGCTAAAGACGAGAGCGATTTGGAGGTGCCGGGGTGTGAATTCGGGACTTCTCACATGCAAAGCGAGCACTCTACCACTGAGCTACACCCCCTTTACATCTGGAGCACTCATTAACGAGTTTCTTGGTGCTCATCAGCTTGTTCTAACAATAAAATAATCAATTAGTTGAAATAAACAAAATCATCGCGTCAGTGCTGCCTGATACAGTTTTTTCATCATTGTGGAAAGCCGCATATTTTTATAGTCAAAGAAAATGGCAGCGCTGTTCCATGAAATGTATTTCATGATATGCGCACCGGTAACTCGTGGTGCCGTAGTATTACAACAGGCAATAAAAAAAAGACACCGCTGAAGTCGAGAGCGATTTGGAGGTGCCGGGGTTTGATCCCGGGACTTCTCACATGCAAAGCGAGTGCTCTACCACTGAGCTACACCCTCTTCTTTTTTCTTTATTACCTGCTTTCGTACCAACCACATAATACAAGTGACACTGGTAAGAAAGTATGAAATGTACAATATTTACATGACGACATAACAGTCTACCAGCATGGTGCTGATTTCGTTACTATAACACTCGCAAGGTCAGCAGAGGCTCCAGTCGTGGAAGCCATACTGGTGGCTCCGGTGCCGCTTTATAAATCTCTAGGAACCAGTGAATGCTCTCTCTGAAATAGACATATGCCGGCCGTGCATCCTTATCACAGTGGTAACCTGCCATTTTCGCTCTCCATATGCAATGGAGGCCGATGAGCATAACCGCGTCAAAAGGAGCCCCATCATCGATGTCTACATTTAGAAATCTAATGCCATGCGAGTCAAAAGGGAATTCTTTTTTCACTGATCTCTGCAAAACATCCCACAAATAGACCCCCTCCCAACAATGTAGAAAAACACGGTCTACCGTTTCTGGCAGCTTACAAATAAAGCAATGGATACTTCAAGGCAAATAGCACCCCTTTTTTCTCCAAAAAAGTTTTAACAGGCAGTGTCCCACTATGCAGTTTGAAGAAAAAGGTTTTGGCTCCCGGCATGACTTGCATTCTTTTAACCCTCTTTAGAACATCGCTACCTTGGCCTCCACTGAATGAAGATCGGTATATAGGCACTGGAAAAACGATATCGCATAACGCAAAATAAAGTTCTTTTCGTCTTACGGCAGCCAGATACTCTCGTGAAAAACGTACAGTGAGAAACCTTACACTGAACACAATTTCTTTATAAAAACCCCCGATCCCTACCACACGATGTTGGGTCGAAACGACATATTCAGGGAGTGCACTGGCTAATCTGAGTTGACATACTGTGCGTAGAAATGAGTCTGTCACTGCTCTAAAAAACAAAAACCGGTTCACTAGTTGTCGTAGAAAGAGGTGGCCTAGTCCGAGACCTCCGTGTTTCACCCGTCTAAACAACTTTCTGCGACTGCATCGCTCCCGTTCAGAAGCCCAAATAAATATCGCAAATATCCTGTGCAGTTTCTGCACATTAGTCCGTGAACAGTGTATGACCTGCATAACATACCTCAACTTGCTGATGAAAAACAAGTTGCAAATTGTGGCTCTGGCAAAGATCGAAAGGGCGCCTCCTTTCCACTTCTTCACTTTCTCTCGTGTCTCCTTAACCTGCCCTTTCAAATACTGATCGCTGTCGCGATAACAGTCTAGTGCAACGCCTAAGTACTTGCCTGGGGTCGTCACCCAAAGCATGTTTGCGAAGTGGTCAGGTTTCGCTGGCCACGACCCGTGCCAGAGCCCAAGGCACTTGCCCCAGTTCACGCCGCTACCGGTAACTTGGCTGAACTCACGGACACATTGGACAAACTGTGTGATGCTCCGCTGGTCACGAGTAAAGATAGAAATATCATCTGCATAAGCCAGCAGTTTCCCTTCTGCGGCTTGTAAGTTAAAACGAAGGATACTATTGTCTCTGATTATTTTCATGCACAGCGTTTCAATGTAAATACAAAAAAGGAGGGGGCTGAGGGGGCAGCCCTGGCGAACCGAACGTTGCACACTGATGGGTGTCCCAGTCTCTTAATTACAATCAATCTCGTAGTGCAGTTCTGGTACGCCAGAGCCACTCCCTCGCAGATAACCGAACCAAGATTAACGTGATTTAAAATTGCAAACAAAATCCTATGGTCTACACAGTCGAAAGCCTTTTCTAAATCAATTTGTAGAATGGCGACCCGCTCAAGTGAATAATCACACCATTCTAGTATGCTCCGTGCTTTATGGATATTGGTGACAATAGACCGCCCTTTAATACCACATGTTTGATGAGGTCCGACGATACCCCGAATCACAGTCTGTAGTCTGCGTGCTAATACTTTCATATATATCTTATATTCGACGTTAGTCAGAGCTATCGGTCTGTACGCTGTGACAGACCTTAGTTTGTCGGCGTTATCGGTTTTGGGTATTAATGCAGTATGGGACGACCGGTACGACGGAGGTAATGTGCCCAATTTGTATGCTTCATTGAAAACAACTGTCAGTATTGGGTTCAGTTCGTGCTTGAACGTTTTGTAAAAAGCAGCCGTTAACCCATCAGGCCCAGGCGATTTCCCAGGATTTAACTTTTCAATCGATTCCTCTACCTCGACTTCCGTTATTACCCGCTCTAAATACTCTTTCCTTTCGTCCTCGATGCGGGGAATGAGAGGCAGAAAGTCGTGCTCAAATTTCTCGAAATCTACGTCCCGCACAGTGAACAATGCCCTATAATGCTCGGTAAACGCCGTTTTGATATCGTCTGTATCTGTTGATGTTTTCCCTCCCCATTCGATTTCCCGAACGTGGTTCGTCTCGGCTCCTGCTTTTTCCAAGCCGAGCGCACGCTTGAGGGCATTTCACCGGCAGCTGAGTCATCCGCCCTTGCCCTCACCAGGGCGCTGCGATAACGCTGTTCGTCCAGTCGCTCTATTTTTAGCTTCACTTTTCGAACGTCTTCTGACCATTTGCCGGGTTGTCGGCATTCATGCTTGACAAGCTTATCGAGCAGAGCTTTTAAATCTGCTTCTTCCTTTTTGTAATCGTACCGTTTACGCGTTGCCCTGTCTATCGCTTTTAATTTTAAAGTCTCCTTACATAATTCCCATTGCTGCCAAAGGTGCAGGCCTTTGCTAGGGTCTAAGTTGCTAATCTCATCATTTACGGCCTGAATGAAAATTTCGTCTTGCAACAGTCTATCGTTTAGTTTCCATAGATCCCATGAAAAGTTGTTACGTTTCTTTAAACTTCCGATAGAGCACTGGACTAAACAATGGTCCGAAAAGGAAACAGGCACTACTTCATAATTGGAACACTCCGTCAGGATCTCCAAAGACACATAAATCCGGTCCAACCTTGCATGGCTAGAGCCTTCGAAGCGCGTGTACTTTACTGCACTCGAGCCACAGAGACTTTCCGCGACATCCTCAAGCTCACACTTTTCAACTATGCGTGTCATAACGCTGGTGCTTTTATCTCTAAAAGCTCGAGTGCTAGTTTTGTCTCGCGCACTGAGGACACAGTTGAAATCGCCAAGCATAATCAAATGCTTTCCTACAGCTAGTCGATCCTCTAAACCAAGAAAGAAGTGCGCCCTTTCCTCAACCTTATTAGGCGAGTAAATACACAAAATACGCCAATCCGCGTTGTTCAGTGAAAAATCAAGCGCAGCACATCGGCCAGCCGAACACGAAAAGTGGTCGAGCACTTCAAGCCCCGGTAACTTCTTAATAAAAAGTATGCAGCCAGCCGATGTGCCTGCTGCGTGACTCACGACAACATAAAATCTGGACGCGAAACGTTGAACCATGCTGCTAGTCTCCTCCTCGCCGTCTACTTTGGTTTCCTGAACTGCCAGGACGTCTATGTCGCGCTCAGTTAGAAGTCGGTAAAGCTGGCTCTGCTTTCTCTTTCCTGCCAATCCTCTAACGTTAATGGTAGCGACAATTAACGGACAGACAGGTGCCATTTTGCCGATAGGGAAAGAGACCAGCAGCATTAGGCCCACCTCTCGCGTCTAGCACTTGGCTAGACGGCTCCATCACCAGGGCTAAAGTCCGACGCCGTGGCTTGAACTTGCCCAACTTGCTCGACGTTGCCGCCGCGCTTGTCGGGGGGAATGTTCGGGCGCGGCCGGAGGGTGGAACGCCGTACTTGTGGCGTCTTTGCAGGGGGTTCCTCGATGCCGGCCAGCGTCTCCTCATGACAGTCATTGCTGTTCGGAGGGTGGGGCCGTTTCGATGCAACGGCCAGGCTGGTTGGTGCTTGTACGCCGCTCTTGTCAGCTTGTAGGTCCTTCGGACTTTAAAAATCACCGCCCTTGGACGCTTTCCCCGTCGTTCCGGTCAACCCGTCGACTTCATTCGCCGCTTCTTGCAGCGTTGGTAGGTCGCGTTCACCGGCGTCCCGTTCCGTGACCGCCAGTGAACCCTGTCCTACTGGTTGGGAGCATGTAGGCCCAGTCGTGTCGGCTTCAGGCTGTCGGTCTGCCGGAGGACCACCTCTCGGGGCGTCATCGCTGGCAAGCACCGCCTGCTTTCTTGTCTCCTCGGTTCCCCTGGCCGCTTCCTCAGCCTCGACGACGTCCATGAGTTCGTCGTGCTCGTCAGCCCTTGGAATCCCGGTCGCCGACGCGTATGTACGGACGCAGTCAGTGCCCGCGTGTCCGTAACGCCAGCATTTCGAGCAGTGGGGCACCCTGCAATCTCGACGCACGTGGCCCGTGCCGTGGCAACGCAAACACTGCATCGCCCGGCCGGGAACGACGACGAGGGCCAACTCACCGGCGACTCGCACCTGGTGGGGCAGGTCGTCCACCTTCATTCCCGGCTTCAGCTTTAGCAGCACGCTTCTCGTTGTCGAGCCTTTCTCCCTCATGCCTTGCACACGCCACCGTTCACGAGTCACTTCAGTGACATTGCCGAACGCGGCGAAGGCTGTCCGGATATCCTCGTCTTGGACGCCGAAGAGCATCCAATGCAGGCGGAGCTTTACTTGCTGGTCTTCGGGATCAATAATTATGCACCGGCGGCCTTTTACCTTCAATTCTTTCTGCGCGGCAAGTTTCCTTGTCGCTTTTCCGCTGGTGAGAGTGATGGCCCAGACGTGGTTAATCTGGTACGCTCCTAAAGCGACGACGTCGGGTAGCCCTCCAACGGTCTCGAGGGCGTCTCTAAAGTCCTCAACTCTGTAGGGACGCTCACGAACATCACCGTGCAAAAACAACGTGTTCTGTACAACACGGCCAGTGGGCAACGTAGGCAGCACGATCTCGTAGTCCTGATCTGCATCGTCATTCCTGTTTCCGCGGCCGACGCTGGCCGCGTTCGCCGCTCCATCGGAGCTCATGATTCCGCGTCCGTTCGCTTGCGCTGCCGGAAGAAGAATGACTGAGCTACACCCTCGTTACATCTGGAGCACTTATTAACGAGTTCCTTGGTGCTCATCAGCTTGTTCTAACAATAAAATAATTCAATAGTTGAAATAAACAAAATCATCTCGTCATTGCTGCCTGATACAGTTTTTTCATCATTGAGAACAGCCGCTTGTCTCTTTAGTCAAAGAAAATGGCAGCGCTGTTCGATGAAATGTATTTCATAATATGCGCACCGGTAACTCGTGGTGCCGTAGTATTACAACAGGCAATAAAAAAAGATACCGCTAAAGTCGAGAGCGATTTGGAGGTGCCGGGGTGTGAACCCGGGACTTCTCACATGCAAAGCGAGCACTCTACCACTGAGCTACACCCCCGTTACATCTGGTGCACTCATTAACGAGTTTCTTGGTGCTCATCGGCTTGTTCTAACAATATATTAATCAATTAGTTGAAATAAACAAAATCATCTCGTCATTGCTGCCTGATACAGTTTTTTCATCATTGAGAAAAGCCGCTTATCTCTATAGTCAAAGAAAATGGCAGCGCTGTTCGATGAAATGTATTTCATGATATGCGCACCGGTAACTCGTGGTGCCGTAGTATTACAACAGGCAATAAAAAAAAGATACCGCTAAAGTCGAGAGCGCTTTGGAGGTGCCGGGGATTGAACCCGGGACTTCTCACATACAAAGCGAGCGCTCTACCACTAAGCTACACCTTTTTTTCTTTCTTTATTGCCTGTTTACATACAACATTCACAAACATATATACATCAAACAAAGTAGAAGCATGAAACAAAAAAAGAGGTAAAAAGCATCATAAATAACAGGCTTTTTAAAATTCCTTCATCTGTAGAAGGCTTTCTACTTGATGAAGCCATTCGGGCACCTCTTGTTGAACCTTTTAGGCTTCCACGAACGAACTGACAGATTGAAAGAAATATTGCCTAACCGGACGTGCATTAACATCAGCCTGGCGCACCGCCATTCTAGATTGCCATATACCGTGCAGGCCCAGTAACATAACTAGGTCAAAAGGTATTCCTTCTTCATTTGATGCTGGTGGAAATCTGATGCCATAGGCATCGAGAGGCAGATCCTTTTTCAAAGTCCTTTGGAGAACATCCCAGAAAAAGACTGCATCCCAGCAGTCCAGGAAAACATGTTCAATTGTTTCCGGCTTTCTGCAGAGAAGGCAATCAACACCCCAAGGAACGAATAAGCCTTTTTCTTGCATCCATGTTTTCACGGGCAAGGTCCCAGTGTGCAACCTAAAGACAAAGGATTTCGCTCCAGGTGTTACCTCCATTTTTTTACACGGCTTAAGACATTTTGGCCTGGGCCTACACGGTATAATGCTCTATATAGGGGAACAGGAAGAACTGTGTCTACTAAATCTTTGTATAACTTTTTACGCGAAACCGTACTGAGGTATTCCAATGAAAAACGCGTTTTCAAAAAGAGACATGAATCAAGAACTTCTTTTAAGAAACCTCTAATACTTGCCTTCATGTGAACAGATGCTACCACAAATTCTGGCAACCGTCTTCCAAGCCTAAGCTGAATAACAGTACGTATGAATGGGTCTCGATTATTTCGGAAAAACATAAACCGATTAACTAACTGACGAAGGTACAAATGACACAGACCAAGTCCTCCAGAGCGAACCCGTCTGAATAAGTTAGTTCTACTTGTTCGCTCCCAAGAAGAACCCCACAAGAAAACAGCAAATATTCGATGAAGCTTCTGTAAATTCACACGTGAACAATGCATTACCTGAAGGACATACCAGAGCTTACTGACTAAAAATACGTTACAAAATGTCGCTCTGGCGAAAATTGATAGCTGGAAACCATTGAGTTGTTCAGCTTTTTCTCGTAGCTCCACAGCCTGACGCCGTCAGTACGGTTCACTATCACAATAATATTCTAATGGCACACCTAGGTATCGTACCGGAGTAGTAGTCCATGAAATACCAGCCACAAATTGTGGAGTCACAGGCCATTCGCCATGCCAGTAACCCAGGCACTTGCTCCAGTTTACCAAACTACCACTTGCATTACAATAAAGGTTCACAATTTTTATGGTTTCAGCGATACTATCATAATCTTTACAAAACACAGCTATATCATCTGCGTATGCCAGTACCCGTACTTCAGCTTCTTGGAGTTTGTACCCCACTATGTCGTTGCTTTTTATGACTTTTTGGCAAAATGACTCTATATAAATTGAAAATAGGAGGGAAGACAAAGGGCAACCTTGTCGTACAGAACGTCTGACATTAATTCGTTTCTCGAGATGATGATTAGCCGAGTTTTACATCCCGTATATGCCATTCAAACTGTATCTCGAATTACTTTGCCAACATTGACATTGTCTAACAAAAGAAAAAGAATTTCGTGCGGTACTCGGTCAAATGCTTTTTCTAAATCTATCTGGATCATCGCGATGTGATCGTTTGTGGCATCGCAGCACTCCAATACACTTCGTGCCTTGTGAATGTTTGTGAATATAGTGCGCCTTTGAATCCCACATGTCTGGTGGTCGCCTACAATGTTATTAATAACTGTCTGCAGTCTACTTGCTAGCACTTTCATCAAAATCTTGTAGTCGATATTTGAGAGACTGATTGGCCTGTACGATTTCACTTCACGTAATTTAACTGCGTCCTTAGTTTTTGGAATTAAAATAGTATGAGATAGCAGAAAAGAAGGCGGCAGAGCCTTTATGTCTAAGGCTTCGTTAAAAACCGCTGCCAGGATCGGTGCTAGTTCGTGTTTGAATTCCTTATAAAATGCGGCTGTTAAGCCATCAGGTCCTGGGGACTTTCCCAAATGGAGGGCAATGATTGCTTTTGTCACTTCTGGTTCAGAAATAGGACATTTTAGGCTTTCTTTCCTGCAGTCCTCAACCTTTCGCATTAATTTTAAAAATTCATTCTTGAATTCATCTACATTTACTTTACATTTATCAAATAAAGTGGTGTAGTACTCGTTGAAAGCTTCCTCTATATATCTTTGTTCACTTGTAACGTTACCCATGTATTCAAACTGATGTATAACATTCTTAGGTCGCGAGAAACATTCCGCTGAGCGTTTCGTTTCTCGAGACCAAGCATTCTTTTGGTCGGTTTCTCTCCTACGGTCATTTTCTCTGCCCTTGCCCTTATTTGTGCGCCACGATACTTCTCCTCATCAATTTGTTCCAATTTGGACTCTACTGACCTTATATAATTTGTGAATAAGCCTGGCGTTTTGCTGTCCTCTGCTAGCAGTTCTTTGAGATTTAAACGTAGGGTTCTTTCTTCTTCACTCTTTCCGTGTTTTTTTACACATAAGCGTTCTATAGCTATCAACTTTATGTTCTGTTTAAATTGCTCCCACTTCAATCCGTATTTTTGGTCTCCACTATCTATGTTTACCAACGCCTCTCGAACACTGTCCATAAATTTTTCATCTTCCAAGAGATTAGAATTCAGCTTCCACGTGTCCCAGTTAAATACTGGTCTACGTCTATTTCTTTTACCTATTACAAATGATACTAAGCAATGATCACTAAATGAAATAGGGAGGACATTGTACTCACTGATAATCGGAATTAAATCCAGTGATACGTAGGCCCTATCTAGGCGCGCATGACTGGAGCCTTGGAAATGCGTATACAGTGTTGGTCCTTTACCAATACACTCTGGAACATCCTCAAGGTCTAAGTCAGAAATCAGATTCGTTAACACGACTGTGCTTGAGTCGTTGAAATTGGATGTACTTGTTTTATCATCGGCACTGATCACACAATTAAAATCTCCCATAAGGATGACTATGCGATCGCATTCACAATAAGTACGAATTTCGTCGAATGTTACACACCGTTCATCAACTTTAAGAGGTGCATATAAACAAATCACTCGCCAATTAAGAGAAAAGAAGGTCAAATCACATACAACAAACCTTCCGGATGAGTCAGACGTGACGTTTTGAACACTGGCACCTAAACTATTCCGCACAAAGATCACACACCCTGCCGACCTACCAACTGCATGACTGACGCTGGCGGTGTAGCGTCCGGTGAAACGTTGCAGTAGGCTCTCGGTGGCGTCCACGCTCTCCACTTTGGTTTCCTGAACTGCAATAATGTCCAGGTCTTGGTCAATGGCTAGTCTGTAGAGCTGAGTCTGTTTCTTCCTGGAAGCCAGTCCTCGTACATTGAGCGTCGCTGCTTTCACGAACCCGCTCAACGACGTGATCGGTGAGCGGGTCCGAGCTGAGAGCCCTGCACGTTCACTTATTGGGCTCTCGTCGTCCAGGGTGGATCCATGTTGTTCACCTTTAGTTTGAGCGGCCATCGTCGCGTTTGAGCGATGACGACCGTTGTCGGGTAGCGTTTCGTTTCTTGCCTCCACTGACCACCTTCCACTGCACTTCCAACTTCACTTGCGTTTCGTCTACTTGAGCACCGTCGTCTGAATCGCGACGGCGTTTTGCAGACGCCGATTCTAATTCCATGCTTAAGGTATCCGGGTCACTAGGCAAATCCTCATTTTCGTGTGTTTCGTTCGCCAAAGAGGGCTGTGAAGCCGAGTTTAGAGGAGTCGAAGCAGTGTTGGCCTGGGACGCCGGCGTTTCAGGGCGTGTTGCTTGCAGCTGCGACGTGGCGTGCATCGCAGGCGCAGGACGCGTCTGTTCGCTAGTCGTTGGGGCCACTTGACTTCCCATTTTCCGTTCGGCGTTCGTGTCCAGGGCTCAAGAAACTTGCTTGCTTTTCTTCAGCACCTGCGTGTCGTCCGATGTCGTCTGCTTCTGTGGTGTCGCAGGCAAAGACGCTTGTTCAGATTCCTCCTCATCCATGAGAAGTTCACTCTGTTGAGTCTCATGACGTCGCCCTGCAGCTCGTGCGTATGAACGGTTACACTCGTCCTGCTCATGACCGAAAGAGTGGCATTCGCTGCACCTTGGGACCTTACAATCGCGTCGCATATGCCCCGTACTTCGGCACCGCAAGCACAAAGGCGGTCTTCCCGGCACCACGACCAGTGCCGTACTGCTGCCAATACGCACCTAATGGGGCAGTTGATCCACAGAAACGCCATCTCGTAGTTGCATGCGTATTACACGAGTGGTCTATTCAACTCCTTCAAAATCCTCGACTCTCCATCGGTAATCGGTCACCTTCTTGACGTCGCCGTATTCATAAAAGGCACGTCGAATAGCGTCTTTCGTAACATCGAACGCCAGCCAGTGCAGTTTCATTTTAACCTCTTGCCGCGTCGGGTCAATGACGAGACATGCCCGGTCTTTAACTTTAAGAACGCCTGCGTCTGTCAGCGCTTTCTTTGCTTCCACGGTCTTCATGTTCAATAGCCACACGTGCGACATCTGATATGCTCCGATGCCACTTACTTGCTGTATGACGCCTAAATTTTTGAGAGATTTCCTGAAGTCGTCGATGTGGTACGGTCGGCCGCTGACGTCGTAGTGTATAGCTACTGCTCGACGCATCGCTTCACCTGATCGCAACGAAGGCAGAATAATCCTGTAGTCCTTTGGAACGAGAGGAGACCATAGAGAAAGAAGAAGACAAGAGCGGACACTCCGCGAAACCTGGCCTCAGGAAGTGCGTCACGACTACGTAACGAAATAGTGCTCTCACCAAACGTCGGAGGGCGCAAGCACAAAAAAAAAACAGTTATAATAAATGCAACAAAATTGTTTTCACAAATTAATAATTATACGCCCAAATTTAGTATGTTCTTTATACATAAAAACGATTTATTCACCACACCTTACGCGATAATTTTTCTTCAGCCGTACTGTCATAAACACCATCTACCCAGCGACAAGCCCTTGCATGACTGACAGCGAGAAGCTTTCGTCGCTTTCGTCAACGTCGGCTGCGTCGGCGTTTTTGTGCGTGAGATAACAGGTGAGGCACGTTTTCAAGCGGAGCTTGTTGAATGACATGTTGTTGGTCTTGTTGGGTCATTTTTTCAGAAAACGGTTACGCCTGCGCGAACAAGACACCATGCAACAAACATAGAAAGATGCACACACACACACGTTGCGCTTCGTGTGTGCGAGTTTGTTTCTTACGTGGCGTCTCATTCACGCAGTTGTAACCTTTTTCTGAAGCTTGTAAGTACTGGGAGGTTCGCTAAAAAGAAAGTTTGGGGCTCTATGCGGCGGCTAGACGGGAACATTGTGCAACGTATGCAATATAGCAAAGGCGGCACGGCGTCAAGCCGAGGCGACGCGTGCTGCGTCTGCCACGGACGCGAGCGTCTGTGCGCTGAGCATAGCTGGGCAGCAAGGTCATAGGCTCGGTGACTCGGTGCAAAATATTGAGAATCATTCGCTGGGCCTCGCATGCTTCACGACGCGTTTCCCGAAGGCTCGGAACACGAATAATTCTTGGTGTGCCGGAGGCAAATCTGGACTAGCCAAGTGGCCATCATCTTCGTTTTTTCGCTAGCCTTGTGCCACTAGTGCAAGCTGCTCACAAATTTTTTTAACGTTTCCAATATAATTTTACCGCATAAATTTCAACTACAATTTTTCTTCCCAATGTACTGCTGATACTGCGTACGTACGAAGATGTTCTAAATTTCCCAGGCCGCGATACCATTGCATTACAAGGGATAGCGGCCTGGAAACTTCTGAATATCGTTGTACGTGGTCTTGACGTATATCTTTGTAAGTCAGAGTTTTATGGGTCAGAGATGTATCACTGGTTTTGTATTGTGCATCGATTAGCTAATCATTCAAAGGGGTTTGCTGGTACACTTATGACGTGCACATATCTTTTTCGTAATTTGACAGCGAAGCATCCACTTACTAACTTCAGATTGCGCTGATGCCATGCCGTCCGGCGGTCCAAGCTACGGCAGCTACTGCTGTGTATCGTGGTGCTTCAACAATGGCAGAACCCACAAGAAGCCTGGGACGAGTTTCTTCCGCATACCACGGGACGGCAGGTGTGTTAAAGCTTTTGTATGGTTTGCATGTCTTTAGGCTTACTGTTCGTACTTGCTTAGTGAGGGTAACAATAAAAAATCACTATTCAAGCACTTCTCCTTTCAGCTGATAGTTCATTGCCAATGCAGGATGAAAGCATGGATGCAGTATGCTGGACGCGATGATCTCCTGAGTAAGCCGGCCAGCCCATTGTACGCAACGTACAGGGTTTGTAGCGACCATTTTACTGCTCAAAGTTTCATGGACCCTGGGCACACAAGGCTTACAAGAATGGCTGTTCCCAGTGTGCAACCAGCTGCACCATGTAAGTGATTGACTGAAACTCAAATATGTGCAATAGAAGCCACTTGTATTGAATCAGTGGCGACAGTTAACCGTGAAGATCTTTGTAGCCGATGGAGAAACCTCACTATAGAAGTAACACTTGAAAAGTCTTAAATTTTGTGAATTGTGGGCTATTACCTTCCTAACAGCAGCTTTACATTTCTGTCGTTTTTTGATGCTCTGGACCTGCGCAACTTGTTATGAAAGACTTTAAAGGGCTATTTCACGTTATCTTCAAGCCTGAGTGCACATGTACGTATACCTTTCATCAGTGAAAGCTGCCAGTGTTGATAATTCCAAAAATCACAAATTACTTGTTTCCTAGTTGGTGCCTTCTCTTTTCTTCCACGTTCGACCAATTTATGCGTTTGAAAGAGCTGTTTAAGTTTCCCCATGCTACAAGCTTTGTAACTTGTACCAACTGCACATATATGCAGGTTCTCTGAGCATCGCTTCAAGTAGTGACTGTGACATGGCTGCAAAAGCTGCGCTGCAAGGTGCGGATGAGATTCAGTTTGTGTTATTTTAAGCCTCTTACTGACACATTGTCGTAATTTCATTTCTTCAGGACCTGCGGTAGAGGCTTCAAAAAGCGGCTCGCACACATTGAGGTGCCCCGATGAACAGGGTGCGTTCAGTGTCGCGATTTCTTTTTTTTTACCCAAATTGACTGTTGACCAAACCTCTGCAGGTGGCAGCTCCCTTGTAGCTGGTGAAAAAAATTTCTGCTGGCTTCGTCTTGCCGGAGAAAACCTTAACCAGTCGTTCAGCTGTCACAAAAGGAACTTGTGTGACCGGTAAGTTGTATGTTCACTTCAACACCAGAGTGGATTGATATAGAGACTTCCGCAGGCCGCTCGCAAGATTGTTCCGACAGCACTGTCCGAGGCACTGAACAAGCTTCACAAGACCCTCCAGAAGACGTCTCCGCCAACAGCTCCACGCCTGAGTGCCCTAGAGAAAATGGTGACTATGCTTTTATTGCAGCTGTTTTTAATGTGCTATTTTATGTTTAGGACATTCTGAGGAAACTACCCTCAAAAGGACACTACGTGTGCACTTACAAAATGTAAGGGTGGGCTCTCAGTGATTTTCATTTTTTTTGTGCATTGTCAACATTGTGAATGGTTTGTTTTTAGGTAGTGGAATCGAAAACTTTGCACCACAGAAAGTTGTGCACCTTGGGTCTGAAACGGCGAGGGAAGTGCTCGTATGGGATTAGTTGTTCTTCGCTTTTACATCCATTTTTTTGTTTATTGCAGTGCGTTCCTGTGTGCCAGCGACAATGTCTCCATCAATGAAGTACAAGCAAACCATTAAACATCTGCAAGCCAAAGTAGCAGCACAGCGGAAAACTATCAAAAGACTGCGGAGACAGCCTCACCAAGCACCGTCATCGACTTCAAAGGCCCTTGAAGTTATCCGACCGCACGTCACCGAGGAGGTTTTTAAACTTCTTTCTGCACATGTTCGCTTGAGGCCCAAACGCAAGGGCAAGCAGTTTCCCGTGTGGTTCAAGAAGTTCGCTCTTCACTTAAACTTCCGAGGTCCGCGAGCATACCGATTTCTGGCTCCATATTTTTCTTTGCCCTCCCGGCGTTCATTAAGGAGGAGCTAATGTAAAGATGACTCCAAGCATAATTCCAGGAATCCTTTCTTCCATTGCAACAAATACTCAAGCTTGGAATGAACGGGACCGAGTGTGCGCTTTAGTTTTCGACGAAATAGCACTCAAAATGAATTTGTACTATGATGCTGCAATAGACGTTGTCCAGGGTTTTACAGATGATGGCACTCATCGCACTTCAACCATCGCTGATCGAGCACTGGTTTTTCTTCTTGTTGGCGTTTCGAGAAAGTGGGTTCAACCGGTTGCTTTTACTATAGGGCACACATCAACACCATCATCTGTTATGGATAACTTGCTGGTGTCACTCATTTAGGAGCTTAGGAGCATTAATATTGCAGTGAAAGCAGTCATTTGTGACCAGGGCAGTTCAAATGTAAGTCTCGCTAACCAACTAAGAGTGACTGTAGCAAAGCCTTTTTTTTTGAAGTTAATGGTGAGCGGGTATATTACATTTTGATGTTCCGCATTTAATTAAAACAACGCGCAACGTCCAAGCACACAAGTTATACACTGGGGATGACATCGTTAACTGGTCGCACATTGTAAGCATTTACCAATCCTCACATGAGATGCGGTTGCGATTGGCTTCAAAGTTGACTGAAGGGCACGTTCGTCAGAAACCTTTTTCTAATATGAAGGTCAGCAGAGCAACTCAGGTCCTCAGTGCATCAGTTTCGATTGCTATCACGGCAATGGTGCATGCGAAGGTGCTGCCTGCCTCGGCCATCACTACAGCTCAATTTTGTGATCGTACGGACAGGATTTTCGATGCCTTGAACAGCTCGAGTAAAAAAAGAACTTCGCAAAAGCTGCGGCATGCAATCATGAAAAATGATTCAGAGCTGATTGACTTCCTCCGAGGCCAGCTTCCCTGGATTGCATCATGGCAGTTTGTTGGCAGACGTCAACCACAAACCATCGTAGGTTGGCAAATTACAATTCAGGCAATTTGTCAACTATGGGACGACCTCTCCAAAAATTACAATTTTGAATACCTGTTAACACGCAGGCTTCAACAGGATTCTCTGGAGAACATATTTGGCCACATTAGGCAAAAACAGGGTTGCAACACCAACCCTAATGTAGCACAATTTATTTGTGGCCTGAAGCACATCTGCACAAGAAAACTCTTCAAGCTGTCAGAATACGGAAATGTCGAGGATGATGAATGTGACCTCCTCCAAGAGCAGCTCTCGCCATTCTCCCTCACCAGTGCGTCTCTTGTGGATAATGAGGAGTGTGCACAGCCACAGCCTGACGACTTTCCCGCTCTAGACGATCTCTCTGAACTTGCGACAAACATTCACTCCCATATCATCGATGACTCCGCTGCATATTAGGTAGCTGGTTTTCTCATCAAACACTTCCTTCGGAATGCATGTGACGGTTGTAGTTGCCCACAGTTACTGAAAGACGACAGTGAGACGCTTAAGGGTACCCACCAGTATTTCACAATGCTAAAAGCATACCACTTCCCCTGCAAACTTTTTGGGAATCTCACTGTGCCATCAGAAGTAGCTTTTGCATACGTACAACAACTTGAATCTCACTTTCTTGCCATAATTGAGGCCACTGCACATCACCTGAAAGTGTGCGATGTTTTGTATCACCATCTGTCAAGTGTTGGCGATTTTCATTTGTGCTCTGCTGGGTGTCGCGCGAAGTTTCTGAAATTGTTTTGCCGGGTTCGTTTATGTTGGCATGTGCGTTTTGTGAACCGAAACTTAGATAGGGTTAGGTTCCAGTCTTCAATCTCAGGCATACAGCTTGACAAGTTCAAAGGTTAGCAATTAGCGGCGGGTTTACACTAAAGTATTCGAGTTGAGCCGAATCCTGCAATAGCTTTGTTATGTTATTACTTCGTTACAGCAGACTCCATTATGGTCTTATATGCTTATATTCAGCTCAACTGAACTAGCCACTCCTTCGTTGCGTACATTGTTTAGGTTACCCGCTATGAGGAGTAGGGACACTGTGTTTTCGCTCGAAGTGATTTGCATAACCCTAAAAAGAATGTTGGGTATCCTGTCTGTATTTTTGTAGCAAATGCGGGCGAACTGTACACTTTACTGTGGCTCGCTTGGTCACTGTGTATGCTTTGTCTCTCCAGCTCAAGTAATATATCGATAACAAAACCGCTTGTTGAAATGTCTTCGAGCGGGTAAGGAACAGAGTATGAAGTGGGCACGGTTCACGTTATCACGCTTTTCGTATTTCAGCTTCTCATCAACCTCCTCATCTCGCCCATCAAAATTTTCAAAAGAATACCCAAACTTGTAGCGTTTGATGGGGCTGCGGACGCTGCCATTTTATTTTTATATAGTTTGCGAGTGAAAACGTACGATGTAGAGCCTTTGTGAAAAATAATGAGCCAAAGTGTTTTCCTTCTGCTATTTATTAGCCCTGTAATACTGCTCTCGTAGCACCAATTAAGGTCCACAATTCTGGATAAAGTGATGACTACAATCTATTTTAGCTCGCAAGCGTCACAGCAACACCCAGACGCAAATCACTTGGGTTCTTAAGTTTTTGATGAAGGCAACGCATAACAAAAGCCACAAGACCTGCCAGTGTTGTAGCATAAAGTTTGTCTTTCACGTAGTGAGCAAGCTGCAAAGCCCTACCTTTCTGAGGACAAGCAGACATTAAGTCTGCTTTTTTTTTCATTTTGGACTAGCTGTTCTTAAGCACAGCCAGCACACTGCACCTTTGCATTTCTGCTATATTGTGTCGTGTGGTTTCTGTGCGCTCTTTTTTTTCTATGCATTATTTCGGTTAACCCCAGGCGTGATTCGCGACTTCATTGCTGTGTATATGTCACTTCTTCCTTCTTCATCAGCATTGTGCGCTGTGTTTTTGCCATAGATCCTTACTTACCCACTGGCCCGGTGTGTCATACTTCATCAGCTTCTCGGCTTCTGCCAACTCTAGCGATGTGTGCGTTGTCTGTGTTCTCTATGTATTTGTTACAATATTTGTTACAATTTATTTGTAAGGCGAGATGCATTTGTTGTCTACCTTTGTCATATTGTGCTTTTTATATTCTCATACTCTACCTTGCCTTTGAATAAAACATTGCGGATGCTCTGTTTCTTTGACTGATATATACATTGATCACTTGTTCCAAAAGAAAAACACAAGCGCGATGAATAAAACCGTAGTGAATTATCATTACCTGCATCTCTTTTTATTATAACTTAATCGAAATAAAAATTACGTCACGACCGACTCGCACGAACCACTGAACAAAACAAAACAGGGAATCGATAAATCAAATTGACCTACAAAAACTATCCATTTGGGCGATGAATAGTGGTCTGAAATTATGAACTTTCGTCATAGCCAAACGTCGGTTATGCAAAGTAATTCAAAATTTGCGCCAGTGAAACCGAAACAGGAAGCGCACGCCACTTGCTCTCACCAACCACTAGGTGTGCTAGGGTCGATTGGGCCGCTGGGGTCTACGGGAGTGTCCACTCTTAACCTTTATTTCTCTATGAGGAGACGCTGTACCGCGGCCGGCGTCGGCCGCTGTTGCTGCTCGGGATGAGCTTTCCATTTTGCGTCTGCACCAACCGGCGTCCAGAAACAGAATCACTGAGCTACACCCCCGTTACACTTGGGGCACTCATTAACGAGTTTCTTAGTGCTCATCAGCTTGTTCCAAATTTAAAATAATCAATTAGTTGAAATAAACAAAATCATCTCGTCATTTCTGCCTGATACTGTTTTTTCATCATTGAGCAAACCCGCATATTTCTATAGTCAAAAGAAATCGCAGCGCTGTTCGATGAAATGTATTTCATGATATGCGCACCGGTAACTCGTTGTGCCGTGGTATTACAACAGGCATTAAAAAAAGATACCGCTAAAGTCGAGAGCGCTTTGGAGGTGCCGGGGATTGAACCCGAGGCTTCTCACATGCAAAGCGAGCACTCTACCACTGAGCTACACCCTTTTTTTTTCTTTATTTCCGGTAAACTTCACATGCGGGTTGCTACGCTTAATATATTACAATTCACATTGAGCAATACAAAAAACTGGAAAATAACTAAGCCCGTCAAGCATTACTATAACACATCACGTTCTAGAATTCCTTCATGGTCAGTAGGGCTTCTACCCTTTCTACCCATAAAGGTACACATTCATCTGTTCTTACTACCTCGAGAAATCTTGAGATGATTTCTTTAAAATACTCTCTTGCTGGTCTTCTGTCCGGGTCACAATGAAATCCAGCCATTCTCGAGCGCCATATACTATGCAAGGCAGTCATCATAATAAAATCAAAAGGTAATCCATCATCATTCTCTATATCCAAATACCTGATCCCATGAGGATCTAACGGGAACTCTTTTTTGATTGTCCTTTGTAATACGTCCCAAAAATAAACTCCTTCCCAACAGTGCAGAAAAACATGGTCAATAGTTTCCGGTTTCTTACAGATGAGACAGTGAGATCCCCAAGGCATATAAAACCCACGCTCCTCTAGGAAGGTTCTTACAGGAAGTGTTCCAGTGTGTAATTTGAAAAAGAACGTTTTCGCACTTGGAACTGCTGGCATTTTTTTAACTCGTTCAAGTACATTCTGGCCCTTGCGTGCTGTATATAGCGCTCTGTACAATGGGATGGGGAGCATCGTGTCACATAAATCTTTGTACAGTTTTTTCTTTCCAACAGACCACAGGTAGTCAGTTGAAAACCGAACACACAAAAACCGCACGCTGGCCACAACTTCCTTCATGTATCCTTGCACAGCCCCTGGGGTAACATGAGTGCTCACAACAAACTCGGGCAACAGTCTACTTAGTCTTGTTTGACACACTGTTAGTAGGAAAGGGTCTCTTGTCTCACGAAAAAAGAAAAACCTATTTACTAACTGCTTGATAAACAGATGTCCTAGCCCAAGGCCTCCAGACTTCACCCGTCTAAACAAATTCGTGCGACTGCACCTTTCCCAGTTAGAACCCCACACAAATACTGCAAACACCCGATGTAATTTTTGCACATTGACCCGGGAACAGTACAGCACTTGCATCACATACCACAGCTTTGACACAAAAAACCAGTTGCATGCAGTAGCCCTTGCAAACATGGACAGATAGGTTGCATTCCACCTATTCGCTTTCTCCTTAATTTCTTTCGTTTGCTGTGTCCAATATTCATCAGTACTTTTGTATGACTCAAGCGGTACTCCGAGATATTTAACTGGCGTTCTTGTCCATTTAATTGCTGCAAAAAATTCTGGTGTTGAAGGCCAATATCCATGCCAGAAGCCGAGGCATTTCCCCCAGTTTATGTGGCTTCCTGTAACTTCGGCGAAAGATTTAGAAACTCTGATTGATTCTACAATACCGCCATAGGTAGTGCTACAAATCGCAACATCATCAGCGTATGCGAGTAGTTTGACCTCTGAAGATTGTACTCTAAACCCATTAATGATGTCATTCTGCAATATCGACTGACATAAAGTTTCAATATAGATGCAAAACAAAAGTGGACTAACAGGGCAACCTTGACGCACTGAGCGCTCGATTCTTATGGGGGGGCCCAATGTCTTGTTGATAATTAGTCTCGTACTACCGTTCCGATATGCCATGGCTACTCCGTCAATAATTATCTTACCAACATTAATGTGCTTCAATACTGCAAACAAAAGAGCGTGGGAAACGCAATCAAACGCTTTCTCCAGATCCAGCTGAAGTATAGCCACACGAGCTTGACTGGTGTCAACACATTCGAGCACGGATCGCATTTTACGAACATTTGTAGCTATTGACCGCCCTTTGATTCCACACGTTTGGTGTGGACCAACGATATCTTTTATAACTGACTGAAGTCTAGCTGCCAAAATTTTCATTAATATTTTGTAGTCTACATTTGTCAGTGCGATTGGCCTGTACGCTGTGACGTGCCTGAGCTTTTCAACCTCGTCTGTTTTCGGAATAAGAATGGTACGCGATTCACCAAAGGATGGTGGTAATTTCTTTTCCTGATATGCCTCATTAAATACGCCCGCAAGTATTGAAGACAATTCACTTTTAAAACATTTGTACCACTTGGCACAAAGACCATCTGGTCCTGGAGATTTCCCGGGATTTAACTTATCAATCGCCCGTTCAACTTTAGATGCAGATATAGATAATTCCAAAGCTTTTTTCACTTCCTCATTCACTTGCGGCATGCGTCCTAAATATTCGTCTTTAAATCTTTCTAGGTTTACCTGTCTACACGCAAAAAGGGTTTCAAAATGACTTGAAAATACGGATAAAATGCAGTCCGTATCGGTTACTTCGTGACCGTCCTTCTCTATTTTTTCGATATGATTCCGTCGAGCGTTCGTTTTCTCCACGCCTAACGCTCTTTTGGTCGGCGTCTCTCCAGCCGCTAATGCCTCAGCCCTAGCACGGACGAGAGCACCGCGGTAGCGTTCCTCGTCAAACAGAGCAAGTTTCTGCTTAATATTGCGTATGTCAATTTTATACTCTCCCGGTTGTTTGCACTCCAAGTCTATTAGTCTTTCCAAAGTCTTTCGGAGTTCTTTTTCTTTCTTTTTCTTTTCGTAACTCAATGCGCAAGAACGATCAATAGCTTTTATTTTTATTCGCTGCTTGAACTGTTCCCATTGCTCTGCAAGTTTAACTTCATCATCCATTTTTATATCATTGATACAGTTCATTACCTGATCTAAGAAATACTCGTCATTGATCAAAGTGGAATTCATCTTCCACAGCTCCCATGAGAAAGTTCCACCTTTTGTTTTCTCTCCCATATCACATTTAACTAAACAATGATCACTGAAGTGTATTGGGTAGACAGCATATGTCTTACAGTGGGCTATTAATTCAAGCGACACGTAAATGCGATCAAGACGCGCATGGCTATTCCCCTGAAAATGTGTGAAACGCACATCCCGCGTTCCCTCCATACAGCTGCCCACGTCTTCTAACTCGAATTCAGTAACTACATCCGCTAGCGTCCTACTACTTTTATCGTAAATGGCGCGTCCGTTTGCTCGATCTCGCCCATTGAGGACGCAGTTAAAATCACCCAGTAATACATATTTCCTTTCCAAAGTGAAGTGCTGCTTTAGGCTGGAAAAAAACATTGCTCGCTCCTCGCAAATGGTTGGTGCATAAATACACACTATACGCCACTGACATTCATTGAATACTAAATCACAGGAAACCAATCTACCAGACGGGCAAGAAAAGGTATCTTGCACTACCAGACCCGGTACCTTCTTAATGAACAAAACACAGCCTGCAGAAGTGCCTATTGCTTGAGTTGCAATTGCGTAGTAACGCGTCGTGAACCTCAGCACCATGCCCCGGGCCTCCTCCTCACCGTCTACTTTTGTTTCTTGTACAGCTAGCACATCCAGATCATGATCCACAAGTAGCCTGTAGACTTGGCTCTGTTTCCGCTTGGCGGCGAGACCTCGAACATTTAACGTTGCCACTCTAAGTTTCGGTGCAACAGCCATGTCTACACAGTGAAGAAGTTAGCCCAGGGCATGGTGCTTACCTTCGGCGTCTAGCATAGAGCTAGACATCTTCGGAGCCTCCAGGTGGACCCGTGCCACTGGAGGACAAAGGTGGCCAGTGATTGTCCGATATCGGGTTGGGACGCAGCCTTGTGCTGCTGCGTCTGAACGAAGTCGCCTTCGCAGGAGGCCCCTCTTCTTGCTTTTCGCTGGACGCCTCACGCCGTCCTGCAGACTGCTCGCGGGGTCTTTTGCTTGGCGCCCCACCACTGATACTCTCGCACGACACTGAGTGTTCGGTTAATTCCACCGGCTCAGGCTCCTTCGATGAGGTGCTTGTGAAGCCTTCTTCGGCTTGGCCAGCTGGCTCTTGAGTAACCACCTCCCCAGATGCTATGTCTGCTTTGGCTGTTGTTTCATCACCACCCGTCGGTGTAACTGTACCTGTTGAAGGTTCAGGGTTCACCACGTCGCCTGCGCCTTTCGCCGCGTCTTCAGCTTCGGTCACGTCCATCACCAACTCTGCCGTGTCGTCACCTTCGGCTGATCCGATAGCCGATGCGTACGTGCGCATGCACGCATTTTCGCTGTGGCCGAACCGCCGACAACGCGAGCATCGGGGTACCTTACACTCTCTTCTAACATGGCCGGTACCTTGGCAGCGCAGACACTGCATTGGCCGACCAGGTGCAACCACAAGTGCCAGTTCACCAGCCACCCTGATTTAATGGGGGAGATCTTCAACCTTCACGCCACTCTTGAGCTTAAGAAGCACAGTCCGTGTGGTTGAACCCTTGTCGCTGACACCCTGAACACGCCAATGCTCCCTTGTGACTTGTACGACCTTCCCATAAGCCGCCAACGCCGTTCGCACGTCTTCATCTTTGACGCCGTACAGCAGCCAATGAAGACGCAGCCGCACCTGCTGATCCTGGGGGTCTACGATGATGCAGCGTCGGCCCTTGACTTTCAACTCCTTCACATCCAGCAAGCGTTTCGTAGCGTCCGCGTTGTTCATGGTGACCGCCCAGACATGATTTATCTGGTAGGCCCCCAGTGCCAACACCTCCGGCAGCAGTCCTGTAGGTCCGAGCGCGTCTCGGAAATCTTCGACTCGATACGGTCTGCCGCGCACATCACCGTGTAAAAACACGGTGTTTTGCGCGACGCGTCCCTTGGGCAGTGATGGCAAAATAATCTCATATCCTGCGTCTTGGTCTTCGGTCATCCTGTTACCGCGGCTAGTATGTGCCGCAAACGCCGCTCCTACGGAGCACATGATTCTTGCGTCCGACAAGCGTGAGAGCCGACGAAAGAATGACCACTGAGCTACACCCCTGTTACATTTGGAGCACTCATTAACGAGTTTCTTAGTGCTCATCAGCTTGTTCAAACAATAAACTAATCAATTAGTTGAAATAAACAAAATCATTTCGTCATTGCTGCCTGATCCAGTTTTTTCATCATTGAGAAAAGCCGCTTATCTCTACAGTCAAAGAAAATGGCAGCGCTGTTCGATGAAATGTATTTCATGATATGCGCACCGGTAACTCGTGGTGCCGTAGTATTACAACAGGCAATAAAAAAAGATACCGCTAAAGTCGAGAGCGCTTTGGAGGTGCCGGGGATCGAACCCGAGACTTCTTACATGCAAAGCGAGCACTCTACCACTGAGCTACACCCCCGTTACATTTGGAGCACTCATTAACAAGTTTCTTGGTGCTCATCAGCTTGTTCAAACAATAAACTAATCAATTAGTTGAAATAAACAAAATCATCTCGTCATTGCTGCCTGATACAGTTTTTTCCTCATTGAGAAAAGCCGCTTATTTCTATAGTCAAAGAAAATTGCAGCGCTGTTCGATGAAATGTATTTCATGATATGCGAAAGCCGCATATTTCTATAGTCAAAGAAAATGGCAGCGCTGTTCAATGAAATGTATTTCATGATATGCGCACCGGTAACTCGTTGTGCCGTAGTATTACAACAGGCAATAAAAAAGATACCTCTAAAGTCGAGAGCGCTTTGGAGGTGCCAGGGATTGAACCCGAGACTTCTCACATGCAAAGCGAGCACTCTACCACTGAGCTACACCCCCGTTACATTTGGAGCACTCATTAACAAGTTTCTTGGTGCTCATCAGCTTGTTCAAACAATAAACTAATCAATTAGTTGAAATAAACAAAATCATCTCGTCATTGCTGCCTGATACAGTTTTTTCCTCATTGAGAAAAGCCGCTTATCTCTATAGTCAAAGAAAATTGCAGCGCTGTTCGATGAAATGTATTTCATGATATGCGCACCGGTAACTCGTGGTGCCGTAGTATTACAACAGGCAATAAAAAAAGATTCCGCTAAAGTCGAGAGCGCTTTGGAGGTGCCGGGGATTGAACCCAAAACTTCTCACATGAAAAGCGAGCACTCCACCACTGAGCTACACCCCGTTACATTTGGAGCACTCATTATCGAGTTTCTTGGTGCTCATCAGCTTGTTCAAAGAATAAACTAATCAATTAGTTGAAGTAAACAAAATCATCTCATCATTGCTGCCTGATACAGTTTTTTCATCATTGAGGAAAGCCGCGTATTTCTATAGTCGAAGAAAATGGCAGCGCTGTTCGATGAAATGTATTTCATGATATGCGCACCGGTAACTCGTTGTGCCGTAGTATTAGAACAGGCAATAAAAAAAGATACCGCTAAAGTCGAGAGCGCTTTGGAGGTGCCGAGGATTGAACCCGAGACTTCTCACATGCAAAGCGAGCACTCTACCACTGAGCTACATGCCCGTTACATTTGGAGAACTCATTAACGAGTTTCTTGGTGCTCATCGGCTTGTTCAAACAATAAACTAATCAATTAGTTAAAATAAACTAAATAATCTCGTCATTGCTGCCTGATACAGTTTTTTCATCATTGAGGAAAGCCGCATATTTCTATAGTCAAAGAAAATGGCAGCGCTGTTCGATGAAATGTATTTCATGATATGCGCACCGGTAACTCGTTGTGCCGTAGTATTACAACAGGCAATAAAAAAAGATACCGCTAAAGTTGAGAGCGCTTTGGAGGTGCCTGGGATTGAACCCGAGACTTCTCACATGCAAAGCGAGCACTCTACCATTGAGCTCCACCCCCGTTACCTTTGGAGCACTCATTAACGAGTTTCTTGGTGCTCATCAGCTTGTTCAAACAATAAACTAATCAATTAGTTGAAATAAACAAAATCATCTCGTCATTGCTACCTGATACAGTTTTTTCATCATTGAGGAAAGCCGCATATTTCTATAGTCAAAGAAAATGGCAGCGCTGTTTGATGAAATGTATTTCATGATATGCGCACCGGTAACTCGTGGTGCCGTAGTATTACAACAGGCAATAAAAAAAGATACCGCTAAAGACGAGAGCGCTTTGGAGGTGCCGGGGATTGAACCCCGGACTTCTCACATGCAAAGCGAGCACCCTACCACTGAGCTACACCCCCGTTACATCTGGAGCACTCATTAATGAGTTTCTTGGTGCTCATCAGCTTGTTCAAACAATAAAATAATCAATTAGTTGAAATAAACAAAATCATCTCGTCAGTTCTGCCTGATACAGTTTTTTCATCATTGAGGAAAGCCGCTTATCTCTATAGTCAAAGAAAATGGCAGCGCTGTTCGATGAAATGTATTTCATGATATGCGCACCGGTAACTCGTGGTGCCGTAGTATTACAACAGGCAATAAAAAAGATAGCGCTAAAGTCGAGAGCGCTTTGGAGGTGCCGGGGATTGAACCCGGGACTTCTCACATGCAAAGCGAGCGCTCTACCACTGAGCTACACCCCCGTTACAATTGGAGCACTCATTAACGAGTTTCTTGGTGGTCATCAGCTTGTTCAAACAATAAAATAATGAATTAGTTGAAATAAACAAAATCATCTCGTCATTGCTGCCTGATACAGTTTTTTCATTATTGAGGAAAGCCGCATATTTCTATAGTCAAAGAAAATGGCAGCCCTGTTCGAAGAAATGTATTTCATGATATGCGCACCGGTAACTTGTTGTGCCGTAGTATTACAACAGGCAATAAAAAAAGATACCGCTAAAGTCGAGAGCGCTTTGGAGGTGCCAGGGATTGAACCCGAGACTTCTCACATGCAAAGCGAGCACTCTACCATTGAGCTACACCCCCGTTACCTTTGGAGCACTCATTAACGAGTTTCTTGGTGCTCATCAGCTTGTTCAAACAATAAACTAATCAATTAGTTGAAATAAACAAAATCATCTCGTCATTGCTACCTGATACAGTTTTTTCATCATTGAGGAAAGCCGCATATTTCTATAGTCAAAGAAAATGGCAGCGCTGTTTGATGAAATGTATTTCATGATATGCGCACCGGTAACTCGTGGTGCCGTAGTATTACAACAGGCAATAAAAAAAGATACCGCTAAAGACGAGAGCGCTTTGGAGGTGCCGGGGATTGAACCCCGGACTTCTCACATGCAAAGCGAGCACCCTACCACTGAGCTACACCCCCGTTACATCTGGAGCACTCATTAATGAGTTTCTTGGTGCTCATCAGCTTGTTCAAACAATAAAATAATCAATTAGTTGAAATAAACAAAATCATCTCGTCAGTTCTGCCTGATACAGTTTTTTCATCATTGAGGAAAGCCGCTTATCTCTATAGTCAAAGAAAATGGCAGCGCTGTTCGATGAAATGTATTTCATGATATGCGCACCGGTAACTCGTGGTGCCGTAGTATTACAGCAGGCAATAAAAAAGATAGCGCTAAAGTCGAGAGCGCTTTGGAGGTGCCGGGGATTGAACCCGGGACTTCTCACATGCAAAGCGAGCGCTCTACCACTGAGCTACACCCCCGTTACAATTGGAGCACTCATTAACGAGTTTCTTGGTGGTCATCAGCTTGTTCAAACAATAAAATAATGAATTAGTTGAAATAAACAAAATCATCTCGTCATTGCTGCCTGATACAGTTTTTTCATTATTGAGGAAAGCCGCATATTTCTATAGTCAAAGAAAATGGCAGCCCTGTTCGAAGAAATGTATTTCATGATATGCGCACCGGTAACTTGTTGTGCCGTAGTATTACAACAGGCAATAAAAAAAGATACCGCTAAAGTCGAGAGCGCTTTGGAGGTGCCGGGAATGGAACCCGAGACTTCTCACATGCAAAGCGAGCACTCTACTACTGAGCTACACCCCCGCTACATTTGGAGCACTCATTAACGAGTTTCTTGGTGCTCATCAGCTTGTTCAAACAATAAACTACTCAATTAGGAGAAATAAACAAAATCATCTCGTCATTGCTGCCTGATACAGTTTTTTCATCATTGAGAAAAGCCGCATATTTCTATAGTCAAAGAAAATGGCAGCGCTGTTCGATGAAATGCATTTCATGATATGCGCACCCGTAACTCGTTGTGCCGTAGTATTACAACAGGCAATAAAAAAAGATGCCGCTAAAGTCGAGAGCGCTTTGGAGGTGCGGGGGATTGATCCCGAGACTTCTCACATGCAAAGCGAGGACTCTATCACTGAGCTACACCCCCGTTACATTTGGAGCACTCATTAACGAGTTTCTTGGTGCTCATCAGCTTGTTCAAACAATAAACTTATCAATTAGTTGAAATAAACAAAATCATCTCGTCATTGCTGCCTGATACAGTTTTTTCAGTATTGAGAAAAGCCGCTTATCTCTATGATCAAAGAAAATGGCAGCGCTGTTCGATGAAATGTATTTCATGATATGCGCACCGGTAACTCGTGGTGCTGTAGTATTACAACAGGCAATAAAAAAAGATACCGCTAAAGTTGAGAGTGCTATGGAGGTGCTGGGGATTGAACCCCGGACTTCTCACATGCAAAGCGAGCGCTCTACCACTGAACTATACCCCCGTTACATCTGGAGCACTCATTAACGAGTTTGTTGGTGGTCATCAGCTTGTTCAAACAATAAAATAATGAATTAGTTGAAATAAACAAAATCATCTCGTCATTGCTGCCTGATACAGTTTTTTCATTATTGAGGAAAGCCGCATATTTCTATAGTCAAAGAAAATGGCAGCCCTGTTCGAAGAAATGTATTTCATGATATGCGCACCGGTAACTCGTGGTGCCGTAATATTACAACAGGCAATAAAAAAAGATACCGCTAAAGACGAGAGCGCTTTGGAGGTGCCGGGGATTGAACCCCGGACTTCTCACATGCAAAGCGAGCACCCTACCACTGAGCTACACCCCCGTTACATCTGGAGCACTCATTAATGAGTTTCTTGGTGCTCATCAGCTTGTTCAAACAATAAAATAATCAATTAGTTGAAATAAACAAAATCATCTCGTCAGTTCTGCCTGATACAGTTTTTTCATCATTGAGGAAAGCCGCTTATCTCTATAGTCAAAGAAAATGGCAGCGCTGTTCGATGAAATGTATTTCATGATATGCGCACCGGTAACTCGTGGTGCCGTAGTATTACAACAGGCAATAAAAAAGATAGCGCTAAAGTCGAGAGCGCTTTGGAGGTGCCGGGGATCGAACCCGGGACTTCTCACATGCAAAGCGAGCGCTCTACCACTGAGCTACACCCCCGTTACATCTGGAGCACTCATTAATGAGTTTCTTGGTGCTCATCAGCTTGTTCAAACAATAAAATAATCAATTAGTTGAAATAAACAAAATCATCTCGTCAGTTCTGCCTGATACAGTTTTTTCATCATTGAGGAAAGCCGCTTATCTCTATAGTCAAAGAAAATGGCAGCGCTGTTCGATGAAATGTATTTCATGATATGCGCACCGGTAACTCGTGGTGCCGTAGTATTACAACAGGCAATAAAAAAGATACCGCTAAAGTTGAGAGTGCTATGGAGGTGCTGGGGATTGAACCCCGGACTTCTCACATGCAAAGCGAGCGCTCTACCACTGAACTATACCCCCGTTACATCTGGAGCACTCATTAACGAGTTTGTTGGTGGTCATCAGCTTGTTCAAACAATAAAATAATGAATTAGTTGAAATAAACAAAATCATCTCGTCATTGCTGCCTGATACAGTTTTTTCATTATTGAGGAAAGCCGCATATTTCTATAGTCAAAGAAAATGGCAGCCCTGTTCGAAGAAATGTATTTCATGATATGCGCACCGGTAACTCGTGGTGCCGTAATATTACAACAGGCAATAAAAAAAGATACCGCTAAAGACGAGAGCGCTTTGGAGGTGCCGGGGATTGAACCCCGGACTTCTCACATGCAAAGCGAGCACCCTACCACTGAGCTACACCCCCGTTACATCTGGAGCACTCATTAATGAGTTTCTTGGTGCTCATCAGCTTGTTCAAACAATAAAATAATCAATTAGTTGAAATAAACAAAATCATCTCGTCAGTTCTGCCTGATACAGTTTTTTCATCATTGAGGAAAGCCGCTTATCTCTATAGTCAAAGAAAATGGCAGCGCTGTTCGATGAAATGTATTTCATGATATGCGCACCGGTAACTCGTGGTGCCGTAGTATTACAACAGGCAATAAAAAAGATAGCGCTAAAGTCGAGAGCGCTTTGGAGGTGCCGGGGATCGAACCCGGGACTTCTCACATGCAAAGCGAGCGCTCTACCACTGAGCTACACCCCCGTTACAATTGGAGCACTCATTAACGAGTTTCTTGGTGCTCATCAGCTTGTTCAAACAATAAACTAATCAATTAGTTGAAATAAACAAAATCATCTCGTCATTGCTACCTGATACAGTTTTTTCATCATTGAGGAAAGCCGCATATTTCTATAGTCAAAGAAAATGGCAGCGCTGTTTGATGAAATGTATTTCATGATATGCGCACCGGTAACTCGTGGTGCCGTAGTATTACAACAGGCAATAAAAAAAGATACCGCTAAAGACGAGAGTGCTTTGGAGGTGCCGGGGATTGAACCCCGGACTTCTCACATGCAAAGCGAGCGCTCTACCACTGAGCTACACCCCCGTTACAATTGGAGCACTCATTAACGAGTTTCTTGGTGGTCATCAGCTTGTTCAAACAATAAAATAATGAATTAGTTGAAATAAACAAAATCATCTCGTCATTGCTGCCTGATACAGTTTTTTCATTATTGAGGAAAGCCGCATATTTCTATAGTCAAAGAAAATGGCAGCCCTGTTCGAAGAAATGTATTTCATGATATGCGCACCGGTAACTTGTTGTGCCGTAGTATTACAACAGGCAATAAAAAAAGATGCCGCTAAAGTCGAGAGCGCTTTGGAGGTGCCGGGGATTGATCCCGGGACTTTTCACATGCAAAGCGAGCGCTCTACCACTGAGCTACACCCCCGTTACATCTGAAGCACTCATTAACAAGTTTCTTGGTGCTCATCAGCTTGTTCAAACAATAAAATAATCAATTATTTGAAATAAACAAATTCATCTCGTCATTTCTGCCTGATACAGTTTTTTCATCATTGAGGAAAGCCGCTTATCTCTATAGTCAAAGAAAATGGCAGTGCTGTTCGATGAAATGCATTTCATGATATGCGCACCGGTAACTCGTTGTGCCGTAGTATTACAACAGGCAATAAAAAAAGATGCCGCTAAAGTCGAGAGCGCTTTGGAGGTGCCGGGGATTGAACCCGAGACTTCTCACATGCAAAGCGAGGACTCTACCACTGAGCTACACCCCCGTTACATTTGGAGCACTCATTAACGAGTTTCTTGGTGCTCATCAGCTTGTTCAAACAATAAACTAATCAATTAGTTGAAATAAACAAAATCATCTCGTCATTGCTGCCTGATACAGTTTTTTCAGTATTGAGAAAAGCCGCTTATCTCTATATTCAAAGAAAATGGCAGCGCTGTTCGATGAAATGTATTTCATGATATGCGCACCGGTAACTCGTGGTGCCGTAGTATTACAACAGGCAATAAAAAAAGATACCGCTAAAGTTGAGAGTGCTATGGAGGTGCTGGGGATTGAACCCCGGACTTCTCACATGCAAAGCGAGCGCTCTACCACTGAACTATACCCCCGTTACATCTGGACCACTCATTAACGAGTTTCTTGGTGCTCATCAGCTTGTTCAAACAATAAAATAATCAATTAGTTGAAATAAACAAAATCATCTCGTCATTTCTGCCTGATACAGTTTTTTCATCATTGAGCAAAGCCGAATATTTCTATAGTCAAAGAAAATGGCAGCGCTGTTTGATGAAATGTATTTCATGATATGCGCACCGGTAACTCGTGGTGCCGTAGTATTAAAACAGGCAATAAAAAAAAAGATACCGTTAAAGTCGAGAGCGCTTTGGATGTGCCGGGGATTGAACCCGGGACTTCTCACATTCAAAGCGAGCGCTCTACCACTGAGCTACACCCCCGTTACATTTGGAGCACTCATTAACGAGTTTCTTGGTGGTCATCAGCTTGTTTAAACAATAAAATAATCAATTAGTGTAAATAAACAAAATCATTTCGTCATTTCTGCCTGATACAGTTTTTTCATCATTGAGCAAAGCCGAATATTTCTATAGTCAAAGAAAATGGCAGCGCTGTTCGATGAAATGTATTTTATGATATGCGCACCGGTAACTCGTGGTGCCGTAGTATTACAACAGGCAATAAAAAAAGATACCGCTAAAGTCGAGAGCGCTTTGGAGGTGCCGGAGATTGAACCAGAGACTTCTCACATGCAAAGCGAGCACTCTACCACTGAGCTACACCCCCGTTACATCTGGAGCACTCATTACCGAGTTTCTTGGTGCTCATCAGCTTGTTCAAACAATAAAATAATCAATTAGTTGAAATAAACAAAATCATCTCGTCATTTCTGCCTGATACAGTTTTTTCATCATTGAGGAAAGCCGCATATTTCTATAGTCAAAGAAAATGACAGCGCTGTTCGATGAAATGTATTTCATGATATGCGCACCGGTAACTCGTGGTGCCGTAGTATTACAACAGACAATGAAAAAAGATACCGCTAAAGTCGAGAGCGCTTTGGAGGTGCCGGGGATTGAACCCCGGACTTCTCACATGCAAAGCGAGCGCTCTACCACTGAGATGCACCACCGTTACATCTGGAGAACTCATTAACGAGTTTCTTGGTGCTCATCAGCTTGTTCAAACAATAAAATATTCACTTAGTTGAAATAAACAAAATCATCTCGTCATTTCTGCCTGATACAGTTTTTTCCTTATTGAGAAAAGCCGCTTATCTCTATAGTCAAAGAAAATGGCAGCGCTGTTCGATGAAATGTATTTCATGATATGCGCACCGGTAACTCGTGGTGCCGTAGTATTACAACAGGCAATAAAAAAAGATACCGCTAAAGTCGAGAGCGCTTTGGAGGTGCCGGGGATTGAACCCGGGACTTCTCACATGCAAAGCGAGCGCTCTACCACTGAGATACACCACCGTTACATCTGGAGAACTCATTAACGAGTTTCTTGGTGCTCATCAGCTTGTTCAAACAATAAAATAATCAATTAGTTGAAATAAACAAAATCATCTCGTCATTTCTGCCTGATACAGTTTTTTCATCGTTGAGGAAAGCCGCATATTTCTATAGTCAAAGAAAATGGCAGCGCTGTTCGATGAAATGTATTTCATGATATGCGCACCGGTAACTCGTGGTGCCGTAGTATTACAACAGGCAATAAAAAAAAGATACCGCTAAAGTTGAGAGTGCTTTGGTAGTGCCGGGGATAAAACCCGGGACTTCTCACATGCAAAGCGAGCGCTCTACCACTGAGCTACACCCCCGTTATATCTGGAGCACTCATTAACGAGTTTCTTGGTGCTCAACAGCTTCTTCTAACAATAAAATAATCAATTCGTTGAATTAATCAAAATCATCTCGTCATTGCTGCCTGATACAGTTTTTTTCATCATTGAAAAAAGCCGCTTATCTCTATAGTCAAAGAAAATGGCAGCGCTGTTCGATGAAATGTGTTTCATGATATGCGCACCGGTAACTCGTGGTGCCGTAGTATTACAACAGGCAATAAAAAAAGATACCGCTAAAGTTGAGAGCGCTTTGGAGGTGCCGGAATTGAACCCGGGACTTCTCTCATGCAATGTGAGCGCTCTACCACTGAGCTACACCCCCGTTACATTTGGAGCACTCATTAACGAGTTTCTTGGTGCTCATCAGCTTGTTCAAACAATAGAATAATCACTTAGTTGAAATAAACAAAATCATCTCGTCATTTCTGCCTGATACAGTTTTTTCATCATTGAGGAAAGCCGCATATTTCAATAGTCAAAGAAAATGACAGCGCTGTTTGATAAAATGTATTTCATGATATGCGCACTGGTAACTCGTTGTGCCGTAGTATTACAACAGGCAATAAAAAAAGATACCGCTAAAGACGAGAGCGCTTTGGAGGTGCCGGGGATAAAACCCCGGACTTCTCACATGCAAAGCGAGCACCCTACCACTGAGCTACAGCCCCGTTACATCTGGAGCACTCATTAATGAGTTTCTTGGTGCTCATCAGCTTGTTCAAACAATAAAATAATCAATTAGTTGAAATAAACAAAATCATCTCGTCAGTTCTGCCTGATACAGTTTTTTCATCATTGAAGAAAGCCGCTTATCTCTATAGTCAAAGAAAATGGCAGCGCTGTTCGATGAAATGTATTTCATGATATGCGCACCGGTAACTCGTGGTGCCATAGTATTACAACAGGCAATAAAAAAAGATACCGCTAAAGTAGAGAGCGCTTTGGAGGTGCTGGGGATTCAACCCGGGACTTCTCACATGCAAAGCGAGCGCTCTACCACTGAGCTACACACCCGTTACATTTGGAGCACTCATTAACGAGTTTCTTGGTGGTCATCAGCTTGTTCAAACAATGAAATAATCAATTAGTTGAAATAAACAAAATCATCTCGTCATTGCTGCCTGATACAGTTTTTTCATTATTGAGGAAAGCCGCATATTTCTATAGTCAAAGAAAATGGCAGCGCTGTTCGAAGAAATGTATTTCATGATATGCGCACCGGTAACTTGTTGTGCCGTAGTATTACAACAGGCAATAAAAAAAGATACCGCTAAAGTCGAGAGCGCTTTGGAGGTGCCGGGAATGGAACCCGAGACTTCTCACATGCAAAGCGAACACTCTACTACTGAGCTACACCCCCGCTACATTTGGAGCACTCATTAACGAGTTTCTTGGTGCTCATCAGCTTGTTCAAACAATAAACTATTCAATTAGGAGAAATAAACAAAATCATCTCGTCATTGCTGCCTGATACAGTTTTTTCATCATTGAGGAAAGCCGCATATTTCTATAGTCAAAGAAAATGGCAGCGCTGTTCGATGAAATGTATTTCATGATATGCGCACCGGTAACTCGTTGTGCCGTAGTATTACAACAGGCAATAAAAAAAGATGCCGCTAAAGTCGAGAGCGCTTTGGAGGTGCCGGGGATTGAACCCAAGACTTCTCACATGCAAAGCGAGGACTCTACCACTGAGCTACACCCCCGTTACATTGGGAGCACTCATTAACGAGTTTCTTGGTGCTCATCAGCTTGTTCAAACAATAAACTAATCAATTAGTTGAAATAAACAAAATCATCTCGTCATTTCTGCCTGATACAGTTTTTTCATCATTGAGGAAAGCCGCATATTTCTATAGTCAAAGAAAATGGCAGCGCTGTTCGACGAAATGTATTTCATGATATGCGCATCGGAAACTCGTGGTTCCGTAGTATTACAACAGGCAATAAAAAAAGATACCGCTAAAGTCGAGAGCGCTTTGGAGGTGCCAGGGATTGAACCCGGGACTTCTCACATGCAAAGCGAGCGCTCTTCCACTGAGCTACACCCCCGTTACATCTGGAGCACTCATTAACGAGTTTCTTGGTGCTCATCAGCTTGTTCAAACAATAGAATAATCACTTAGTTGAAATAAACAAAATAATCTCGTCATTTCTGCCTGATACAGTTTTTTCATCATTGAGGAAAGCCGCTTATCTCTATAGTCAAAGAAAATGGCAGCGCTGTTCGATGAAATGTATTTCATGATATGCGCACCGGTAACTCGTGGTGCCGTAGTATTACAACAGGCAATAATAAAAGATACCGCTAAAGTCGAGAGCGCTTTGGAGGTGCCGGGGATTGAACCCCGGACTTCTCACATGCAAAGCGAGCGCTCTACCACTGAGATACACCACCGTTACATCTGGAGAACTCATTAACGAGTTTCCTTGTGCTCATCAGCTTGTTCAAACAATAAAATAATCAATTAGTTGAAATAAACAAAATCATCTCGTCATTTCTGCCTGATACAGTTTTTTCATCATTGAGGAAAGCCGCATATTTCTATAGTCAAAGAAAATGGCAGCGCTGTTCGATGAAATGTATTTCATGATATGCGCACCGGTAACTCGTGGTGCCGTAGTATTACAACAGGCAATAAAAAAAAAAAGATACCGCTAAAGTCGAGAGTGCTTTGGTAGTGCCGGGGATAAAACCCGGGACTTCTCACATGCAAAGTGAGCGCTCTACCACTGAGCTACACCCCCGTTACATCTGGAGCACTCATTAACAAATTTCTTGGTGCTCATCAGCTTGTTCAAACAATAAAATAATAAATTATTTCAAATAAACAAATTCATCTCGTCATTTCTGCCTGATACAGTTTTTTCATCATTGAGGAAAGCCGCTTATCTCTATAGTCAAAGAAAATGGCAGCGCTGTTCGATGAAATGTATTTCATGATATGCGCACCGGTAACTCGTGGTGCCGTAGTATTACAACAGCTAATAAAAAAAAAGATACCGCTAGAGTCGAGAGCGCTTTGGAGGTGCCGGGGATTGAACTCGGGACTTCTCACATGCAAAGCGAGCACTCTACCACTGAGCTACACCCCCGTTATATCTGGAGCACTCATTAACGAGTTTCTTGGTGCTCAACAGCTTGTTCTAACAATAAAATAATCAATTCGTTGAATTAATCAAAATCATCTCGTCATTGCTGCCTGATACAGTTTTGTTCATCATTGAAAAAAGCCGCTTATCTCTATAGTCAAAGAAAATGGCAGCGCTGTTCGATGAAATGTGTTTCATGATATGCGCACCGGTAACTCGTGGTGCCCTAGTATTACAACAGGCAATAAAAAAAGATACCGCTAAAGTTGAGAGCGCTTTGGAGGGGCCGGGGATTGAACTCGGGACTTCTCTCATGCAAAGCGAGCGCTCTACCACTGAGCTACACCCCCGTTACATTTGGAGCACTCATTAACGAGTTTCTTGGTGCTCATCAGCTTGTTCAAACAATAGAATAATCACTTAGTTGAAATAAACAAATTCATCTCGTCATTTCTGCCTGATACAGTTTTTTCATCATTGAGGAAAGCCGCTTATCTCTATAGTCAAAGAAAATGGCAGCGCTGTTCGATGAAATGTATTTCATGATATGCGCACCGGTAACTCGTGGTGCCGTAGTATTACAACAGGCAATAAAAAAAAGATACCGCTAAAGTCGAGAGCGCTTTGGAGGGGCCGGGGATTGAACTCGGGACTTCTCACATGCAAAGCGAGCACTCTACCACTGAGCTACACCCCCGTTATATCTGGAGCACTCATTAACGAGTTTCTTGGTGTTCAACAGCTTGTTCTAACAATAAAATAATCAATTCGTTGAATTAATCAAAATCATCTCGTCATTGCTGGCTGATACAGTTTTTTTCATCATTGAGAAAAGCCGCTTATCTCTACAGTCAAAGAAAATGGCAGCGCTGTTTGATGAAATGTATTTCATGATATGCGCACCGGTAACTCGTGGTGCCGTAGTATTACAACAGGCAATAAAAAAAAAGATACCACTAAAGTCGAGAGTGCTTTCGAGGTGCCGGGGATTGAACCCGGGACTTCTCACATGCAAAGCGAGCGCTCTACCACTGAGCTACACCCCCGTTACAATTTGACCACTCATTAACGAGTTTCTTGGTGCTCATCAGCTTGTTCTAACAATAAAATAATCAAAATCATCTCGTCATTTCTGCCTGATACAGTTTTTTTCATCATTGAGGAAAGCCGCTTATCTCTATAGTCAAAGAAAATGGCAGCGCTGTTCGATGAAATGTATTTCATGATATGCGCACCGGTAACTCGTGGTGTCGTAGTATTACAACAGGCAATAAAAAAAAGATACCGCTAAAGTCGAGAGCGCTTTGGAGGTGCCGGGAATTGAACCCGGGACTTCTCACATGCAAAGCAAGCGCTCAACCACTGAGCTACATTCCATTTTTTTCATCTTATTTATTAAAGTACTTGGGCAATAAAGACAATATCAAGCGAACAAAAGTACAATCAAATCGCCCAGGTAAGCGCTCAAGCGTTACCCATAAATACTAAATGGCTAACACAGCGTGAGTTCCTCTCATGGAGAGTTCTTCAGATCGTGTTATACAAACAAAAAGGGGTGAGGTCAAACAGTTCTCTAAGACGTTGTACCAGTCCGGTATAAAGTCTAGCTCGTCGTAGATGTTTTTTAGGTGGATAGCCATTTGAATGAAGTGTGCGCTTTAAGAGGTGGTGGGCTCTGCATTGCGGTCTTGCATTCGTGTCTTCCACAAGCTGTGCAAACCCATGAGGAAAAACATATCATATGGTACTTCATCAAGTGTTGCTGGCAGAAGATAACGTATTGTGTGAGAATAAATGACGAAACGTTTTTTTCAGTGCTCGCTGAAGGACATCCTAAAATAGTATGGCATCTTCGCAGCTAACAAAGCAATGTTCAATCGTTTCCGGCACATCACATAGACGGCAGTTAACAACGGAATGAAAATACCTTTTCTTTCTAACCATGTGTTTACCGCCAATGTTTCAGAGTGGAGTTTATAGAAGAATGTTTTTGAATTCGGTGGAATGTACATTTTGCGCACTCGCTTCAACACATCGTGACCAGGAAGATTGGCGTACAGTGAATGGTACAATGGAGGTGGGACGAGTGTACTCAGTAGGTCCTTATAAAGCACCTTGCGCGTTACTGAGTACAGGTATTCTACAGATAAGCGAGCTTTAAGGAACCGAACTGCGAGGTAAACTTCCTGCATGAATCCCCACAAGCATGGGCGTTCGGAGAAGTTGGATGAAACAAATAAATCTGGTAAGCAATCATCAAGTGTAACCTGCAAGAAGGAACGGATTACAGGATGGGAATTGTCTCGAAAAAAGAAGAATAGGGATACTATTTGCCATAGATAAAGGTGTTTTAGTCCTAACCCACCCTCACTAACTGGCTTGAATATATTATCACGACGCATGGGCTCAAAAGTCGAAGACCATATGAAAGTAGTGAAAATCCGATAAAAGCGTTGTATATAGAATCTTGCGCAATGAATAAGTTGCAATACATAGTAAAGTTTTGTCGCTAAGAAAGTATTGCAAGCTTCAGCTCTCCCAAATATCGAAAGTCGATAGGGCACAAATGTCTGGGCCTGTCGTTCAAGCTTAGGGACACGTTCCTTCCAGTAATGCGCACTGAATCTATATGCATGCATGGGTACACTGAGGTATGTTGGAGGAGTTCTTGTCCAATTTTTCCCTGCAAAGTGGTTCGGTGTGCTACCCCACAAGCCAAACCACAGTCCTAAACTTTTGGAGGCATTAAAACGAGCTCCTGATACTACGCCAAACTTTTCAATAGTATATACCACATTTTCGACACTTGGTTTATCTGTGCAAAAGAATGCGACATCATCTGCATAAGCCAATACTTTAACCTCCCTGCCTAATATTCTAAAGCCACGAATGCAACTCGACTGTATTATGCTTAAGCACAGTGGGTCATGATAAAGTGCAAATAAAAGAGGTGACATCGGGCATCCCTGTTTTAAAGAAGAGCGAATAGAAACTGGCTTCGAGAGTTGACCATTAACTATCAGACGAGTTGAGCATTCATTATAGCATAATTTAACGCCTTTAAGAACAACTTTGCCAACATTAGCTTGTTCGAGAAGAGAAAAAAGGAAGGAATGACGAACACGATCAAAAGCTTTTGCAAGGTCTATCTGTAGCATTGCAAGATGTTTTTGAGAACCATGACAGTATTGAAGAACTGTTCGAGCGACATGTATATTGGTTTGTATGGATCGACCTCTGATCCCACATGTCTGATGAGACCCAATGAGGATCGACGTAGCAAATTGCAACCTATTTGCTAATACTTTTGCGAAAATTTTGTAGTCCACATTTGACAGCGATATTGGTCTGGAGCCCTCAACAAAGCGAAGTTTTTTCTTGTCAGTTGTTTTCGGTATTAACACAGTGTGACTTTTGCAAAAAGATTGTGGGAGTGTATCCATGTCGTAACTCATCTGAAAAATATTCAGCAATATAGGAACAAGCGTTTTCTTGAAAGCTTTGTAAAATTCGCCTGAGATGCCATCAGGCCCCGGTGTTTTCAATAAAGGCAAGTTGTCGATTGCTTGCTCGATTTCCTGTAGAGTAATGGGCCCATTAATGACTTCACAATCACTGTCCTTCAAGGGGTTCACAAGAGAAACAAAACTAGCCTTGAGATCAGCGTCAGGATCATCAGAGGGAGAGCTAAATAAGCTGTTATAGTACGTTTGGAACGCCAAAGTAATGTCTCCGTTGTCTTTTATGAGCACATCGTTAATGTACAAGTCTGGAATAACTTTAGAAATCGCATGGCGTTGCTCATCAAGTAAAGCTTGGCGCGTCGGTTGCTCAGAATTTAAAGTGCGCTGGTTCCGAGATCTAATACGTGCCCCTTGGTAGCAAGCAGCATCATATCTCTGTAGTTGGCAGTTAATATTCTCAATATCTTTGATGTACTTTCCCGGCATTTCGCATTCCATCTCATAAAGAATGCAAAGACTTTTAACAAGTATCTTTTCATCATTCTTTCAATAGAAAGACTTAACAGCCCCAATTTCTAAAGCTATAGAGCGAACTTCTTGTTTAAAAAGCTCCCAAGCAGCGAAGATATGAAAACCAATTGAAAAAGATTGCCTCAATGCCATCTGGACGCGTTTCATGAATTCCTGATCACAGAGGAGCTTCGCATTCAGTTTGCAAAGGGCCCACTGGGGACGGAATTGTTTGTGACGATTTTCGCCAATTTGCGCTATGACAATACAATGGTCTGAGAATGATACAGCTTCGGTGCTGCAGGAAATTTTACGAGATAGGAGTGATGAGGACACGTAAATCCGGTCAAGGCGAGCATGAGAGCTGCCTTGTACTCTTGTATATGCTGTTGCCTGATTCGAGACCCCGATGTCAATTTGTCCTGCATTATCTACAATACCGGATAAAAGCTCACCACTCCTGTCTCTCATTCCAGACGAATTATAACGATCAATAGCTTCACATACGCAGTTGAAATCTCCCATAAGTACCGTGCATCTGTCGACGTCAAATAAATTACGCACTTTTTCAAATAACTCAAGCCGTTTTGGAACATCATTAAACGCATATGGAATAATATTTCTCCATGGCACTCCTTGCAACAAAAAATCACAGCATATATACCTGCCCTCTTCATCAACACTAGTGCACAATGCTGAACAGGGTAGGCTTTTTTTCCAGAAACAACGAACAGCCCGCAAATAAACCTTTAGCATGTGAGGCACACACATTAAAGTGAGACATAAAAGGCCGCAGGGCCTTCTCGGTCTCTTCCTCGCTCTCGATCTTTGTCTCTTGGATGGCGACAAAGTCTAGACGCTTCCGATTGAGAAGTCTACGGAGTTGTGCTTGATTCTGCGAAGACCTAAGGCCGCGTACGTTCAAGGTGGCAAATATGAGTCGCTCAGACTGCGCCATGGTGACTACCTTTAGTTTCGCTTATAGTCCCACTTGATCAGTCCCAAGAGTTGGCGCTGAGGCTTCCCGTGAGCCCCCAGCAGGCCTCCTAGATCGGGATCGGCCACACTTCCCCTTTGGCATGGACACTCGGCGACGGCGTGACTCCCTAGTCACTGACGCTGGGTCACTCCCTTTGCTTGAATCCGAGCTGGACGATGCATGACGTTTCAGTATTGCTGTATGCGTAGATATCTGCATATCATCTTCCGACACTGCACCATGATGAAAAAGCTGCTGCTGAGCTGCAGCGCAAGCAGGTGATGAACGTTCTGCGGCATCCAGCCCAGAGTCTCCATCTTGTACTGGTAGTTCTTTGGCATCTTTATGGGTCAGCGCAACAGCACTCTCCATAGGAACTCCTACTTGTGCTAGGGGTGGTGCGGAGTCGTTTTGGGTATGCTGCTTGCATGATTCGCTTGGCTCTTTGCACGCAGAAGTTTCAACTGTGTCAACAGCGAGTGACTTTCTTTTCTCTTCTGGATTCCTTGTGGTAGAGCTTGCAGCATATGACATTGACGGAATGTCTCCCGTTGCATCCAAAACCTCGGTGGCATCCATAATATGCTCTTGTAGGTTATCATCTGGCTGTTTTGTGTGCTGTCGCAGCTTGTTGGCGTATGTCATAACACAATCTTAGCCGAATGACCGAAGCGTCGACAGTTGTCACGGCGAGGGGTCCTACAGTTTCGACGGATGTGTCCAACCTTAATGCACCGAAGGCAAAGTGATGGGCGGCCAGTTATCAGGACGAGGCTTTGCACTCCGCAGACAACAAGAATATGAGGAATATCCGCAATGCGAACTCCATCAGCAAGGGACAAAACAACATCCCTATTTAGTGTCCGCATTTGTTCCATGTCCGCTACTTTCCAGCTTTCTTGTGATATTGTCTTGACCTTCCCAAAAGCTTTCAGTGCCTCGCACACATAGGCGTCCTCAAAGCGCTCAGGAAGCCACATAAGCTTCAACTTCACTTCCGTATGCTCCGGGTCTATAACGAGACATCGATGACTTTTGACGAAAAATTCGCCTCTTGTAACCAACTTTGTTTTCATCAGCGTTGACTTGCATGTGACCATCCAAACATGGGACATTTGAAATTGACCTATGGAGCTTATTTCCTTTAGGTCAATGATGTCCCGAAGAGCATCTCTGAAATCTTGAACCCGGTAGGGGCGACCAGCTAAGTCCGCATGTAGAAAGACAGAGTCCACAACAAGCTTACCGGTGGGAAGGCGAGGAAGTACAACACGGTAGTCGTTGCCGCTGTCTGAAGCCTGAGCAGCACCTCGGCCCATGGCCGATAAATACTTCGAAGCGGAGAACATGAAAAACGCGTCCGTTCAGAACGTCGTCTTCGTGTTTCTCCTGAGCTACACCCCCGTTACATCTGGAGCACTCATTAACGAGTTTTTTGGTGCTCATCAGCTTGTTCAAACAATAAAATAATCAATTAGTTGAAATAAACAAAATCAACTCGTCATTGCTGCCTGATACAGTGTTTTCATCATTGAGGAAAGCCGCATATTTCTATAGTCAAAGAAAATGGCAGCGCTGTTCGATGAAATGCATTTCATGATAAGCGCACCGGTAACTCGTGGTGCCATAGTATTACAACACGCAATAAAAAAGATACCGCTTAAGTTGAGAGCGCTTTGGAGGCGCCGGGGATTGAACCCGGGACTTCTCACATACAAAGCGAGAGCTCTACTACTGAGCTACACCCCCGTTACATCTGGAGCACTCATTAACGAGTTTTTTGGTGCTCATCAGCTTGTTCAAACAATAAGATAATCAATTAGTTGAAATAAACAAAATCAACTCGTCATTGCTGCCCGATACAGTGTTTTCATCATTGAAGAAAGCCGCATATTTCTATAGTAAAAAAAAATTGCAGCGCTGTTCGATGAAATGCATTTCATGATATGCGCACCGGTAACTCGTGGTGCCGTAGTATTACAACAGGCAACAAAAAAAGATACCGCTGAAGTCGAGAGCGCTTTGGAGGCGCCGGGGATTGAACCCGGGACTTCTCACATGCAAAGCGAGCGCTCTACTACTGAGATAAACCCCCGTTACATCTGGAGCACTCATTAACGAGTTTTTTGGTGCTCATCAGCTTGTTAAAACAATAAAAAATCAATTAGTTGAAATAAACAAAATCGTCTCTTCATTGCTGCCTGATACAGTTTTTTTCATCATTGAGGAAAGCCGCTTATCTCTATAGTCAAAGAAAATGGCAGCGCTGTTCGATGAAATGTATTTCATGATATGCGCACCGGTAACTCTTGGTGCCGTAGTATTACAACAGGCAATAAAAAAAGATACCGCTAAAGTCGAGAGCGCTTTGCAGGTGCCGAGGGTTGAACCCGAGACTTCTCACATGCAAAGCGAGCGCTCTACCACTGAGCTACACCCCCGCTACATCTGGAGCGCTCATTAACGAGTTTCTTGGTGCTCATCAGCTTGTTCTAACAATAAAATATTTCAATAGTTGAAATAATTAAAATCATCTCGTCATTGCTGCCTGATACAGTTTTTCCATCATTGAGGAAAGCTGCATATTTCTATAGTCAAAGAAAATGGCAGCGCTGTTCGATGAAAGGTATTTCATGATATGCGCACCGGTAACTCGTGTTGCCGTAGTATTACAACAGGCAATAAAAAAACTTACCGCTAAAGTCGAGAGCACTTTGGAGGTGCCGGGGATTGAACCCGGGATTTCTCACATGCGAAGCGAGCGCTCTACCACTGAGCTACACCCCCGTTACATCTAGAGCACTCATTAACGAGCTTTTTGGTGCTCATCAGCTTGTTCTAACAATAAAATAATTCAAAAGTTGAAATAAAGAAAATCATCTCGTCATTGCTGCCTCATACAGTTTTTTGGTTATTGAGGAAAGCTGCATATTTCTATAGTCAAAGAAATATGCAGCGCTGTTCAATGAAATGTATTTCATGATATGCGCACCGGTAACTCGTGGTGCCGTAGTATTACAACAGGCAATAAAAAAGATACCGCTAAAGTCGAGAGCAATTTCGAGGTGCCGGGGTCTGAACACGGGACTACTCACATGCAAAGCGAGCGCTCTACCACTGAGCTACACCCCCGTTACATCTAGAGCACTCATTAACGAGTTTCTTGGTGCTCATCAGCTTGTTCTAACAATAAAATAATTCAATAGTTGAAATAAACAAAATCATCTCGTCATTGCTGCCTCATACAGTTTTTTACATCATTGAGAAAAGTCGCTTATCTCTATAGTCAAAGAAAATGGCAGCGCTGTTCGATGAAATGTATTTCTTGATATGCGTACCGGTGACTCGTGGTGCCGTAGTATTACAACAGGCAATAAAAAAAGATCCCGCTAATGTCGAGAGCGCTTTGGAGGTGCCGGGGATTGAACCCGAGATTTCTCACATGCAAAGCGAGCGCTCTATCACTGACCTACACCCCCGTTACATCTGGAGCACTCATTAACAAGTTTCTTCGTGCTCATTAGCTTGTTCTAACAATAAAATAATTCAATAATTGAAATAAACAAAATCATCTCGTCATTGCTGCCTGATACAGTTTTTTCATCATTGAGAAAAGCCGCTTATCTCTATAGTCAAAGAAAATGGCAGCGCTGTTCGATGAAATGTATTTCTTGATATGCGTACCGGTGACTCGTGGTGCCGTAGTATTACAACAGGCAATAAAAAAGATACCGCTAAAGTCGAGAGCGCTTCGGAGGTGCCGGGGATTCAACCCTGGACTTCTCTCATGCAAAGCGAGCGCTCTACCACTGAGCTACACCCCCTTTACATCTGGAGCACTCATTAACGAGTTTCTTGGTGCTCATCAGCTTGTTCTAACAATAAAATAATTCAATAGTTGAAATAAACAAAATCATCTCGTCATTGCTGCCTGATACAGTTTTTTCATCATTGAGAAAAGCCGCTTATCTCTATAGTCAAAGAAAATGGCAGCGCTGTTCGATGAAATGTATTTCTTGATATGCGTACCGGTGACTCGTGGTGCCGTAGTATTACAACAGGCAATAAAAAAGATACCGCTAAAGTCGAGAGCGCTTCGGAGGTGCCGGGGATTCAACCCTGGACTTCTCTCATGCAAAGCGAGCGCTCTACCACTGAGCTACACCCCCTTTACATCTGGAGCACTCATTAACGAGTTTCTTGGTGCTCATCAGCTTGTTAAAACAATAAAATAATCAATTAGTTGAAATAAACAAAATCTTCACGTCATTGCTGCCTGATACAGTTTTTTTCATCATTGAGGAAAGCCGCTTATCTCTATTGTCAAAGAAAATGGCAGCGCTGTTCGATGAAATGTATTTCTTGATATGCGTACCGGTGACTCGTGGTGCCGTAGTATTACAACAGGCAATAAAAAAGATACCGCTAAAGTCGAGAGCGCTTCGGAGGTGCCGGGGATTGAACCCGAGACTTCTCACATGCAAAGCGAGTGCTCTACCACTGAGCTACACCCCCGTTACATCTGGAGCACTCATTAACGAGTTTCTTGGTGCTGATCAGCTTGTTAAAACAATAAAAAATCAATTAGTTGAAATAAACAAAATCGTCTCTTCATTGCTGCCTGATACAGTTTTTTTCACCATTGAGGAAAGCCGCTTATCTCTATAGTCAAAGAAAATGGCAGCGCTGTTCGATGAAATGTATTTCATGATATGCGCACCGGTAACTCTTGGTGCCGTAGTATTACAACAGGCAATAAAAAAAGATACCGCTAAAGTCGAGAGCGCTTTGCAGGTGCCGGGGGTTGAACCCGAGACTTCTCACATGCAAAGCGAGCGCTCTACCACTGAGCTACACCCCCGCTACATCTGGAGCGCTCATTAACGAGTTTCTTGGTGCTCATCAGCTTGTTCTAACAATAAAATATTTCAATAGTTGAATTAATTAAAATCATCTCGTCATTGCTGCCTGATACAGTTTTTCCATCATTGAGGAAAGCTGCATATTTCTATAGTCAAAGAAAATGGCAGCGCTGTTTGATGAAAGGTATTTCATGATATGCGCACCGGTAACTCGTGTTGCCGTAGTATTACAACAGGCAATAAAAAAAGTTACCGCTAAAGTCGAGAGCACTTTGGAGGTGCCGGGGATTGAACCCGGGATTTCTCACATGCGAAGCGAGCGCTCTACCACTGAGCTACACCCCCGTTACATCTAGAGCACTCATTAACGAGTTTCTTGGTGCTCATCAGCTTGTTCTAACAATAAAATAATTCAATAGTTGAAATAAACAAAATCATCTCGTCATTGCTGCCTCATACAGTTTTTTACATCATTGAGAAAAGTCGCTTATCTCTATAGTCAAAGAAAATGGCAGCGCTGTTCAATAAAATGTATTTCATGATATGCGCACCGGTAACTCGTGGTGCCGTAGTATTACAACAGGCAATAAAAAAAGATCCCGCTAATGTCGAGAGCGCTTTGGAGGTGCCGGGGATTCAACCCGGGACTTCTCACATGCAAAGCGAGCGCTCTACCACTGAGCTACACCCCCTTTACATCTGGAGCACTCATTAACGAGTTTCTTGGTGCTCATCAGCTTGTTCTAACAATAAAATAATTCAATAGTTGAAATAAACAAAATCATCTCGTCATTGCTGCCTGATACAGTTTTTTCATCATTGAGAAAAGCCGCTTATCTCTATAGTCAAAGAAAATGGCAGCGCTGTTCGATGAAATGTATTTCTTGATATGCGTACCGGTGACTCGTGGTGCCGTAGTATTACAACAGGCAATAAAAAAAGATCCCGCTAATGTCGAGAGCGCTTTGGAGGTGCCGGGGATTCAACCCTGGACTTCTCTCATGCAAAGCGAGCGCTCTACCACTGAGCTACACCCCCTTTACATCTGGAGCTCTCATTAACGAGTTTCTTGGTGCTCATCAGCTTGTTAAAACAATAAAATAATCAATTAGTTGAAATAAACAAAATCTTCACGTCATTGCTGCCTGATACAGTTTTTTTCATCATTGAGGAAAGCCGCTTATCTCTATAGTCAAAGAAAATGGCAGCGCTGTTCGATGAAATGTATTTCATGATATGCGCACCGGTAACTCGTGGTGCCGTAGTATTACAACAGGCAATAAAAAAGATACCGCTAAAGTCGAGAGCGCTTCGGAGGTGCCGGGGATTGAACCCGAGACTTCTCACATGCAAAGCGAGTGCTCTACCACTAAGCTACACCCCCGTTACATCTGGAGCACTCATTAACGAGTTTCTTGGTGCTCATCAGTTTCTCATAACAATAAAATAATTCAATAGTTGAAATAAACAAAATCATCTCGTCATTGCTGCCTGATACAGTGTTTTCATCATTGAGGAAAGCCGCAGATTTCTATAGTCAAAGAAAATGGCAGCGCTGTTCGATGAAATGCATTTCATGATAAGCGCACCGGTAACTCGTGGTGCCGTAGTATTACAACAGGCAATAAAAAAGATACCGCTTAAGTCGAGAGCGCTTTGGAGGCGCCGGAGATTGAACCCGGGACTTCTCACATACAAAGCGAGCGCTCTACTACTGAGCTACACCCCCGTTACATCTGGAGCACTCATTAACGAGTTTTTTGGTGCTCATCAGCTTGTTCAAACAATAAGATAATCAATTAGTTGAAATAAACAAAATCAACTCGTCATTGCTGCCTGATAGAGTGTTTTCATCATTGAAGAAAGCCGCATATTTCTATAGTCAAAGAAAATTGCAGCGGTGTTCGATGAAAAGCATTTCATGATATGCGCACCGGTAACTCGTGGTGCCGTAGTATTACAACAGGCAATAAAAAAAGATACCGCTGAAGTCGAGAGCGCTTTGGAGGCGCCGGGGATTGAACCCGGGACATCTCACATGCAAAGCGAGCGCTCTACTACTGAGATAAACCCCCGTTACATCTGGAGCACTCATTAACGAGTTTTTTGGTGCTCATCAGCTTGTTCTAACAAGAAAATAATTCAAAAGTTGAAATAAACAAAATCAACTCGTCATTGCTGCCTGATACAGTGTTTTCATCATTGAGGAAAGCCGCGGATTTCTAGAGTCAAAGAAAATGGCAGCGCTGTTCGATGAAATGCATTTCATGATAAGCGCACCGGTAACTCGTGGTGCCGTAGTATTACAACAGGCAATAAAAAAGATACCGCTTAAGTCGAGAGCGCTTTGGAGGCGCCGGGGATTGAACCCGGGACTTCTCACATACAAAGCGAGCGCTCTACTACTGAGCTACACCCCCGTTACATCTGGAGCACTCATTAACGAGTTTTTTGGTGCTCATCAGCTTGTTCAAACAATAAGATAATCAATTAGTTGAAATAAACAAAATCAACTCGTCATTGCTGCCTGATAGAGTGTTTTCATCATTGAAGAAAGCCGCATATTTCTATAGTCAAAGAAAATTGCAGCGGTGTTCGATGAAAAGCATTTCATGATATGCGCACCGGTAACTCGTGGTGCCGTAGTATTACAACAGGCAATAAAAAAAGATACCGCTGAAGTCGAGAGCGCTTTGGAGGCGCCGGGGATTGAACCCGGGACATCTCACATGCAAAGCGAGCGCTCTACTACTGAGATAAACCCCCGTTACATCTGGAGCACTCATTAACGAGTTTTTTGGTGCTCATCAGCTTGTTCTAACAAGAAAATAATTCAAAAGTTGAAATAAACAAAATCATCTCGTCATTGCTGCCTCATACAGTTTTTTGGTCATTGAGGAAAGCTGCATATTTCTATAGTCAAAGAAATATGCAGCGCTGTTCAATGAAATTTATTTCATGATATGCGCACCGGTAACTCGTGGTGCCGTAGTATTACAACAGGCAATAAAAAAAGATACCGCTAAAGTTGAGAGCGCTTCGGAGGTGCCGGGGATTGAACCCGAGACTTCTCACATGCAAAGCGAGCGCTCTACCACTGAGCTACACCCCCGTTACATCTGGAGCACTCATTAACGAGTTTCTTGGTGCTCATCAGCTTCTCATAACAATAAAATAATTCAATAGTTGAAATAAACAAAATCATCTCGTCATTGCTGCCTGATACAGTTTTTTTATCATTGAGAAAAGCCGCTTATCTCTATTGTCAAAGAAAATGGCAGCGCTGTTCGATGAAATGCATTTCATGATATGCGCACCGGTAACTCGTGGTGCCGTAGTACTACAACAGGCAATAAAAAAAGATACCGCTAAATTCGAGAGCGCTTTGGAGGTGCCGGAATTGAACCCAGGACTTCTCACATGCAAAGCGAGCGCTCTACTATTGAGCTACACCCCCGTTACATCTGGAGCACTCATTAACGAGTTTTTTGGTGCTCATCAGCTTGTTCAAACAATAAAATAATCAATTAGTTGAAATAAACAAAATCAACTCGTCATTGCTGCCTGATAAAGTGTTTTCATCATTGAGGAAAGCCGCATATTTCTATAGTCAAAGAAAATGGCAGCGCTGTTCGATGAAATGCATTTCATGATATGCGCACCGGTAACTCGTGGTGCCGTAGTATTACAACAGGCAATAGAAAAGATACCGCTAAAGTCGAGAGCGTTTTGGAGGTGCCGGGGATTGAACCCGGGACTTCTCACATGTGAAGCGAGCGCTCTTCCACTAAGCTACACCCCCGTTACATCTGGAGCACTCATTAACGAGTTTCTTGGTGCTCATTAGCTTGTTCTAACAATAAAATAATTCAATAGTTGAAATAAACAAAATCATCTCGTCATTGCTGCTTGATACAGTTTTTTTCATCATTGAGAAAAGTCGCTTATCTCAATAGTCAAAGAAAATGGCAGCGCTGTTCAATAAAATGTATTTCATGATATGCGCACTGTTAACTCGTGGCGCCGTAGTATTACAACAGGCAATAAAAAAGATACCGCTAAAGTCGGGAGCCATTTGGAGGTGCCGGGGATTGAACCCGGGAATTCTCACATGCAAAGCGAGCGCTCTACCACTGAGCTACACCCCCGCTACATCTGGAGCGCTCATTAACGAGTTTCTTGGTGCTCATCAGCTTGTTCTAACAATAAAATATTTCAATAGTTGAATTAATTAAAATCATCTCGTCATTGCTGCCTGATACAGTTTTTCCATCATTGAGGAAAGCTGCATATTTCTATAGTCAAAGAAAATGGCAGCGCTGTTTGATGAAAGGTATTTCATGATATGCGCACCGGTAACTCGTGTTGCCGTAGTATTACAACAGGCAATAAAAAAAGTTACCGCTAAAGTCGAGAGCACTTTGGAGGTGCCGGGGATTGAACCCGGGATTTCTCACATGCGAAGCGAGCGCTCTACCACTGAGCTACACCCCCGTTACATCTAGAGCACTCATTAACGAGTTTCTTGGTGCTCATCAGCTTGTTCTAACAATAAAATAATTCAATAGTTGAAATAAACAAAATCATCTCGTCATTGCTGCCTCATACAGTTTTTTACATCATTGAGAAAAGTCGCTTATCTCTATAGTCAAAGAAAATGGCAGCGCTGTTCAATAAAATGTATTTCATGATATGCGCACCGGTAACTCGTGGTGCCGTAGTATTACAACAGGCAATAAAAAAAGATCCCGCTAATGTCGAGAGCGCTTTGGAGGTGCCGGGGATTCAACCCGGGACTTCTCACATGCAAAGCGAGCGCTCTACCACTGAGCTACACCCCCTTTACATCTGGAGCACTCATTAACGAGTTTCTTGGTGCTCATCAGCTTGTTCTAACAATAAAATAATTCAATAGTTGAAATAAACAAAATCATCTCGTCATTGCTGCCTGATACAGTTTTTTCATCATTGAGAAAAGCCGCTTATCTCTATAGTCAAAGAAAATGGCAGCGCTGTTCGATGAAATGTATTTCTTGATATGCGTACCGGTGACTCGTGGTGCCGTAGTATTACAACAGGCAATAAAAAAAGATCCCGCTAATGTCGAGAGCGCTTTGGAGGTGCCGGGGATTCAACCCTGGACTTCTCTCATGCAAAGCGAGCGCTCTACCACTGAGCTACACCCCCTTTACATCTGGAGCACTCATTAACGAGTTTCTTGGTGCTCATCAGCTTGTTAAAACAATAAAATAATCAATTAGTTGAAATAAACAAAATCTTCACGTCATTGCTGCCTGATACAGTTTTTTTCATCATTGAGGAAAGCCGCTTATCTCTATAGTCAAAGAAAATGGCAGCGCTGTTCGATGAAATGTATTTCATGATATGCGCACCGGTAACTCGTGGTGCCGTAGTATTACAACAGGCAATAAAAAAGATACCGCTAAAGTCGAGAGCGCTTCGGAGGTGCCGGGGATTGAACCCGAGACTTCTCACATGCAAAGCGAGTGCTCTACCACTAAGCTACACCCCCGTTACATCTGGAGCACTCATTAACGAGTTTCTTGGTGCTCATCAGTTTCTCATAACAATAAAATAATTCAATAGTTGAAATAAACAAAATCATCTCGTCATTGCTGCCTGATACAGTGTTTTCATCATTGAGGAAAGCCGCAGATTTCTATAGTCAAAGAAAATGGCAGCGCTGTTCGATGAAATGCATTTCATGATAAGCGCACCGGTAACTCGTGGTGCCGTAGTATTACAACAGGCAATAAAAAAGATACCGCTTAAGTCGAGAGCGCTTTGGAGGCGCCGGGGATTGAACCCGGGACTTCTCACATACAAAGCGAGCGCTCTACTACTGAGCTACACCCCCGTTACATCTGGAGCACTCATTAACGAGTTTTTTGGTGCTCATCAGCTTGTTCAAACAATAAGATAATCAATTAGTTGAAATAAACAAAATCAACTCGTCATTGCTGCCTGATAGAGTGTTTTCATCATTGAAGAAAGCCGCATATTTCTATAGTCAAAGAAAATTGCAGCGGTGTTCGATGAAAAGCATTTCATGATATGCGCACCGGTAACTCGTGGTGCCGTAGTATTACAACAGGCAATAAAAAAAGATACCGCTGAAGTCGAGAGCGCTTTGGAGGCGCCGGGGATTGAACCCGGGACATCTCACATGCAAAGCGAGCGCTCTACTACTGAGATAAACCCCCGTTACATCTGGAGCACTCATTAACGAGTTTTTTGGTGCTCATCAGCTTGTTCTAACAAGAAAATAATTCAAAAGTTGAAATAAACAAAATCATCTCGTCATTGCTGCCTCATACAGTTTTTTGGTCATTGAGGAAAGCTGCATATTTCTATAGTCAAAGAAATATGCAGCGCTGTTCAATGAAATTTATTTCATGATATGCGCACCGGTAACTCGTGGTGCCGTAGTATTACAACAGGCAATAAAAAAAGATACCGCTAAAGTTGAGAGCGCTTCGGAGGTGCCGGGGATTGAACCCGAGACTTCTCACATGCAAAGCGAGCGCTCTACCACTGAGCTACACCCCCGTTACATCTGGAGCACTCATTAACGAGTTTCTTGGTGCTCATCAGCTTCTCATAACAATAAAATAATTCAATAGTTGAAATAAACAAAATCATCTCGTCATTGCTGCCTGATACAGTTTTTTTATCATTGAGAAAAGCCGCTTATCTCTATTGTCAAAGAAAATGGCAGCGCTGTTCGATGAAATGCATTTCATGATATGCGCACCGGTAACTCGTGGTGCCGTAGTACTACAACAGGCAATAAAAAAAGATACCGCTAAATTCGAGAGCGCTTTGGAGGTGCCGGAATTGAACCCAGGACTTCTCACATGCAAAGCGAGCGCTCTACTATTGAGCTACACCCCCGTTAAATCTGGAGCACTCATTAACGAGTTTTTTGGTGCTCATCAGCTTGTTCAAACAATAAAATAATCAATTAGTTGAAATAAACAAAATCAACTCGTCATTGCTGCCTGATAAAGTGTTTTCATCATTGAGGAAAGCCGCATATTTCTATAGTCAAAGAAAATGGCAGCGCTGTTCGATGAAATGCATTTCATGATATGCGCACCGGTAACTCGTGGTGCCGTAGTATTACAACAGGCAATAAAAAAGATACCGCTAAAGTCGAGAGCGTTTTGGAGGTGCCGGGGATTGAACCCGGGACTTCTCACATGCGAAGCGAGCGCTCTTCCACTAAGCTACACCCCCGTTACATCTGGAGCACTCATTAACGAGTTTCTTGGTGCTCATTAGCTTGTTCTAACAATAAAATAATTCAATAGTTGAAATAAACAAAATCATCTCGTCATTGCTGCTTGATACAGTTTTTTTCATCATTGAGAAAAGTCGCTTATCTCAATAGTCAAAGAAAATGGCAGCGCTGTTCAATAAAATGTATTTCATGATATGCGCACTGTTAACTCGTGGCGCCGTAGTATTACAACAGGCAATAAAAAAGATACCGCTAAAGTCGGGAGCCATTTGGAGGTGCCGGGGATTGAACCCGGGAATTCTCACATGCAAAGCGAGCGCTCTACCACTGAGCTACACCCCCGTTACATCTGGGGCACTCATTAACGAGTTTCTTGGTGCTCATCAGCTTGTTCTAACAATAAAATAATTCAAAAGTTGAAATAAACAAAATCATCTCGTCATTGCTGCCTCATACAGTTTTTTGGTCATTGAGGAAAGCTGCATATTTCTATAGTCAAAGAAATATGCAGCGCTGTTCAATGAAATGTATTTCATGATATGCGCACCGGTAACTCGTGGCGCCGTAGTATTACAACAGGCAATAAAAAAAGATACCGCTAAAGTCGAGAGCGCTTTGGAGGTGCCGGGGATTGAACCCGGGATTTCTCACATGCGAAGCGAGCGCTCTACCAGTGAGCTACACCCCCGCTACATCTGGAGCACTCATTAACAAGTTTCTTGGTGCTCATCAGCTTGTTAAAACAATAAAATAATCAATTAGTTGAAATAAACAAAATCGTCTCGTCATTGCTGCCTGATACAGTTTTTTTTCATCATTGAGGAAAGCCGCTTATCTCTATAGTCAAAGAAAAGGGCAGCGCTGTTCGATGAAATGTATTTCATGATATGCGCACCGGTAACTCGTGGTGCCGTAGTATTACAACAGGCAATAAAAAAAGATACCGCTAAAGTCGAGAGTGCTTCGGAGGTGCCGGGGATTGAACCCGAGACTTCTCACATGCAAAGCGAGCGCTCTACCACTGAGCTACACCCCCGTTACATCTGGAGAACTCATTAACGAGTTTCTTGGTGCTCATCAGCTTCTCATAACAATAAATTAATTCAATAGTTGAAATAAACAAAATCATCTCGTCATTGCTGCCTGATACAGTTTTTTCATCATTGAGAAAAGCCGCTTATCTCTATAGTCAAAGAAAATGGCAGCGCTGTTCGATGAAATGCATTTCATGATATGCGCACCGGTAACTCGTGGTGCCGTAGTACTACAACAGGCAATAAAAAAAGATACCGCTAAAGTCGAGAGCGCTTTGGAGGTGCCGGGGATTGAACCCAGGACTTCTCACATGCAAAGCGAGCGCTCTACTACTGAGCTACACCCCCGTTACATCTGGAGCACTCATTAACGAGTTTTTCGGTGCTCATCAGCTTGTTCAAACAATAAAATAATCAATTAGTTGAAATAAACAAAATCAACTCGTCATTGCTGCCTGATACAGTGTTTTCATCATTGAGGAAAGCCGCATATTTCTATAGTCAAAGAAAATGGCAGCGCTGTTCGATGAAATGCATTTCATGATATGCGCACCGGTAACTCGTGGTGCCGTAGTATTACAACAGGCAATAAAAAAAGATACCGCTAAAGTCGGGAGCCATTTGGAGGTGCCGGGGATTGAACCCGGGAATTCTCACATGCAAAGCGAGCGCTCTACCACTGAGCTACACCCCCGTTACATCTGGGGCACTCATTAACGTGTTTCTTGGTGCTCATCAGCTTGTTCTAACAATAGAATAATTGAATAGTTGAAATAAACAAAATCATCTCGTCATTCCTGCCTGATACAGTTTTTTACATCATTGAGAAAAGTCGCTTATCTCTATAGTCAAAGAAAATGGCAGCGCTCTTCGATGAAATGTATTTCATGATATGCGCACCGGTAACTCGTGGTGCCGTAGTATTACAACAGGCAATAAAAAAGATACCGCTAAAGTCGAGAGCGCTTTGGAGGTGCCGGGGATTGAACCCGGGACATCTCACATGCGAAGCGAGCGCTCTTCCACGGAGCTACACCCCCGTTACATCTGGAGCACTCATTAACGAGTTTCTTGGTGCTCATTAGCTTGTTCTAACAATAAAATAATTCAATAGTTGAAATAAACAAAATCATCTCGTCATTGCTGCTTGATACAGTTTTTTTCATCATTGAGAAAAGTCGCTTATCTCAATAGTCAAAGAAAATGGCAGCGCTGTTCAATAAAATGTATTTCATGATATGCGCACTGGTAACTCGTGGTGCCGTAGTATTACAACAGGCAATAAAAAAGATACCACTAAAGTCGGGAGCCATTTGGAGGTGCCGGGGATTGAACCCGGGAATTCTCACATGCAAAGCGAGCGCTCTACCACTGAGCTACACCCCCGTTACATCTGGGGCACTCATTAACGAGTTTCTTGGCGCTCATCAGCTTGTTCTAACAATAAAATAATTCAATTGTTAAAATAAACAAAATCATCACGTCATTGCTGCCTGATACAGTTTTTTACATCATTGAGAAAAGTCGCTTATCTCTATAGTCAAAGAAAATGGCAGCGCTCTTCGATGAAATGTATTTCATGATATGCGCACCGGTAACTCGTGGTGCCGTAGTATTACAACAGGCAATAAAAAAGATACCGCTAAAGTTGAGAGCGCTTTGGAGGTGCCGGGGATTGAACCCGGGACTTTTCACATGCAAAGCGAGCGCTCTACCACTGAGCTACACCCCCGTTACATCTGGAGCACTCATTAACGAGTTTCTTGGTGCTCATCAGCTTGTTCTAACAATAAAATAATTCAATAGTTGAAATAAAAAAAATCATCTCGTCATTGCTGCCTGATACACTTTTTTCATCATTAAAGAAAGCTGCATATTTCTATAGTCAAAGAAAATGGCAGCGCTGTTCGATGAAATGCATTTCATGATATGCGCACCGGTAACTCGTGATGCCGTAGTATTACAACAGGCAATAAAAAAGATACCGCTAAAGTCGAGAGCGCTTTGGAGGTGCCGGGGATTGAACCCGGGACTTCTCATATGCAAAGCGAGCGCTCTTCTACTGAGCTACACCCCCGTTACATCTGGAGCACTCTTTAACGAGTTTCTTGGTGCTCATTAGCTTGTTCTAACAATAAAATAATTCAATAGTTGAAATAAACAAAATCATCTCGTCATTGCTGCTTGATACAGTTTTTTTCATCATTGAGAAAAGTCGCTTATCTCAATAGTCAAAGAAAATGGCAGCGCTGTTCAATAAAATGTATTTCATGATATGCGCACTGGTAACTCGTGGTGCCGTAGTATTACATCAGGCAATAAAAAAGATACCGCTAAAGTCGAGAGTGCTTTGGTGGAGCCGGGGATTGCACCCGGGACTACTCACATGCAAAGCGAGCGCTCTACCACTGAGCTACACCCCCGTTACATCTGGAGCACTCATTAACGAGTTTCTTGGTGCTCATCAGCTTGTTCTAACAATAAAATGATTCAATAGCTGAAATCAACAAAATCATCCCGTCATTTCTGGCTGATACAGTTTTTTCATCATTAGGAAAAGCCGCTTATTGCTATAGTCAAAGAAAATAGCAGCGCTGTTCGATGAAATGTATTTCATGATATGCGCACCGGTAACTCGTGGTGCCGTAGTATTACAACAGGCAATGAAAAAAGATACCGCTAAAGTCGAGAGTGCTTTGGAGGTGCCGGGGATTGAACCCGCGAATTCTCACATGCAAAGCGAAAACTCTACCACTGAGCTACACCCCCTTTACATCTGGAGCACTCATTAACGAGTTTCTTGGTGCTCATCAGCTTGTTCTAACAATAAAATAATTCAATAGTTGAAATAAACAAAATAGTCTCGTCATTGCTGCCTGATACAGTTTTTTCATCATTGAGAAAAGCCGCTTATCTCTATAGTCAAAGAAAATGGCAGCGCTGTTCGATGAAATGTATTTAATGATATGCGTACCGGTGACTCGTGGTGCCGTAGTATTACAACAGGCAATAAAAAAAGATCCCGCTAATGTCGAGAGCGCTTCGGAGGTGCCGGGGATTCAACCCGGGACTTCTCACATGCAAAGCGAGCGCTCTACCACTGAGCTACACCCCCTTTAAATCTGGAGCACTCATTAACGAGTTTCTTGGTGCTCATCAGCTTGTTAAAACAATAAAATAATCAATTAGTTGAAGTAAACAAAATCGTCTCGTCATTGCTGCCTGATACAGTTTTTTCATCATTGAGAAAAGCTGCATATCTCTATAGTCAAAGAAAATGGCAGCGCTGTTCGATGAAATGTATTTCATGATATGCGCACCGGTAACTCGTGTTGCCGTAGTATTACAACAGTCAATAAAAAAAGTTACCGCTAAAGTCGAGAGCGCTTTGGAGGTGCCGGGGATTGTACCCGGAATTTCTCACATGCGAAGCGAGCGCTCTACCACTGAGCTACACCCCTGTTACATCTGGAGCACTCATTAACGAGTTTCTTGGTGCTCATCAGCTTGTTCTAACAATAAAATAATCGATTAGTTGAAATAAACAAAATCGTCTCGTCATTGCTGCCTGATACAGTTTTTTTCATCATTGAGGAAAGCCGCTTATCTCTATAGTCAAAGAAAATGGCAGCGCTGTTCGATGAAATGTATTTCATGATATGCACACCGGTAACTCGTGGTGCTGTAGTATTACAACAGGCAATAAAAAAGATACCGCTAAAGTCGAGAGCGCTTCCGAGGTTTTGGGGTCTGAACCCGGGATTTATCACATGCGAAGCAAGCGCTCTACCACTGAGCTACACCCCTGTTACATCTGGAGCACTCATTAACGAGTTTCTTGGTGCTCATCAGCTTGTTCTAACAATAAAATAATTCAATAGTTGAAATAAACAAAATCAACTCGTCATTGCTGCCTGATACACTTTTTTCATCATTAAAGAAAGCTGCATATTTCTATAGTCAAAGAAAATGGCAGCGCTGTTCGATGAAATGCATTTCATGATATGCGCACCGGTAACTCGTGATGCCGTAGTATTACAACAGGCAATAAAAAAGATACCGCTAAAGTCGAGAGCGCTTTGGAGGTGCCGGGGATTGAACCCGGGACTTCTCATATGCAAAGCGAGCGCTCTTCTACTGAGCTACACCCCCGTTACATCTGGAGCACTCTTTAACGAGTTTCTTGGTGCTCATTAGCTTGTTCTAACAATAAAATAATTCAATAGTTGAAATAAACAAAATCATCTCGTCATTGCTGCTTGATACAGTTTTTTTCATCATTGAGAAAAGTCGCTTATCTCAATAGTCAAAGAAAATGGCAGCGCTGTTCAATAAAATGTATTTCATGATATGCGCACTGGTAACTCGTGGTGCCGTAGTATTACATCAGGCAATAAAAAAGATACCGCTAAAGTCGAGAGCGCTTTGGAGGTGCCGGGGATTGAACCCGGGACTTCTCACATGCAAAGCGAGCGCTCTACCACTGAGCTACACCCCCTTTAAATCTGGAGCACTCATTAACGAGTTTCTTGGTGCTCATCAGCTTGTTAAAACAATAAAATAATCAATTAGTTGAAGTAAACAAAATCGTCTCGTCATTGCTGCCTGATACAGTTTTTTCATCATTGAGAAAAGCTGCATATCTCTATAGTCAAAGAAAATGGCAGCGCTGTTCGATGAAATGTATTTCATGATATGCGCACCGGTAACTCGTGTTGCCGTAGTATTACAACAGTCAATAAAAAAGTTACCGCTAAAGTCGAGAGCGCTTTGGAGCTGCCGGGGATTGTACCCGGAATTTCTCACATGCGAAGCGAGCGCTCTACCACTGAGCTACACCCCTGTTACATCTGGAGCACTCATTAACGAGTTTCTTGGTGCTCATCAGCTTGTTCTAACAATAAAATAATCGATTAGTTGAAATAAACAAAATCGTCTCGTCATTGCTGCCTGATACAGTTTTTTTCATCATTGAGGAAAGCCGCTTATCTCTATAGTCAAAGAAAATGGCAGCGCTGTTCGATGAAATGTATTTCATGATATGCACACCGGTAACTCGTGGTGCCGTAGTATTACAACAGGCAATAAAAAAGATACCGCTAAAGTCGAGAGCGCTTCCGAGGTTTTGGGGTCTGAACCCGGGATTTATCACATGCGAAGCAAGCGCTCTACCACTGAGCTACACCCCTGTTACATCTGGAGCACTCATTAACGAGTTTCTTGGTGCTCATCAGCTTGTTCTAACAATAAAATAATTCAATAGTTGAAATAAACAAAATCAACTCGTCATTGCTGCCTGATACAGTTTTTTTCATCATTGAGGAAAGCCGCTTATCTCTATAGTCAAAGAAAATGGCAGCGCTGTTCGATGAAATGTATTTCATGATATGCACACCGGTAACTCGTGGTGCCGTAGTATTACAACAGGCAATAAAAAAGATACCGCTAAAGTCGAGAGCGCTTTCGAGGTTTTGGGGTCTGAACCCGGGACAACTCACATGCGAAGCGAGCGCTCTACCACTGAGCTACACCCCTGTTACATCTGGAGCACTCATTAACGAGTTTCTTGGTGCTCATCAGCTTGTTCTAACAATAAAATAATCGATTAGTTGAAATAAACAAAATCGTCTCGTCATTGCTGCCTGATACAGTTTTTTTCATCATTGAGGAAAGCCGCTTATCTCTATAGTCAAAGAAAATGGCAGCGCTGTTCGATGAAATGTATTTAATGATATGCGTACCGGTGACTCGTGGTGCCGTAGTATTACAACAGGCATTAAAAAAAGATCCCGCTAATGTCGAGAGCGGTTCGGAGGTGCCGGGGATTCAACCCGGGACTTCTCACATGCAAAGCGAGCGCTCTACCACTGAGCTACACCCCCGTTACATCTGGAGCACTCATTAACGAGTTTCTTGGTGCTCATCAGCTTGTCCTAACAATAAAATGATTCAATAGCTGAAATCAACAAAATCATCCCGTCATTTCTGGCTGATACAGTTTTTTTCATCATTAGGAAAAGCCGCTTATTGCTATAGTCAAAGAAAATAGCAGCGCTGTTCGATGAAATGTATTTCATGATATGCGCACCGGTAACTCGTGGTGCCGTAGTATTACAACAGGCAATGAAAAAAGATACCGCTAAAGTCGAGAGTGCTTTGGAGGTGCCGGGGATTGAACCCGGGAATTCTCACATGCAAAGCGAGCGCTCTACCACTGAGCTACACCCCCGTTACATTTGGAGCACTTATTAACGAGTTTCTTGGTGCTCATCAGCTTGTTCAAACAATAAGATAATCAATTAGTTGCAATAAACAAAATCATCTCGTCATTCTGCCTGATACAGTTTTTTCATCATTGAGGAAAGCTGCATATTTCTATAGTCAAAGAAAATGGCAGCGCTGTTCGATGAAATGTATTTAATGATATGCGCACCGGTAACTCGTGGTGCCGTAGTATTACAACAGGCAATAAAAAAAGATACCGCTAAAGTCGAGAGCGCTTTCGAGGTGCCGGGGTCTGAATCCGGGACTACTCACATGCAAAGCGAGAACTCTACCACTGAGCTACACCCCCTTTACATCTGGAGCACTCATTAACGTGTTTCTTGGTGCTCATCAGCTTGTTCTAACAATAAAATAATTCAATAGTTGAAATAAACAAAATAGTCTCGTCATTGCTGCCTGATACAGTTTTTTCATCATTGAGAAAAGCCGCTTATCTCTATAGTCAAAGAAAATGGCAGCGCTGTTCGATGAAATGTATTTAATGATATGCGTACCGGTGACTTGTGGTGCCGTAGTATTACAACAGGCAATAAAAAAAGATCCCGCTAATGTCGAGAGCGCTTCGGAGGTGCCGGGGATTCAACCCGGGACTTCTCACATGCAAAGCGAGCGCTCTACCACTGAGCTACACCCCCTTTAAATCTGGAGCACTCATTAACGAGTTTCTTGGTGCTCATCAGCTTGTTAAAACAATAAAATAATCTATTAGTTGAAGTAAACAAAATCGTCTCGTCATTGCTGCCTGATACAGTTTTTTCATCATTGAGAAAAGCTGCATATCTCTATAGTCAAAGAAAATGGCAGCGCTGTTCGATGAAATGTATTTCATGATATGCGCACCGGTAACTCGTGTTGCCGTAGTATTACAACAGGCAATAAAAAAAGTTACCGCTAAAGTCGAGAGCGCTTTGGAGGTGCCGGGGATTGTACCCGGAATTTCTCACATGCGAAACGAGCGCTCTACCACTGAGCTACACCCCTGTTACATCTGGAGCACTCATTAACGAGTTTCTTGGTGCTCATCAGCTTGTTCTAACAATAAAATAATCGATTAGTTGAAATAAACAAAATCAACTCGTCATTGCTGCCTGATACAGTTTTTTTCATCATTGAGGAAAGCCGCTTATCTCTATAGTCAAAGAAAATGGCAGCGCTGTTCGATGAAATGTATTTCATGATATGCACACCGGTAACTCGTGGTGCCGTAGTATTACAACAGGCAATAAAAAAGATACCGCTAAAGTCGAGAGCGCTTTCGAGGTTTTGGGGCCTGAACCCGGGACAACTCACATGCGAAGCGAGCGCTCTACCACTGAGCTACACCCCTGTTACATCTGGAGCACTCATTAACGAGTTTCTTGGTGCTCATCAGCTTGTTCTAACAATAAAATAATCGATTAGTTGAAATAAACAAAATCGTCTCGTCATTGCTGCCTGATACAGTTTTTTTCATCATTGAGGAAAGCCGCTTATCTCTATAGTCAAAGAAAATGGCAGCGCTGTTCGATGAAATGTATTTAATGATATGCGTACCGGTGACTCGTGGTGCCGTAGTATTACAACAGGCATTAAAAAAAGATCCCGCTAATGTCGAGAGCGCTTCGGAGGTGCCGGGGATTCAACCCGGGACTTCTCACATGCAAAGCGAGCGCTCTACCACTGAGCTACACCCCCTTTAAATCTGGAGCACTCATTAACGAGTTTCTTGGTGCTCATCAGCTTGTTAAAACAATAAAATAATCAATTAGTTGAAGTAAACAAAATCGTCTCGTCATTGCTGCCTGATACAGTTTTTTTCATCATTGAGGAAAGCCGCTTATCTCTATAGTCAAAGAAAATGGCATCGCTGTTCGATGAAATGTATTTCATGATATGCGCACCGGTTACTCGTGGTGCCGTAGTATTACAACAGGCAATAAAAAAAGATACCGCTAAAGTCGAGAGCGCTTTCGAGGTGCCGGGGTCTGAATCCGGGACTACTCACATGCAAAGCGAGAACTCTACCACTGAGCTACACCCCCTTTACATCTGGAGCACTCATTAACGAGTTTCTTGGTGCTCATCAGCTTGTTCTAACAATAAAATAATTCAATAGTTGAAATAAACAAAATAGTCTCGTCATTGCTGCCTGATACAGTTTTTTCATCATTGAGAAAAGCCGCTTATCTCTATAGTCAAAGAAAATGGCAGCGCTGTTCGATGAAATGTATTTAATGATATGCGTACCGGTGACTCGTGGTGCCGTAGTATTACAACAGGCAATAAAAAAAGATCCCGCTAATGTCGAGAGCGCTTCGGAGGTGCCGGGGATTCAACCCGGGACTTCTCACATGCAAAGCGAGCGCTCTACCACTGAGCTACACCCCCTTTAAATCTGGAGCACTCATTAACGAGTTTCTTGGTGCTCATCAGCTTGTTAAAACAATAAAATAATCAATTAGTTGAAGTAAACAAAATCGTCTCGTCATTGCTGCCTGATACAGTTTTTTCATCATTGAGAAAAGCTGCATATCTCTATAGTCAAAGAAAATGGCAGCGCTGTTCGATGAAATGTATTTCATGATATGCGCACCGGTAACTCGTGGTGCCGTAGTATTACAACAGGCAATGAAAAAAGATACCGCTAAAGTCGAGAGTGCTTTGGAGGTGCCGGGGATTGAACCCGGGAATTCTCACATGCAAAGCGAGCGCTCTACCACTGAGCTACACCCCCGTTACATTTGGAGCACTTATTAACGAGTTTCTTGGTGCTCATCAGCTTGTTCAAACAATAAGATAATCAATTAGTTGCAATAAACAAAATCATCTCGTCATTCTGCCTGATACAGTTTTTTCATCATTGAGGAAAGCTGCATATTTCTATAGTCAAAGAAAATGGCAGCGCTGTTCGATGAAATGTATTTAATGATATGCGCACCGGTAACTCGTGGTGCCGTAGTATTACAACAGGCAATAAGAAAAGATACCGCAATAAAAAAAGTTACCGCTAAAGTCGAGAGCGCTTTGGAGGTGCCGGGGATTGAACCCGGGATTTCTCACATGCGAAGCGAGCGCTCTACCACTGAGCTACACCCCTGTTACATCTGGAGCACTCATTAACGAGTTTCTTGGTGCTCATCAGCTTGTTCAAACAATAAAATAATCAATTAGTTGAAATAAACAAAATCGTCTCGTCATTGCTGCCTGATACAGTTTTTTTCATCATTGAGGAAAGCCGCTTATCTCTATAGTCAAAGAAAATGGCAGCGCTGTTCGATGAAATGTATTTCATGATATGCACACCGGTAACTCGTGGTGCCGTAGTATTACAACAGGCAATAAAAAAGATACCGCTAAAGTCGAGAGCGCTTTCGAGGTTTTGGGGTCTGAACCCAGGACTACTCACATGCAAAGTGAGCGCTCTACCACTGAGCTACACCCCTGTTACATCTGGAGCACTCATTACCGAGTTTCTTGGTGCTCATCAACTTGTTCTAACAATAAAATAATTCAATAGTTGAAATAAACAAAATGATCTCGTCATTGCTGCCTGATACAGTTTTTTCATCATTGAGAAAAGCCGCTTATCTCTATAGTCAAAGAAAATGGCAGCGCTGTTCGATGAAATGTATTTCATGATATGCACACCGGTAACTCGTGGTGCCGTAGTATTACAACAGGCAATAAAAAAGATACCGCTAAAGTCGAGAGCGCTTTCGAGGTGCCGGGGATTGAACCCGGGATTTCTCACAAGCGAAGCGAGCGCTCTACCACTGAGCTACACCCCTGTTACATCTGGAGCACTCATTAACGAGTTTCTTGGTGCTCATCAGCTTGTTCTAACAATAAAATAATCGATTAGTTGAAATAAACAAAATCGTCTCGTCATTGCTGCCTGATACAGTTTTTTTCATCATTGAGGAAAGCCGCTTATCTCTATAGTCAAAGAAAATGGCAGCGCTGTTCGATGAAATGTATTTCATGATATGCGCACCGGTAACTCGTGGTGCCGTAGTATTACAACAGGCAATAAAAAAGATACCGCTAAAGTCGAGAGCGCTTTCGAGGTGCCGGGGTCTGAAACCGGGACTACTCACATGCAAAGCGAGCGCTCTACCACTGAGCTACACCCCTGTTACATCTGGAGCACTCATTAACGAGTTTCTTGGTGCTCATCAGCTTGTTCTAACAATAAAATAATTCAATAGTTGAAATAAACAAAATCATCTCGTCATTGCTGCCTGATACAGTTTTTTTCGTCATTGAGGAAAGCCGCTTATCTCTATTGTCAAAGAAAATGGCAGCGCTGTTCGATGAAATGTATTTCATGATATGCGCACCGGTAACTCGTGTTGCCGTAGTATTGCAACAGGCAATAAAAAAGATACCGCTAAAGTCGAGAGCGCTCTGCAGGTGCCGGGGATTGAACCCGGGACTTCTCACATGCAAAGCGAGCGCTCTACCACTGAGCTACACCCCTGTTACATCTGGAGCACTCATTAACGAGTTTCTTGGTGCTCATCAGCTTGTTTTAACAATAAAATTATTCAATAGTTGAAATAAACAAAATCATCTCGTCATTGCTGCCTGATACAGTTTTTTTTCATCATTGAGAAAAGTCGCTTATCTCTACTGTCAAAGAAAATGGCAGCGCTGTTCGATGAAATGTATTTCATGATATGCGCACCGGTAACTCGTGGTGCCGTAGTATTGCAACAGGCAATAAAAAAGATACCGCTAAAGTCGAGAGTGCTTTGGAGGAGCCGGGGATTGAACCCGCGACTTCTCACATGCAAAGCGAGCGCTCTACCACTGAGCTACACCCCCGTTACATCTGAAGCACTCATTAACGAGTTTCTTGGTGCTCATCAGCTTGTTCTAACTATAAAATAATTCAATAGTTGAAATAAACAAAATCATCTCGTCATTGCTGCCTGATACAGTGTTTTCATCATTGAGAAAAGCTGCATATCTTTATAGTCAAAGAAAATGGCAGCGCTGTTCGATGAAATGTATTTCATGATATGCGCACCCGTAACTCGTGTTGCCGTAGTATTACAACAGGCAATAAAAAAAGTTACCGCTAAAGTCGAGAGCGCTTTGGAGGTGCCGGGGATTGAACCCGAGACTTCTCACATGCAAAGCGAGCACTCTACCACTGAGCTACACCCCCGTTACATCTGGAGCACTCATTAACGAGTTTCTTGGTGCTCATCAGCTTGTTCTTACTATAAAATAATTCAATAGTTGAAATAAACAAAATCATCTCGTCATTGCTGCCTGATACAGTTTTTTCATCATTGAGAAAAGCTGCATATCTCTATAGTCAAAGAAAATGGCAGCGCTGTTCGATGAAATGTATTTCATGATATGCGCACCGGTAACTCGTGTTGCCGTAGTATTACAACAGGCAATAAAAAAAGATCGCTAAAGTCGAGAGCGCTTTGGAGGTGCCGGGGATTGAACCCGAGACTTCTCACATGCAAAGCGAGCACTCTACCACTGAGCTACACCCCCGTTACATCTGGAGCACTCATTAACGAGTTTCTTGGTGCTCATCAGCTTGTTCTAACTATAAAATAATTCAATAGTTGAAATAAACAAAATCATCTCGTCATTGCTGCCTGATACAGTTTTTTCATCATTGAGAAAAGCCGCTTATTGCTATAGTCAAAGAAAATAGCAGCGCTGTTCGATGAAATGTATTTCATGATATGCGCACCGGTAACTCGTGGTGCCGTAGTATTACAACAGGCAATGAAAAAAGATACCGCTAAAGTCGATAGTGCTTTGGAGGTGCCGGGGATTGAACCCGGGAATTCTCACATGCAAAGCGAGCGCTCTACCACTGAGCTACACCCCCGTTACATTTGGAGCACTTATTAACGAGTTTCTTGGTGCTCATCAGCTTGTTCAAACAATAAGATAATCAATTAGTTGCAATAAACAAAATCCTCTCGTCATTCTGCCTGATACAGTTTTTTCATCATTGAGGAAAGCTGCATATTTCTATAGTCAAAGAAAATGGCAGCGCTGTTCGATGAAATGTATTTAATGATAAGCGCACCGGTAACTCGTGGTGCCGTAGTATTACAACAGGCAATAAAAAAAGATACCGCTAAAGTCGAGAGCGCTTTCGAGGTGCCGGGGTCTGAATCCGGGACTACTCACATGCAAAGCGAGAACTCTACCACTGAGCTACACCCCCTTTACATCTGGAGCACTCATTAACGTGTTTCTTGGTGCTCATCAGCTTGTTCTAACAATAAAATAATTCAATAGTTGAAATAAACAAAATAGTCTCGTCATTGCTGCCTGATACAGTTTTTTCATCATTGAGAAAAGCCGCTTATCTCTATAGTCAAAGAAAATGGCAGCGCTGTTCGATGAAATGTATTTAATGATATGCGTACCGGTGACTTGTGGTGCCGTAGTATTACAACAGGCAATAAAAAAAGATCCCGCTAATGTCGAGAGCGCTTCGGAGGTGCCGGGGATTCAACCCGGGACTTCTCACATGCAAAGCGAGCGCTCTACCACTGAGCTACACCCCCTTTAAATCTGGAGCACTCATTAACGAGTTTCTTGGTGCTCATCAGCTTGTTAAAACAATAAAATAATCAATTAGTTGAAGTAAACAAAATCGTCTCGTCATTGCTGCCTGATACAGTTTTTTCATCATTGAGAAAAGCTGCATATCTCTATAGTCAAAGAAAATGGCAGCGCTGTTCGATGAAATGTATTTGTTGATATGCGCACCGGTAACTCGTGTTGCCGTAGTATTACAACAGGCAATAAAAAAAGTTACCGCTTAAGTCGAGAGCGCTTTGGAGGTGCCGGGGATTGTACCCGGAATTTCTCACATGCGAAGCGAGCGCTCTACCACTGAGCTACACCCCTGTTACATCTGGAGCACTCATTAACGAGTTTCTTGGTGCTCATCAGCTTGTTCAAACAATAAAATAATCAATTAGTTGAAATAAACAAAATCGTCTCGTCATTGCTGCCTGATACAGTTTTTTTCATCATTGAGGAAAGCCGCTTATCTCTATAGTCAAAGAAAATGGCAGCGCTGTTCGATGAAATGTATTTCATGATATGCACACCGGTAACTCGTGGTGCCGTAGTATTACAACAGGCAATAAAAAAGATACCGCTAAAGTCGAGAGCGCTTTCGAGGTTTTGGGGTCTGAACCCAGGACTACTCACATGCAAAGTGAGCGCTCTACCACTGAGCTACACCCCTGTTACATCTGGAGCACTCATTACCGAGTTTCTTGGTGCTCATCAACTTGTTCTAACAATAAAATAATTCAATAGTTGAAATAAACAAAATCATCTCGTCATTGCTGCCTGATACAGTTTTTTCATCATTGAGAAAAGCCGCTTATCTCTATAGTCAAAGAAAATGGCAGCGCTGTTCGATGAAATGTATTTCATGATATGCACACCGGTAACTCGTGGTGCCGTAGTATTACAACAGGCAATAAAAAAGATACCGCTAAAGTCGAGAGCGCTTTCGAGGTGCCGGGGATTGAACCCGGGATTTCTCACAAGCGAAGCGAGCGCTCTACCACTGAGCTACACCCCTGTTACATCTGGAGCACTCATTAACGAGTTTCTTGGTGCTCATCAGCTTGTTCTAACAATAAAATAATCGATTAGTTGAAATAAACAAAATCGTCTCGTCATTGCTGCCTGATACAGTTTTTTTCATCATTGAGGAAAGCCGCTTATCTCTATAGTCAAAGAAAATGGCAGCGCTGTTCGATGAAATGTATTTCATGATATGCGCACCGGTAACTCGTGGTGCCGTAGTATTACAACAGGCAATAAAAAAGATACCGCTAAAGTCGAGAGCGCTTTCGAGGTGCCGGGGTCTGAAACCGGGACTACTCACATGCAAAGCGAGCGCTCTACCACTGAGCTACACCCCTGTTACATCTGGAGCACTCATTAACGAGTTTCTTGGTGCTCATCAGCTTGTTCTAACAATAAAATAATTCAATAGTTGAAATAAACAAAATCATCTCGTCATTGCTGCCTGATACAGTTTTTTTCGTCATTGAGGAAAGCCGCTTATCTCTATTGTCAAAGAAAATGGCAGCGCTGTTCGATGAAATGTATTTCATGATATGCGCACCGGTAACTCGTGTTGCCGTAGTATTGCAACAGGCAATAAAAAAGATACCGCTAAAGTCGAGAGCGCTCTGCAGGTGCCGGGGATTGAACCCGGGACTTCTCACATGCAAAGCGAGCGCTCTACCACTGAGCTACACCCCTGTTACATCTGGAGCACTCATTAACGAGTTTCTTGGTGCTCATCAGCTTGTTTTAACAATAAAATTATTCAATAGTTGAAATAAACAAAATCATCTCGTCATTGCTGCCTGATACAGTTTTTTTTCATCATTGAGAAAAGTCGCTTATCTCTACTGTCAAAGAAAATGGCAGCGCTGTTCGATGAAATGTATTTCATGATATGCGCACCGGTAACTCGTGGTGCCGTAGTATTGCAACAGGCAATAAAAAAGATACCGCTAAAGTCGAGAGTGCTTTGGAGGAGCCGGGGATTGAACCCGCGACTTCTCACATGCAAAGCGAGCGCTCTACCACTGAGCTACACCCCCGTTACATCTGAAGCACTCATTAACGAGTTTCTTGGTGCTCATCAGCTTGTTCTAACTATAAAATAATTCAATAGTTGAAATAAACAAAATCATCTCGTCATTGCTGCCTGATACAGTGTTTTCATCATTGAGAAAAGCTGCATATCTTTATAGTCAAAGAAAATGGCAGCGCTGTTCGATGAAATGTATTTCATGATATGCGCACCCGTAACTCGTGTTGCCGTAGTATTACAACAGGCAATAAAAAAAGTTACCGCTAAAGTCGAGAGCGCTTTGGAGGTGCCGGGGATTGAACCCGAGACTTCTCACATGCAAAGCGAGCACTCTACCACTGAGCTACACCCCCGTTACATCTGGAGCACTCATTAACGAGTTTCTTGGTGCTCATCAGCTTGTTCTTACTATAAAATAATTCAATAGTTGAAATAAACAAAATCATCTCGTCATTGCTGCCTGATACAGTTTTTTCATCATTGAGAAAAGCTGCATATCTCTATAGTCAAAGAAAATGGCAGCGCTGTTCGATGAAATGTATTTCATGATATGCGCACCGGTAACTCGTGTTGCCGTAGTATTACAACAGGCAATAAAAAAAGATCGCTAAAGTCGAGAGCGCTTTGGAGGTGCCGGGGATTGAACCCGAGACTTCTCACATGCAAAGCGAGCACTCTACCACTGAGCTACACCCCCGTTACATCTGGAGCACTCATTAACGAGTTTCTTGGTGCTCATCAGCTTGTTCTAACTATAAAATAATTCAATAGTTGAAATAAACAAAATCATCTCGTCATTGCTGCCTGATACAGTTTTTTCATCATTGAGAAAAGCCGCTTATTGCTATAGTCAAAGAAAATAGCAGCGCTGTTCGATGAAATGTATTTCATGATATGCGCACCGGTAACTCGTGGTGCCGTAGTATTACAACAGGCAATGAAAAAAGATACCGCTAAAGTCGATAGTGCTTTGGAGGTGCCGGGGATTGAACCCGGGAATTCTCACATGCAAAGCGAGCGCTCTACCACTGAGCTACACCCCCGTTACATTTGGAGCACTTATTAACGAGTTTCTTGGTGCTCATCAGCTTGTTCAAACAATAAGATAATCAATTAGTTGCAATAAACAAAATCATCTCGTCATTCTGCCTGATACAGTTTTTTCATCATTGAGGAAAGCTGCATATTTCTATAGTCAAAGAAAATGGCAGCGCTGTTCGATGAAATGTATTTAATGATATGCGCACCGGTAACTCGTGGTGCCGTAGTATTACAACAGGCAATAAAAAAAGATACCGCTAAAGTCGAGAGCGCTTTCGAGGTGCCGGGGTCTGAATCCGGGACTACTCACATGCAAAGCGAGAACTCTACCACTGAGCTACACCCCCTTTACATCTGGAGCACTCATTAACGTGTTTCTTGGTGCTCATCAGCTTGTTCTAACAATAAAATAATTCAATAGTTGAAATAAACAAAATAGTCTCGTCATTGCTGCCTGATACAGTTTTTTCATCATTGAGAAAAGCCGCTTATCTCTATAGTCAAAGAAAATGGCAGCGCTGTTCGATGAAATGTATTTAATGATATGCGTACCGGTGACTTGTGGTGCCGTAGTATTACAACAGGCAATAAAAAAAGATCCCGCTAATGTCGAGAGCGCTTCGGAGGTGCCGGGGATTCAACCCGGGACTTCTCACATGCAAAGCGAGCGCTCTACCACTGAGCTACACCCCCTTTAAATCTGGAGCACTCATTAACGAGTTTCTTGGTGCTCATCAGCTTGTTAAAACAATAAAATAATCAATTAGTTGAAGTAAACAAAATCGTCTCGTCATTGCTGCCTGATACAGTTTTTTCATCATTGAGAAAAGCTGCATATCTCTATAGTCAAAGAAAATGGCAGCGCTGTTCGATGAAATGTATTTGTTGATATGCGCACCGGTAACTCGTGTTGCCGTAGTATTACAACAGGCAATAAAAAAAGTTACCGCTTAAGTCGAGAGCGCTTTGGAGGTGCCGGGGATTGTACCCGGAATTTCTCACATGCGAAGCGAGCGCTCTACCACTGAGCTACACCCCTGTTACATCTGGAGCACTCATTAACGAGTTTCTTGGTGCTCATCAGCTTGTTCTAACAATAAAATAATCGATTAGTTGAAATAAACAAAATCGTCTCGTCATTGCTGCCTGATACAGTTTTTTTCATCATTGAGGAAAGCCGCTTATCTCTATAGTCAAAGAAAATGGCAGCGCTGTTCGATGAAATGTATTTCATGATATGCACATCGGTAACTCGTGGTGCCGTAGTATTACAACAGGCAATAAAAAAGATACCGCTAAAGTCGAGAGCGCTTCCGAGGTTTTGGGGTCTGAACCCGGGATTTATCACATGCGAAGCAAGCGCTCTACCACTGAGCTACACCCCTGTTACATCTGGAGCACTCATTAACGAGTTTCTTGGTGCTCATCAGCTTGTTCTAACAATAAAATAATTCAATAGTTGAAATAAACAAAATCAACTCGTCATTGCTGCCTGATACAGTTTTTTTCATCATTGAGGAAAGCCGCTTATCTCTATAGTCAAAGAAAATGGCAGCGCTGTTCGATGAAATGTATTTCATGATATGCACACCGGTAACTCGTGGTGCCGTAGTATTACAACAGGCAATAAAAAAGATACCGCTAAAGTCGAGAGCGCTTTCGAGGTTTTGGGGTCTGAACCCGGGACAACTCACATGCGAAGCGAGCGCTCTACCACTGAGCTACACCCCTGTTACATCTGGAGCACTCATTAACGAGTTTCTTGGTGCTCATCAGCTTGTTCTAACAATAAAATAATCGATTAGTTGAAATAAACAAAATCGTCTCGTCATTGCTGCCTGATACAGTTTTTTTCATCATTGAGGAAAGCCGCTTATCTCTATAGTCAAAGAAAATGGCAGCGCTGTTCGATGAAATGTATTTAATGATATGCGTACCGGTGACTCGTGGTGCCGTAGTATTACAACAGGCATTAAAAAAAGATCCCGCTAATGTCGAGAGCGCTTCGGAGGTGCCGGGGATTCAACCCGGGACTTCTCACATGCAAAGCGAGCGCTCTACCACTGAGCTACACCCCCTTTAAATCTGGAGCACTCATTAACGAGTTTCTTGGTGCTCATCAGCTTGTTAAAACAATAAAATAATCAATTAGTTGAAGTAAACAAAATCGTCTCGTCATTGCTGCCTGATACAGTTTTTTTCATCATTGAGGAAAGCCGCTTATCTCTATAGTCAAAGAAAATGGCATCGCTGTTCGATGAAATGTATTTCATGATATGCGCACCGGTAACTCGTGGTGCCGTAGTATTACAACAGGCAATAAAAAAAGATACCGCTAAAGTCGAGAGCGCTTTCGAGGTGCCGGGGTCTGAATCCGGGACTACTCACATGCAAAGCGAGAACTCTACCACTGAGCTACACCCCCTTTACATCTGGAGCACTCATTAACGAGTTTCTTGGTGCTCATCAGCTTGTTCTAACAATAAAATAATTCAATAGTTGAAATAAACAAAATAGTCTCGTCATTGCTGCCTGATACAGTTTTTTCATCATTGAGAAAAGCCGCTTATCTCTATAGTCAAAGAAAATGGCAGCGCTGTTCGATGAAATGTATTTAATGATATGCGTACCGGTGACTCGTGGTGCCGTAGTATTACAACAGGCAATAAAAAAAGATACCGCAATAAAAAAAGTTACCGCTAAAGTCGAGAGCGCTTTGGAGGTGCCGGGGATTGAACCCGGGATTTCTCACATGCGAAGCGAGCGCTCTACCACTGAGCTACACCCCTGTTACATCTGGAGCACTCATTAACGAGTTTCTTGGTGCTCATCAGCTTGTTCAAACAATAAAATAATCAATTAGTTGAAATAAACAAAATCGTCTCGTCATTGCTGCCTGATACAGTTTTTTTCATCATTGAGGAAAGCCGCTTATCTCTATAGTCAAAGAAAATGGCAGCGCTGTTCGATGAAATGTATTTCATGATATGCACATCGGTAACTCGTGGTGCCGTAGTATTACAACAGGCAATAAAAAAGATACCGCTAAAGTCGAGAGCGCTTTCGAGGTTTTGGGGTCTGAACCCAGGACTACTCACATGCAAAGCGAGCGCTCTACCACTGAGCTACACCCCTGTTACATCTGGAGCACTCATTACCGAGTTTCTTGGTGCTCATCAGCTTGTTCTAACAATAAAATAATTCAATAGTTGAAATAAACAAAATCATCTCGTCATTGCTGCCTGATACAGTTTTTTCATCATTGAGAAAAGCCGCTTATCTCTATAGTCAAAGAAAATGGCAGCGCTGTTCGATGAAATGTATTTCATGATATGCACACCGGTAACTCGTGGTGCCGTAGTATTACAACAGGCAATATAAAAGATACCGCTAAAGTCGAGAGCGCTTTCGAGGTGCCGGGGATTGAACCCGGGATTTCTCACAAGCGAAGCGAGCGCTCTACCACTGAGCTACACCCCTGTTACATCTGGAGCACTCATTAACGAGTTTCTTGGTGCTCATCAGCTTGTTCTAACAATAAAATAATCGATTAGTTGAAATAAACAAAATCGTCTCGTCATTGCTGCCTGATACAGTTTTTTTCATCATTGAGGAAAGCCGCTTATCTCTATAGTCAAAGAAAATGGCAGCGCTGTTCGATGAAATGTATTTCATGATATGCGCACCGGTAACTCGTGGTGCCGTAGTATTACAACAGGCAATAAAAAAGATACCGCTAAAGTCGAGAGCGCTTTCGAGGTGCCGGGGTCTGAAACCGGGACTACTCACATGCAAAGCGAGCGCTCTACCACTGAGCTACACCCCTGTTACATCTGGAGCACTCATTAACGAGTTTCTTGGTGCTCATCAGCTTGTTCTAACAATAAAATAATTCAATAGTTGAAATAAACAAAATCATCTCGTCATTGCTGCCTGATACAGTTTTTTTCGTCATTGAGGAAAGCCGCTTATCTCTATTGTCAAAGAAAATGGCAGCGCTGTTCGATGAAATGTATTTCATGATATGCGCACCGGTAACTCGTGTTGCCGTAGTATTGCAACAGGCAATAAAAGAGATACCGCTATAGTCGAGAGCGCTCTGCAGGTGCCGGGGATTGAACCCGGGACTTCTCACATGCAAAGCGAGCGCTCTACCACTGAGCTACACCCCTGTTACATCTGGAGCACTCATTAACGAGTTTCTTGGTGCTCATCAGCTTGTTTTAACAATAAAATAATCAATTAGTTGAAATAAACAAAATCGTCTCGTCATTGCTGCCTGATACAGTTTTTTTCATCATTGAGGAAAGCCGCTTATCTCTACTGTCAAAGAAAATGGCAGCGCTGTTCGATGAAATGTATTTCATGATATGCGCACCGGTAACTCGTGGTGCCGTAGTATTGCAACAGGCAATAAAAAAGATACCGCTAAAGTCGAGAGTGCTTTGGAGGAGCCGGGGATTGAACCCGCGACTTCTCACATGCAAAGCGAGCGCTCTACCACTGAGCTACACCCCCGTTACATCTGAAGCACTCATTAACGAGTTTCTTGGTGCTCATCAGCTTGTTCTAACTATAAAATAATTCAATAGTTGAAATAAACAAAATCATCTCGTCATTGCTGCCTGATACAGTGTTTTCATCATTGAGAAAAGCTGCATATCTTTATAGTCAAAGAAAATGGCAGCGCTGTTCGATGAAATGTATTTCATGATATGCGCACCCGTAACTCGTGTTGCCGTAGTATTACAACAGGCAATAAAAAAAGATCGCTAAAGTCGAGAGCGCTTTGGAGGTGCCGGGGATTGAACCCGAGACTTCTCACATGCAAAGCGAGCACTCTACCACTGAGCTACACCCCCGTTACATCTGGAGCACTCATTAACGAGTTTCTTGGTGCTCATCAGCTTGTTCTAACTATAAAATAATTCAATAGTTGAAATAAACAAAATCATCTCGTCATTGCTGCCTGATACAGTTTTTTCATCATTGAGAAAAGCTGCATATCTCTATAGTCAAAGAAAATGGCAGCGCTGTTCGATGAAATGTATGTCATGATATGCGCACCGGTAACTCGTGTTGCCGTAGTATTACAACAGGCAATAAAAAAGTTTCCGCTAAAGTCGAGAGCGCTTTGGAGGTGCCGGGGTCTGAACCCGGGACTACTCACATGCAAAGCGAGCGCTCTACCACTTAGCTACACCCCTGTTACATCTGCAGCACTCATTAACGAGTTTCTTGGTGCTCATCAGCTTGTTCTAACAATAAAATAATTCAATGGTTGAAATAAACAAATTCATCTCGTCATTGCTGCCTCATACAGTTTTTTTCATCATTGAGGAAAGCCGCTTATCTCTATAGTCAAAGAAAATGGCAGCGCTGTTCGATGAAATGTATTTCATGATATGCGCACCGGTAACTCGTGGTGCCGTAGTATTACAACAGGCAATAAAAAAGATACCGCTAAAGTCGAGAGCGCTTTCGAGGTGCCGGGGATTGAACCCGGGATTTATCACATGCGAAGCGAGCGCTCTACCACTGAGCTACACCCCTGTTACATCTGGAGCACTCATTAACGAGTTTCTTTGTGCTCATCAGCTTGTTCTAACAATAAAATAATCGATTAGTTGAAATAAACAAAATCGTCTCGTCATTGCTGCCTGATACAGTTTTTTCATCATTGAGAAAAGCTGCATATCTCTATAGTCAAAGAAAATGGCAGCGCTGTTCGATGAAATGTATGTCATGATATGCGCACCGGTAACTCGTGTTGCCGTAGTATTACAACAGGCAATAAAAAAAGTTGCCGCTAAAGTCGAGAGCGCTTTGGAGGTGCCGGGGTCTGAACCCGGGACTACTCACATGCAAAGCGAGCGCTCTACCACTTAGCTACACCCCTGTTACATCTGCAGCACTCATTAACGAGTTTCTTGGTGCTCATCAGCTTGTTCTAACAATAAAATAATTCAATAGTTGAAATAAACAAAATCATCTCGTCATTGCTGCCTCATACAGTTTTTTTCATCATTGAGGAAAGCCGCTTATCTCTATAGTCAAAGAAAATGGCAGCGCTGTTCGATGAAATGTATTTCATGATATGCACACCGGTAACTCGTGGTGCCGTAGTATTACAACAGGCAATAAAAAAGATACCGCTAAAGTCGAGAGCGCTTTCGAGGTTTTGGGGTCTGAACCCGGGACAACTCACATGCGAAGCGAGCGCTCTACCACTGAGCTACACCCCTGTTACATCTGGAGCACTCATTAACGAGTTTCTTGGTGCTCATCAGCTTGTTCTAACAATAAAATAATCGATTAGTTGAAATAAACAAAATCGTCTCGTCATTGCTGCCTGATACAGTTTTTTTCATCATTGAGGAAAGCCGCTTATCTCTATAGTCAAAGAAAATGGCAGCGCTGTTCGATGAAATGTATTTCATGATATGCGCACCGGTAACTCGTGGTGCCGTAGTATTACAACAGGCAATAAAAAAGATACCGCTAAAGTCGAGAGCGCTTTCGAGGTGCCGGGGATTGAACCCGGGATTTCTCACGTGCGAAGCGAGCGCTCTACCACTGAGCTACACCCCTGTTACATCTGGAGCACTCATTAACGAGTTTCTTGGTGCTCATCAGCTTGTTCTAACAATAAAATAATCGATTAGTTGAAATAAACAAAATCGTCTCGTCATTGCTGCCTGATACAGTTTTTTTCATCATTGAGGAAAGCCGCTTATCTCTATAGTCAAAGAAAATGGCAGCGCTGTTCGATGAAATGTATTTCATGATATGCGCACCGGTAACTCGTGGTGCCGTAGTATTATAACAGGCAATAAAAAAGATACCGCTAAAGTCGAGAGCGCTTTCGAGGTGCCGGGGATTGAACCCGGGATTTCTCACGTGCGAAGCGAGCGCTCTACCACTGAGCTACACCCCTGTTACATCTGGAGCACTCATTAACGAGTTTCTTGGTGCTCATCAGCTTGTTCTAACAATAAAATAATTCAATAGTTGAAATAAACAAAATCATCTCGTCATTGCTGCCTGATACAGTTTTTTCATCATTGAGAAAAGCCGCTTATCTCTATAGTCAAAGAAAATGGCAGCGCTGTTCGATGAAATGTATTTCATGATATGCGTACCGGTGACTCGTGGTGCCGTAGTATTACAACAGGCAATAAAAAAAGATACCGCTAAAGTCGAGAGTGCTTTGACGGTGCCGGGGTCTGAACCCGGGACTACTCACATGCAAAGAGAGCGCTCTACCACTGAGCTACACCCCTGTTACATCTGGAGCACTCATTAACGAGTTTCTTGGTGCTCATCAGCTTGTTCTAACAATAAAATAATTCAATAGTTGAAATAAACAAAATCATCTCGTCATTGCTGCCTGATACAGTTTTTTCATCATTGAGAAAAGCCGCTTATCTCTATAGTCAAAGAAAATGGCAGCGCTGTTCGATGAAATGTATTTCATGATATGCGTACCGGTGACTCGTGGTGCCGTAGTATTACAACAGGCAATAAAAAAAGATACCGCTAAAGTCGAGAGCGCTTTCGAGGTGCCGGGGTCTGAACCCGGGACTACTCACATGCAAAGAGAGCGCTCTACCACTGAGCTACACCCCTGTTACATCTGGGGCACTAATTAACGAGTTTCTTTGTACTCATCAGCTTGTTCAAACAATAAAATAATCAATTAGTTGAAATAAACAAAATTGTCTCGTCATTGCTGCCTGATAAAGTTTTTTTCATCATTGAGGAAAGCCGCTTATCTCTATAGTCAAAGAAAATGGCAGCGCTGTTCGATGAAATGTATTTCATGATATGCGTACCGGTGACTCGTGTTGCCGTAGTATTACAACAGGCAATAAAAAAAGATCCCGCTAATGTCGAGAGCGCTTTGGAGGTGCCGGGGATTCAACCCGGGACTTCTCACATGCAAAGCGAGCGCTCTACCACTGAGCTACACCCCCTTTACATCTGGAGCACTCATTAACGAGCTTCTTGGTGCTCATCAGCTTGTTAAAACAATAAAATAATCAATTAGTTGAAATAAACAAAATCGTCTCGTCATTGCTGCCTGATACAGTTTTTTTCATCATTGAGGAAAGCCGCTTATCTCTATAGTCAAAGAAAATGGCAGCGCTGTTCGATGAAATGTATTTCATGATATGCGCACCGGTAACTCGTGGTGCCGTAGTATTACAACAGGCAATAAAAAAAGATACCGCTAAAGTCGAGAACGCTTTGGAGGTGCCGGAGATTGAACCCGAGACTTCTCACATGCAAAGCGAGCACTCTACCACTGAGCTACACCCCCGTTACATCTGGAGCACTCATTAACGAGTTTCTTGGTGCTCATCAGTTTGTTCTAACAATAAAATAATTCAATAGTTGAAATAAACAAAATGTCTCGTCATTGCTGCCTGATACAGTTTTTTCATCATTGAGAAAAGCTGCATATTTCTATAGTCAAAGAAAATGGCAGCGCTGTTCGATGAAATGTATTTCATGATATGCGCATCGGTAACTCGTGGTGCCGTAGTATTACAACAGGCAATAAAAAAAGATACCGCTAAAGTCGAGAGCGCTTTCGACGTGCCGGGGTCTTATCCCGGGACTACTCACATGCAAAGCGAGTGCTCTACTACTGAGCTACACCCCCGTTACATCTGGAGCACTCATTAACGAGTTTCTTGGTGCTCAACAGCTTCTCCTAACAATAAAATAATTCAATAGTTGAAATAAACAAAATCATCTCGTCATTGCTGCCTGATACAGTTTTTTCATCATTGAGGAAAGCCGCTTATCTCTATAGTCAAAGAAAATGGCAGCGCTGTTCGATGAAATGTATTTCATGATATGCGCACCGGTAACTCGTGGTGCCGTAGTATTACAGCAGGCAATCAAAAAGATACCGCTAAAGTCGAGAGCGCTTTGCAGGTGCCGGAGATTGAACCCGGGACTTCTCACATGCAAAGCGAGCGCTCTACCACTCAGCTACACCCCTGTTACATATGGAGCACTCATTAACGAGTTTCTATGCGCTCATCAGCTTGTTCTAACAATAAAATAATTCAATAGTTGAAATAAACAAAATGTCTCGTCATTGCTGCCTGATACAGTTTTTTCATCATTGAGGAAAGCTGCATATTTCTATAGTCAAAGAAATTGGCAGCGCTTTTCGATGAAATGTATTTCATGATATGCGCATCGGTAACTCGTGGTGCCGTAGTATTACAACAGGCAATAAAAAAAGATACCGCTAAAGTCGAGAGCGCTTTCGAGGTGCCGGGGTCTGATCCCGGGACTACTCACATGCAAAGCGAGCGCTCTACTACTGAGCTACACCCCCGTTACATCTGGAGCACTCATTAACGAGTTTCTTGGTGCTCAACAGCTTCTCCTAACAATAAAATAATTCAATAGTTGAAATAAACAAAATCATCTCGTCATTGCTGCCTGATACAGTTTTTTCATCATTGAGGAAAGCCGCTTATCTCTATAGTCAAAGAAAATGGCAGCGCTGTTCGATGAAATGTATTTCATGATATGCGCACCGGTAACTCGTGGTGCCGTAGTATTACAGCAGGCAATAAAAAATATACCGCTAAAGTCGAGAGCGCTTTGCAGGTGCCGGAGATTGAACCCGGGACTTCTCACATGCAAAGCGAGCGCTCTACCACTCAGCTACACCCCTGTTACATCTGGGGCACTAATTAACGAGTTTCTTGGTACTCATCAGCTTGTTCAAACAATAAAATAATCAATTAGTTGAAATAAACAAAATTGTCTCGTCATTGCTGCCTGATAAAGTTTTTTTCATCATTGAGGAAAGCCGCTTATCTCTATAGTCAAAGAAAATGGCAGCGCTGTTCGATGAAATGTATTTCATGATATGCGTACCGGTGACTCGTGGTGCCGTAGTATTACAACAGGCAATAAAAAAAGATCCCGCTAATGTCGAGAGCGCTTTGGAGGTGCCGGGGATTCAACCCGGGACTTCTCACATGCAAAGCGAGCGCTCTACCACTGAGCTACACCCCCTTTACATCTGGAGCACTCATTAACGAGCTTCTTGGTGCTCATCAGCTTGTTAAAACAATAAAATAATCAATTAGTTGAAATAAACAAAATCGTCTCGTCATTGCTGCCTGATACAGTTTTTTTCATCATTGAGGAAAGCCGCTTATCTCTATAGTCAAAGAAAATGGCAGCGCTGTTCGATGAAATGTATTTGATGATATGCGCACCGGTAACTCGTGGTGCCGTAGTATTACAACAGGCAATAAAAAAAGATACCGCTAAAGTCGAGAGCGCTTTGGAGGTGCCGGAGATTGAACCCGAGACTTCTCACATGCAAAGCGAGCACTCTACCACTGAGCTACACCCCCGTTACATCTGGAGCACTCATTAACGAGTTTCTTGGTCCTCATCAGCTTGTTCTAACAATAAAATAATTCAATAGTTGAAATAAACAAAATCATCTCGCCATTGCTGCCTGATACAGTTTTTTCATCATTGAGAAAAGCTGCATATTTCTATAGTCAAAGAAAATGGCAGCGCTGTTCGATGAAATGTATTTCATGATATGCGCACCGGTAACTCGTGTTGCCGTAGTATTACAACAGGCAATAAAAAAAGTTATCGCTAAAGTCGAGAGTGCTTTGGAGGTGCCGGGGATTGAACCCGGGATTTCTGACATGCGAAGCGAGCGCTCTACCACTGAGCTACACCCCCGTTACATCTGGAGCACTCATTAACGAGTTTCTTGGTGCTCATCAGCTTGTTCTAACAATAAAATAATTCAATAGTTGAAATAAACAAAATGTCTCGTCATTGCTGCCTGATACAGTTTTTTCATCATTGAGGAAAGCTGCATATTTCTATAGTCAAAGAAATTGGCAGCGCTTTTCGATGAAATGTATTTCATGATATGCGCATCGGTAACTCGTGGTGCCGTAGTATTACAACAGGCAATAAAAAAAGATACCGCTAAAGTCGAGAGCGCTTTCGTGGTGCCGGGGTCTGAACCCGGGAGTACTCACATGCAATGCGAGCGCTCTACCACTGAGCTACACCCCCGTTACATCTGGAGCACTCATTATCGAGTTTCTTGGTGCTCATCAGCTTCTCCTAACAATAAAATCATTCAATAGTTGAAATAAACAAAATATTCTCGTCATTGCTGCCTGATACAGTTTTTTCATCATTGAGAAATGCCGCTTATCTCTATAGTCATAGAAAATGGCAGCGCTGTTCGATGAAATGTATTTCATGATATGCGCACCGGTAACTCGTGGTGCCGTAGTATTACAACAGGCAATAAAAAAAGATCCCGCTAATGTCGAGAGCGCTTTGGAGGTGCCGGGGATTCAACCCGGGACTTCTCACATGCAAAGCGAGCGCTCTACCACTGAGCTACACCCCCTTTACATCTGGAGCACTCATTAACGAGCTTCTTGGTGCTCATCAGCTTGTTAAAACAATAAAATAATCAATTAGTTGAAATAAACAAAATCGTCTCGTCATTGCTGCCTGATACAGTTTTTTTCATCATTGAGGAAAGCCGCTTATCTCTATAGTCAAAGAAAATGGCAGCGCTGTTCGATGAAATGTATTTCATGATATGCGCACCGGTAACTCGTGGTGCCGTAGTATTACAACAGGCAATAAAAAAAGATACCGCTAAAGTCGAGAGCGCTTTGGAGGTGCCGGAGATTGAACCCGAGACTTCTCACATGCAAAGCGAGCACTCTACCACTGAGCTACACCCCCGTTACATCTGGAGCACTCATTAACGAGTTTCTTGGTGCTCATCAGCTTGTTCTAACAATAAAATAATTCAATAGTTGAAATAAACAAAATCATCTCGCCATTGCTGCCTGATACAGTTTTTTCATCATTGAGAAAAGCTGCATATCTCTATAGTCAAAGAAAATGGCAGCGCTGTTCGATGAAATGTATGTCATGATATGCGCACCGGTAACTCGTGTTGCCGTAGTATTACAACAGGCAATAAAAAAAGTTTCCGCTAAAGTCGAGAGCGCTTTGGAGGTGCCGGGGTCTGAACCCGGGACTACTCACATGCAAAGCGAGCGCTCTACCACTTAGCTACACCCCTGTTACATCTGCAGCACTCATTAACGAGTTTCTTGGTGCTCATCAGCTTGTTCTAACAATAAAATAATTCAATAGTTGAAATAAACAAAATCATCTCGTCATTGCTGCCTGATACAGTTTTTTTCATCATTGAGGAAAGCCGCTTATCTCTATAGTCAAAGAAAATGGCAGCGCTGTTCGATGAAATGTATTTCATGATATGCGCACCGGTAACTCGTGGTGCCGTAGTATTACAACAGGCAATAAAAAAGATACCGCTAAAGTCGAGAGCGCTTTCGAGGTGCCGGGGATTGAACCCGGGATTTATCACATGCGAAGCGAGCGCTCTACCACTGAGCTACACCCCTGTTACATCTGGAGCACTCATTAACGAGTTTCTTTGTGCTCATCAGCTTGTTCTAACAATAAAATAATCGATTAGTTGAAATAAACAAAATCGTCTCGTCATTGCTGCCTGATACAGTTTTTTTCATCATTGAGGAAAGCCGCTTATCTCTATAGTCAAAGAAAATGGCAGCGCTGTTCGATGAAATGTATTTCATGATATGCGCACCGGTAACTCGTGGTGCCGTAGTATTACAACAGGCAATAAAAAAGATACCGCTAAAGTCGAGAGCGCTTTCGAGGTGCCGGGGATTGAACCCGGGATTTCTCACGTGCGAAGCGAGCGCTCTACCACTGAGCTACACCCCTGTTACATCTGGAGCACTCATTAACGAGTTTCTTGGTGCTCATCAGCTTGTTCTAACAATAAAATAATCGATTAGTTGAAATAAACAAAATCGTCTCGTCATTGCTGCCTGATACAGTTTTTTTCATCATTGAGGAAAGCCGCTTATCTCTATAGTCAAAGAAAATGGCAGCGCTGTTCGATGAAATGTATTTCATGATATGCGCACCGGTAACTCGTGGTGCCGTAGTATTACAACAGGCCATAAAAAAGATACCGCTAAAGTCGAGAGCGCTTTCGAGGTGCCGGGGATTGAACCCGGGATTTCTCACGTGCGAAGCGAGCGCTCTACCACTGAGCTACACCCCTGTTACATCTGAAGCACTCATTAACGAGTTTCTTTGTGCTCATCAGCTTGTTCTAACAATAAAATAATCGATTAGTTGAAATAAACAAAATCGGCTCGTCATTGCTGCCTGATACAGTTTTTTTCATCATTGGGGAAAGCCGCTTATCTCTATAGTCAAAGAAAATGGCAGCGCTGTTCGATGAAATGTATTTCATGATATGCGCACCGGTAACTCGTGGTGCCGTATTATTACAACAGACAATAAAAAAGATACCGCTAAAGTCGAGAGCGCTTTCGAGGTGCCGGGGTCTGAACCCGGGACTACCCACATGCGAAGCGAGCACTCTACCACTGAGCTACACCCCTGTTACATCTGGAGCACTCATTAACGAGTTTCTTGGTGCTCATCAGCTTGTTCTAACAATAAAATAATTCAATAGTTGAAATAAACAAAATCATCTCGTCATTGCTGCCTGATACAGTTTTTTTCGTCATTGAGGAAACCCGCTTATCTCTATAGTCAAAGAAAATGGCAGCGCTGTTCGATGAAATGTATTTCACGATATGCGTACCGGTGACTCGTGGTGCCGTAGTATTACAACAGGCAATAAAAAAAGATACCGCTAAAGTCGAGAGTGCTTTGGAGGTGCCGGGGTCTGAACCCGGGACTACTCACATGCAAAGAGAGCGCTCTACCACTGAGCTACACCCCTGTTACATCTGGAGCACTCATTAACGAGTTTCTTGGTGCTCATCAGCTTGTTCTAACAATAAAATAATTCAATAGTTGAAATAAACAAAATCATCTCGTCATTGCTGCCTGATACAGTTTTTTCATCATTGAGAAAAGCCGCTTATCTCTATAGTCAAAGAAAATGGCAGCGCTGTTCGATGAAATGTATTTCATGATATGCGTACCGGTGACTCGTGGTGCCGTAGTATTACAACAGGCAATAAAAAAAGATACCGCTAAAGTCGAGAGCGCTTTCGAGGTGCCGGGGTCTGAACCCGGGACTACTCACATGCAAAGAGAGCGCTCTACCACTGAGCTACACCCCTGTTACATCTGGAGCACTCATTAACGAGTTTCTTGGTGCTCATCAGCTTGTTCTAACAATAAAATAATTCAATAGTTGAAATAAACAAAATCATCTCGTCATTGCTGCCTGATACAGTTTTTTCATCATTGAGAAAAGCCGCTTATCTCTATAGTCAAAGAAAATGGCAGCGCTGTTCGATGAAATGTATTTCATGATATGCGTACCGGTGACTCGTGGTGCCGTAGTATTACAACAGGCAATAAAAAAAGATACCGCTAAAGTCGAGAGTGCTTTGGAGGTGCCGGGGTCTGAACCCGGGACTACTCACATGCAAAGAGAGCGCTCTACCACTGAGCTACACCCCCGTTACATCTGGAGCACTCATTAACGAGTTTCTTGGTGCTCATCAGCTTGTTCTAACAATAAAATAATTCAATAGTTGAAATAAACAAAATCATCTCGTCATTGCTGCCTGATACAGTTTTTTCATCATTGAGAAAAGCCGCTTATCTCTATAGTCAAAGAAAATGGCAGCGCTGTTCGATGAAATGTATTTCATGATATGCGTACCGGTGACTCGTGGTGCCGTAGTATTACAACAGGCAATAAAAAAAGATACCGCTAAAGTCGAGAGTGCTTTGGAGGTGCCGGGGTCTGAACCCGGGACTACTCACATGCAAAGAGAGCGCTCTACCACTGAGCTACACCCCTGTTACATCTGGAGCACTCATTAACGAGTTTCTTGGTGCTCATCAGCTTGTTCTAACAATAAAATAATTCAATAGTTGAAATAAACAAAATCATCTCGTCATTGCTGCCTGATACAGTTTTTTCATCATTGAGAAAAGCCGCTTATCTCTATAGTCAAAGAAAATGGCAGCGCTGTTCGATGAAATGTATTTCATGATATGCGTACCGGTGACTCGTGGTGCCGTAGTATTACAACAGGCAATAAAAAAAGATACCGCTAAAGTCGAGAGCGCTTTCGAGGTGCCGGGGTCTGAACCCGGGACTACTCACATGCAAAGAGAGTGCTCTACCACTGAGCTACACCCCTGTTACATCTGGAGCACTCATTAACGAGTTTCTTGGTGCTCATCAGCTTGTTCTAACAATAAAATAATTCAATAGTTGAAATAAACAAAATCATCTCGTCATTGCTGCCTGATACAGTTTTTTCATCATTGAGAAAAGCCGCTTATCTCTATAGTCAAAGAAAATGGCAGCGCTGTTCGATGAAATGTATTTCATGATATGCGTACCGGTGACTCGTGGTGCCGTAGTATTACAACAGGCAATAAAAAAAGATACCGCTAAAGTCGAGAGTGCTTTGGAGGTGCCGGGGATTGAACCCGGGATTTCTGACATGCGAAGCGAGCGCTCTACCACTCAGCTACACCCCTGTTACATCTGGGGCACTAATTAACGAGTTTCTTGGTACTCATCAGCTTGTTCAAACAATAAAATAATCAATTAGTTGAAATAAACAAAATTGTCTCGTCATTGCTGCCTGATAAAGTTTTTTTCATCATTGAGGAAAGCCGCTTATCTCTATAGTCAAAGAAAATGGCAGCGCTGTTCGATGAAATGTATTTCATGATATGCGTACCGGTGACTCTTGTTGCCGTAGTATTACAACAGGCAATAAAAAAAGATCCCGCTAATGTCGAGAGCGCTTTGGAGGTGCCGGGGATTCAACCCGGGACTTCTCACATGCAAAGCGAGCGCTCTACCACTGAGCTACACCCCCTTTACATCTGGAGCACTCATTAACGAGCTTCTTGGTGCTCATCAGCTTGTTAAAACAATAAAATAATCAATTAGTTGAAATAAACAAAATCGTCTCGTCATTGCTGCCTGATACAGTTTTTTTCATCATTGAGGAAAGCCGCTTATCTCTATAGTCAAAGAAAATGGCAGCGCTGTTCGATGAAATGTATTTCATGATATGCGCACCGGTAACTCGTGGTGCCGTAGTATTACAACAGGCAATAAAAAAAGATACCGCTAAAGTCGAGAGCGCTTTGGAGGTGCCGGAGATTGAACCCGAGACTTCTCACATGCAAAGCGAGCACTCTACCACTGAGCTACACCCCCGTTACATCTGGAGCACTCATTAACGAGTTTCTTGGTGCTCATCAGTTTGTTCTAACAATAAAATAATTCAATAGTTGAAATAAACAAAATGTCTCGTCATTGCTGCCTGATACAGTTTTTTCATCATTGAGAAAAGCTGCATATTTCTTTAGTCAAAGAAAATGGCAGCGCTGTTCGATGAAATGTATTTATTGATATGCGCACCGGTAACTCGTGTTGCTGTAGTATTACAACAGGCAATAAAAAAAGTTATCGCTAAAGTCGAGAGTGCTTTGGAGGTGCCGGGGATTGAACCCGGGATTTCTGACATGCGAAGCGAGCGCTCTACCACTGAGCTACACCCCCGTCACATATGGAGCACTCATTAACGAGTTTCTTGGTGCTCATCAGCTTGTTCTAACAATAAAATAATTCAATAGTTGAAATAAACAAAATGTCTCGTCATTGCTGCCTGATACAGTTTTTTCATCATTGAGGAAAGCTGCATATTTCTATAGTCAAAGAAATTGGCAGCGCTTTTCGATGAAATGTATTTCATGATATGCGCATCGGTAACTCGTGGTGCCGTAGTATTACAACAGGCAATAAAAAAAGATACCGCTAAAGTCGAGAGCGCTTTCGACGTGCCGGGGTCTTATCCCGGGACTACTCACAAGCAAAGCGAGCGCTCTACCACTGAGCTACACCCCCGTTACATCTGGAGCACTCATTAACGAGTTTCTTGGTGCTCATCAGCTTCTCCTAACAATAAAATCATTCAATAGTTGAAATAAACAAAATCATCTCGTCATTCTGCCTGATACAGTTTTTTCATCATTGAGGAAAGCTGCATATTTCTATAGTCAAAGAAAATGGCAACGATGTTCGATGAAATGTATTTCATGATATGCGTACCGGTGACTCGTGGTGCCGTAGTATTACAACAGGCAATGAAAAAAGATCCCGCTAATGTCGAGAGCGCTTTGGAGGTGCCGGGGATTCAACCCAGGACTTCTCACATGCAAAGCGAGCGCTCTACCACTGAGCTACACCCCCTTTACATCTGGAGCACTCACTAACGAGTTTCTTGGTGCTCATCAGCTTGTTAAAACAATAAAATAATCAATAAGTTGAAATAAACAAAATCGTCTCGACATTGCTGCCTGATACAGTTTTTTTCATCATTGAGGAAAGCCGCTTATCTCTATAGTCAAAGAAAATGGCAGCGCTGTTCGATGAATTGTATTTCATGATATGCGCACCGGTAACTCGTGGTGCCGTAGTATTACAACAGGCAATAAAAAAAGATACCACTAAAGTTGAGAGCGCTTTCGAGGTGCCGGGGTCTGAACCCGGGACTACTCACATGCAAAGCGAGTGCTCTACTACTGAGCTACACCCCCGTTACATCTGGAGCACTCATTAACGAGTTTCTTGGTGCTCAACAGCTTCTCCTAACAATAAAATAATTCAATAGTTGAAATAAACAAAATCATCTCGTCATTGCTGCCTGATACAGTTTTTTCATCATTGAGGAAAGCCGCTTATCTCTATAGTCAAAGAAAATGGCAGCGCTGTTCGATGAAATGTATTTCATGATATGCGCACCGGTAACTCGTGGTGCCGTAGTATTACAGCAGGCAATAAAAAAGATACCGCTAAAGTCGAGAGCGCTTTGCAGGTGCCGGAGATTGAACCCGGGACTTCTCACATGCAAAGCGAGCGCTCTACCACTCAGCTACACCCCTGTTACATCTGGGGCACTAATTAACGAGTTTTTTGGTGCTCATCAGCTTGTTCAAACAATAAAATAATCAATAAGTTGAAATAAACAAAATCGTCTCGTCATTGCTGCCTGATACAGTTTTTTTCATCATTGAGGAAAGCCGCTTATCTCTATAGTCAAAGAAAATGGCAGCGCTGTTCGATGAAATGTATTTCATGATATGCGCACCGGTAACTCGTGGTGCAGTAGTATTACAACAGGCAATAAAAAAAGATACCGCTAAAGTCGAGAGCGCTTTGGAGGTGCCGGGGATTGAACCCGAGACTTCTCACATGCAAAGCGAGCACTCTACCACTGAGCTACACCCCCGTTACATCTGGAGCACTCATTAACGAGTTTCTTGGTGCTCATCAGCTTGTTCTAACAATAAAATAATTCAATAGTTGAAATAAACAAAATCATCTCGTCATTGCTGCCTGATACAGTTTTTTCATCATTCAGAAAAGCTGCATATTTCTATAGTCAAAGAAAATTGCAGCGCTGTTCGATGAAATGTATTTATTGATATGCGCACCGGTAACTCGTGTTGCTGTAGTATTACAACAGGCAATAAAAAAAGTTATCGCTAAAGTCGAGAGTGCTTTGGAGGTGCCGGGGATTGAACCCGGGATTTCTGACATGCGAAGCGAGCGCTCTACCACTGAGCTACACCCCCCTTACATATGGAGCACTCATTAACGAGTTTCTATGTGCTCATCAGCTTGTTCCAACAATAAAATAATTCAATAGTTGAAATAAACAAAATGTCTCGTCATTGCTGCCTGATACAGTTTTTTCATCATTGAGGAAAGCTGCATATTTCTATAGTCAAAGAAATTGGCAGCGCTTTTCGATGAAATGTATTTCATGATATGCGCATCGGTAACTCGTGGTGCCGTAGTATTACAAAGGCAATAAAAAAAAGATACCGCTAAAGTCGAGAGCGCTTTCGAGGTGCCGGGGTCTGATCCCGGGACTACTCACATGCAAAGCGAGCGCTCTACTACTGAGCTACATCCCCGTTACATCTGGAGCACTCATTAACGAGTTTCTTGGTGCTCAACAGCTTCTCCTAACAATAAAATAATTCAATAGTTGAAATTAACAAAATCATCTCGTCATTGCTGCCTGATACAGTTTTTTCATCATTGAGGAAAGCCGCTTATCTCTATAGTCAAAGAAAATGGCAGCGCTGTTCGATGAAATGTATTTCATGATATGCGCACCGGTAACTCGTGGTGCCGTAGTATTACAGCAGGCAATAAAAAAGATACCGCTAAAGTCGAGAGCGCTTTGCAGGTGCCGGAGATTGAACCCGGGACTTCTCACATGCAAAGCGAGCGCTCTACCACTCAGCTACACCCCTGTTACATCTGGGGCACTAATTAACGAGTTTCTTGGTACTCATCAGCTTGTTCAAACAATAAAATAATCAATTAGTTGAAATAAACAAAATTGTCTCGTCATTGCTGCCTGATAAAGTTTTTTTCATCATTGAGGAAAGCCGCTTATCTCTATAGTCAAAGAAAATGGCAGCGCTGTTCGATGAAATGTATTTCATGATATGCGTACCGGTGACTCGTGGTGCCGTAGTATTACAACAGGCAATAAAAAAAGATCCCGCTAATGTCGAGAGCGCTTTGGAGGTGCCGGGGATTCAACCCGGGACTTCTCACATGCAAAGCGAGCGCTCTACCACTGAGCTACACCCCCTTTACATCTGGAGCACTCATTAACGAGCTTCTTGGTGCTCATCAGCTTGTTAAAACAATAAAATAATCAATTAGTTGAAATAAAAAAAAACGTCTCGTCATTGCTGCCTGATACAGTTTTTTTCATCATTGAGGAAAGCCGCTTATCTCTATAGTCAAAGAAAATGGCAGCGCTGTTCGATGAAATGTATTTCATGATATGCGCACCGGTAACTCGTGGTGCCGTAGTATTACAACAGGCAATAAAAAAAGATACCGCTAAAGTCGAGAGCGCTTTCGTGGTGCCGGGGTCTGAACCCGGGAGTACTCACATGCAATGCGAGCGCTCTACCACTGAGCTACACCCCCGTTACATCTGGAGCACTCATTAACGAGTTTCTTGGTGCTCATCAGCTTGTTCTAACAATAAAATAATTCAATAGTTGAAATAAACAAAATGTCTCGTCATTGCTGCCTGATACAGTTTTTTCATCATTGAGAAATGCCGCTTATCTCTATAGTCATAGAAAATGGCAGCGCTGTTCGATGAAATGTATTTCATGATATGCGCACCGGTAACTCGTGGTGCCGTAGTATTACAACAGGCAATAAAAAAAGATACCGCTAAAGTCGAGAGCGTTTTCGAGGTGCCGGGGTCGGAACCCGGGACTACTCACATGCAAAGCGAGCGCTCTACCATGGAGCTACACCCCCGTTACATCGGGAGCACTCATTAACGAGTTTCTTGGTGCTCATCAGCTTCTCCTAACAATAAAATCATTCAATAGTTGAAATAAACAAAATAATCTCGTCATTGCTGCCTGATACAGTTTTTTCATCATTGAGAAAAGCCGCTTATCTCTATAGTCAAAGAAAATGGCAGCGCTGTTCGATGAAATGTATTTCATGATATGCGCACCGGTAACTCGTGGTGCCGAAGTATTACAACAGGCAATAAAAAAGATACCGCTAAAGTCGAGAGTGTTTTGGAGTTGCCGGGGATTGAACCCGGGACTTCTCACATGCAAAGCGAGCACTCTACCACTGAGCTACACCCCCGTTACATTTGGAGCACTCATTAACGAGTTTCTTGGTGCTCATCAGCTTGTTCAAACAATAGGATAATCAATTAGTTGAAATAAACAAAATCATCTCGTCATTCTGCCTGATACAGTTTTTTCATCATTGAGGAAAGCTGCATATTTCTATAGTCAAAGAAAATGGCAACGATGTTCGATGAAATGTATTTAATGATATGCGCACCGGTAACTCGTGGTGCCGTAGTATTACAACAGGCAATAAAAAAAGATACCGCTAAAGTCGAGAGCGCTTTCGAGGTGCCGGGGTCTGAACCCGGGACTACTCACATGCAAAGCGAGCGCTCTACCACTGAGCTACACCCCCTTTACATCTGGAGCACTCATTAACGAGTTTCTTGGTGCTCATCAGCTTGTTCTAACAATAAAATAATTCAATAGTTGAAATAAACAAAATCATCTCGTCATTGCTGCCTGATACAGTTTTTTCATCATTGAGAAAAGCCGCTTATCTCTATAGTCAAAGAAAATGGCAGCGCTGTTCGATGAAATGTATTTCATGATATGCGTACCGGTGACTCGTGGTGCCGTAGTATTACAACAGGCAATAAAAAAAGATCCCGCTAATGTCGAGAGCGCTTTGGAGGTGCCGGGGATTCAACCCGGGACTTCTCACATGCAAAGCGAGCGCTCTACCACTGAGCTACACCCCCTTTACATCTGGAGCACTCATTAACGAGCTTCTTGGTGCTCATCAGCTTGTTAAAACAATAAAATAATCAATTAGTTGAAATAAACAAAATCGTCTCGTCATTGCTGCCTGATACAGTTTTTTCATCATTGAGGAAAGCTGCATATTTCTATAGTCAAAGAAATTGGCAGCGCTTTTCGATGAAATGTATTTCATGATATGCGCATCGGTAACTCGTGGTGCCGTAGTATTACAACAGGCAATAAAAAAAGATACCGCTAAAGTCGAGAGCGCTTTCGTGGTGCCGGGGTCTGAACCCGGGACTACTCACATGCAATGCGAGCGCTCTACCACTGAGCTACACCCCCGTTACATCTGGAGCACTCATTAACGAGTTTCTTGGTGCTCATCAGCTTCTCCTAACAATAAAATCATTCAATAGTTGAAATAAACAAAATAATCTCGTCATTGCTGCCTGATACAGTTTTTTCATCATTGAGAAAAGCCGCTTAACTCTATAGTCAAAGAAAATGGCAGCGCTGTTCGATGAAATGTATTTCATGATATGCGCACCGGTAACTCGTGGTGCCGTAGTATTACAACAGGCAATAAAAAAAGATACCGCTAAAGTCGAGAGCGCTTTCGAGGTGCCGGGGTCTGAACCCGGGACTACTCACATGCAAAGCGAGCGCTCTACCACGGAGCTACACCCCCGTTACATTGGGAGCACTCATTAACGAGTTTCTTGGTGATCATCAGCTTGTTAAAACAATAAAATAATCAATAAGTTGAAATAAACAAAATCGTCTCGTCATTGCTGCCTGATACAGTTTTTTCATAATTGAGGAAAGCTGCATATTTCTATAGTCAAAGAAATTGGCAGCGCTTTTCGATGAAATGTATTTCATGATATGCGCATCGGTAACTCGTGGTGCCGTAGTATTACAACAGGCAATAAAAAAAGATACCGCTAAAGTCGAGAGCGCTTTGGAGGTGCCGGGGATTGAACCCGAGACTTCTCACATGCAAAGCGAGCACTCTACCACTGAGCTACACCCCCGTTACATCTGGAGCACTCATTAACGAGTTTCTTGGTGCTCATCAGCTTGTTCTAACAATAAAATAATTCAATAGTTGAAATAAACAAAATCATCTCATCATTGCTGCCTGATACAGTTTTTTCATCATTGAGGAAAGCCGCTTATCTCTATAGTCAAAGAAAATGGCAGCGCTGTTCGATGAAATGTATTTCATGATATGCGCACCGGTAACTCGTGGTGCCGTAGTATTACAGCAGGCAATAAAAAAGATACCGCTAAAGTCGAGAGCGCTTTGCAGGTGCCGGAGATTGAACCCGGGACTTCTCACATGCAAAGCGAGCGCTCTACCACTCAGCTACACCCCTGTTACATCTGGGGCACTAATTAACGAGTTTCTTGGTGCTCATCAGCTTGTTCAAACAATAAAATAATCAATTTGTTGAAATAAACAAAATTGTCTCGTCATTGCTGCCTGATACAGTTTTTTTCATCATTGAGGAAAGCCGCTTATCTCTATAGTCAAAGAAAATGGCAGCGCTGTTAATTGAAATGTATTTCATGATATGCGCACCGGTAACTCGTGGTGCAGTAGTATTACAACAGGCAATAAAAAAAGATACCGCTAAAGTCGAGAGCGCTTTGGAGGTGCCGGGGATTGAACCCGAGACTTCTCACATGCAAAGCGAGCACTCTACCACTGAGCTACACCCCCGTTACATCTGGAGCACTCATTAACGAGTTTCTTGGTGCTCATCAGCTTGTTCTAACAATAAAATAATTCAAAAGTTGAAATAAACAAAATCATCTCGTCATTGCTGCCTGATACAGTTTTTGCATCATTGAGAAAAGCTGCACATTTCTATAGTCAAAGAAAATGGCAACGATGTTCGATGAAATGTATTTCATGATATGCGTACCGGTGACTCGTGGTGCCGTAGTATTACAACAGGCAATGAAAAAAGATCCCGCTAATGTCGAGAGCGCTTTGGAGGTGCCGGGGATTCAACTCAGGACTTCTCACATGCAAAGCGAGCGCTCTACCACTGAGCTACACCCCCGTTACATCTGGAGCACTCATTAACGAGTTTCTTGGTGCTCATCAGCTTGTTCTAACAATAAAATAATTCAATGGTTGAAATAAACAAAATCATCTCGTCATTGCTGCCTGATACAGTTTTTTCATCATTGAGAAAAGCTGCATATTTCTATAGTCAAAGAAAATGGCAGCGCTGTTCGATGAAATGTATTTATTGATATGCGCACCGGTAACTCGTGTTGCTGTAGTATTACAACAGGCAATAAAAAAAGTTATCGCTAAAGTCGAGAGTGCTTTGGAGGTGCCGGGGACTGAACCCGGGATTTCTGACATGCGAAGCGAGCGCTCTACCACTGAGCTACACCCCCGTTACATATGGAGCACTCATTAACGAGTTTCTATGTGCTCATCAGCTTGTTCTAACAATAAAATAATTCAATAGTTGAAATAAACAAAATGTCTCGTCATTGCTGCCTGATACAGTTTTTTCATCATTGAGGAAAGCTGCATATTTCTATAGTCAAAGAAATTGGCAGCGCTTTTCGATGAAATGTATTTCATGATATGCGCATCGGTAACTCGTGGTGCCGTAGTATTACAACAGGCAATAAAAAAAGATACCGCTAAAGTCGAGAGCGCTTTCGAGGTGCCGGGGTCTGATCCCGGGACTACTCACATGCAAAGCGAGCGCCCTACTACTGAGCTACACCCCCGTTAAATCTGGAGCACTCATTAACGAGTTTCTTGGTGCTCATCAGCTTCTCCTAACAATAAAATCATTCAATAGTTGAAATAAACAAAATAAACTCGTCATTGCTGCCTGATACAGTTTTTTTCATCATTGAGGAAAGCCGCTTATCTCTATAGTCATAGAAAATGGCAGCGCTGTTCGATGAAATGTATTTCATGATATGCGCACCGGTAACTCGTGGTGCCGTAGTATTACAACAGGCAATAAAAAAAGATACCGCTAAAGTCGAGAGCGTTTTCGAGGTGCCGGGGTCGGAACCCGGGACTACTCACATGCAAAGCGAGCGCTCTACCACGGAGCTACACCCCCGTTACATCGGGAGCACTCATTAACGAGTTTCTTGGTGCTCATCAGCTTCTCCTAACAATAAAATCATTCAATAGTTGAAATAAACAAAATAATCTCGTCATTGCTGCCTGATACAGTTTTTTCATCATTGAGAAAAGCCGCTTATCTCTATAGTCAAAGAAAATGGCAGCGCTGTTCGATGAAATGTATTTCATGATATGCGCACCGATAACTCGTGGTGCCGTAGTATTACAACAGGCAATAAAAAAGATACCGCTAAAGTCGAGAGTGTTTTGGAGTTGCCGGGGATTGAACTCGGGACTTCTCACATGCAACGCGAGCACTCTACCACTGAGCTACACCCCCGTTACATTTGGAGCACTCATTAACGAGTTTCTTGGTGCTCATCAGCTTGTTCAAACAATAGGATAATCAATTAGTTGAAATAAACAAAATCATCTCGTCATTCTGCCTGATACAGTTTTTTCATCATTGAGGAAAGCTGCATATTTCTATAGTCAAAGAAAATGGCAACGCTGTTCGATGAAATGTATTTCATGATATGCGTACCTGTGACTCGTGGTGCCGTAGTATTACAACAGGCAATAAAAAAAGATCCCGCTAATGTCGAGAGCGCTTTGGAGGTGCCGGGGATTCAACCCGGGACTTCTCACATGCAAAGCGAGCGCTCTACCACTGAGCTACACCCCCTTTACATCTGGAGCACTCATTAACGAGCTTCTTGGTGCTCATCAGCTTGTTAAAACAATAAAATAATCAATTAGTTGAAATAAACAAAATCGTCTCGTCATTGCTGCCTGATACAGTTTTTTTCATCATTGAGGAAAGCCGCTTATCTCTATAGTCAAAGAAAATGGCAGCGCTGTTCGATGAAATGTATTTCATGATATGCGCACCGGTAACTCGTGGTGCCGTAGTATTACAACAGGCAATAAAAAAAGATACCGCTAAAGTCGAGAGCGCTTTGGAGGTGCCGGAGATTGAACCCGAGACTTCTCACATGCAAAGCGAGCACTCTACCACTGAGCTACACCCCCGTTACATCTGGAGCACGCATTAACGAGTTTCTTGGTGCTCATCAGCTTGTTCTAACAATAAAATAATTCAATAGTTGAAATAAACAAAATCATCTCGTCATTGCTGCCTGATACAGTTTTTTCATCATTGAGAAAAGCTGCATATTTCTATAGTCAAAGAAAATGGCAGCGCTGTTCGATGAAATGTATTTCATGATATGCGCACCGGTAACTCGTGTTGCCGTAGTATTACAACAGGCAATAAAAAAAGTTATCGCTAAAGTCGAGAGTGCTTTGGAGGTGCCGGGGATTGAACCCGGGATTTCTGACATGCGAAGCGAGCGCTCTACCACTGAGCTACACCCCCGTTACATCTGGAGCACTCATTAACGAGTTTCTTGGTGCTCATCAGCTTGTTCTAACAATAAAATAATTCAATAGTTGAAATAAACAAAATGTCTCGTCATTGCTGCCTGATACAGTTTTTTCATCATTGAGGAAAGCTGCATATTTCTATAGTCAAAGAAATTGGCAGCGCTTTTCGATGAAATGTATTTCATGATATGCGCATCGGTAACTCGTGGTGCTGTAGTATTACAACAGGCAATTAAAAAAGATACCGCTAAAGTCGAGAGCGCTTTCGTGGTGCCGGGGTCTGAACCCGGGACTACTCACATGCAATGCGAGCGCTCTACCACTGAGCTACACCCCCGTTACATCTGGAGCACTCATTATCGAGTTTCTTGGTGCTCATCAGCTTCTCCTAACAATAAAATCATTCAATAGTTGAAATAAACAAAATAATCTCGTCATTGCTGCCTGATACAGTTTTTTCATCATTGAGAAAAGCCGCTTATCTCTATAGTCATAGAAAATGGCAGCGCTGTTCGATGAAATGTATTTCATGATATGCGCACCGGTAACTCGTGGTGCCGTAGTATTACAACAGGCAATAAAAAAAGATCCCGCTAAAGTCGAGAGCGCTTTCGAGGTGCCGGGGTCGGAACCCGGGACTACTCACATGCAAAGCGAGCGCTCTACCACGAAGCTACATCCCCGTTACATCGGGAGCACTCATTAACGAGTTTCTTGGTGCTCATCAGCTTCTCCTAACAATAAAATCATTCAATAGTTGAAATAAACAAAATAATCTCGTCATTGCTGCCTGATACAGTTTTTTCATCATTGAGAAAAGCCGCTTATCTCTATAGTCAAAGAAAATGGCAGCGCTGTTCGATGAAATGTATTTCATGATTAGCGCACCGGTAACTCGTGGTGCCGTAGTATTACAACAGGCAATAAAAAAGATACCGCTAAAGTCGAGAGCGCTTTGGAGGTGCCGGGGATTCAACCCGGGACTTCTCACATGCAAAGCGAGCGCTCTACCACTGAGCTACACCCCCTTTACATCTGGAGCACTCATTAACGAGTTTCTTGGTGCTCATCAGCTTGTTCTAACAATAAAATAATTCAATAGTTGAAATAAACAAAATCATCTCGTCATTGCTGCCTGATACAGTTTTTTCATCATTGAGAAAAGCCGCTTATCTCTATAGTCAAAGAAAATGGCAGCGCTGTTCGATGAAATGTATTTCATGATATGCGTACCGGTGACTCGTGGGGCCGTAGTATTACAACAGGCAATAAAAAAAGATCCCGCTAATGTCGAGAGCGCTTTGGAGGTGCCGGGGATTCAACCCGGGACTTCTCACATGCAAAGCAAGCGCTCTACCACTGAGCTACACCCCCTTTACATCTGGAGCACTCATTAACGAGCTTCTTGGTGCTCATCAGCTTGTTAAAACAATAAAATAATCAATTAGTTGAAATAAACAAAATCGTCTCGTCATTGCTGCCTGATACAGTTTTTTCATCATTGAGGAAAGCTGCATATTTCTATAATCAAAGAAATTGGCAGCGCTTTTCGATGAAATGTATTTCATGATATGCGCATCGGTAACTCGTGGTGCCGTAGTATTACAACAGGCAATAAAAAAAGATACCGCTAAAGTCGAGAGCGCTTTCGTGGTGCCGGGGTCTGAACCCGGGACTACTCACATGCAATGCGAGCGCTCTACCACTGAGCTACACCCCCGTTACATCTGGAGCACTCATTAACGAGTTTCTTGGTGCTCATCAGCTTGTTAAAACAATAAAATAATCAATAAGTTGAAATAAACAAAATCGTCTCGTCATTGCTGCCTGATACAGTTTTTTCATCATTGAGAAAAGCCGCTTATCTCTATAGTCAAAGAAAATGGCAGCGCTGTTCGATGAAATGTATTTCTTGATATGCGCACCGGTAACTCGTGGTGCCGTAGTATTACAACAGGCAATAAAAAAAGATACCGCTAAAGTCGAGAGCGCCTTCGAGGTGCCGGGGTCTGAACCCGGGACTACTCACATGCAAAGCGAGCGCTCTACCACGGAGCTACACCCCCGTTACATTGGGAGCACTCATTAACGAGTTTCTTGGTGATCATCAGCTTGTTAAAACAATAAAATAATCAATAAGTTGAAATAAACAAAATCGTCTCGTCATTGCTGCCTGATACAGTTTTTTCATAATTGAGGAAAGCTGCATATTTCTATAGTCAAAGAAATTGGCAGCGCTTTTCGATGAAATGTATTTCATGATATGCGCATCGGTAACTCGTGGTGCCGTAGTATTACAACAGGCAATAAAAAAAGATACCGCTAAAGTCGAGAGCGCTTTCGTGGTGCCGGGGTCTGAACCCGGGACTACTCACATGCAATGCGAGCGCTCTACCACTGAGCTACACCCCCGTTACATCTGGAGCACTCATTAACGAGTTTCTTGGTGCTCATCAGCTTCTCCTAACAATAAAGTCATTCCATAGTTGAAATAAACAAAATAATCTCGTCATTGCTGCCTGATACAGTTTTTTCATCATTGAGAAAAGCCGCTTAACTCTATAGTCAAAGAAAATGGCAGCGCTGTTCGATGAAATGTATTTCATGATATGCGCACCGGTAACTCGTGGTGCCGTAGTATTACAACAGGCAATAAAAAAAGATACCGCTAAAGTCGAGAGCGCTTTCGAGGGGCCGGGGTCTGAACCCGGGACTACTCACATGCAAAGCGAGCGCTCTACCACGGAGCTACACCCCCGTTACATCGGGAGCACTCATTAACGAGTTTCTTGGTGCTCATCAGCTTCTCCTAACAATAAAATCATTCAATAGTTGAAATAAACAAAATAATCTCGTCATTGCTGCCTGATACAGTTTTTTCATCATTGAGAAAAGCCGCTTATCTCTATAGTCAAAGAAAACGGCAGCGCTGTTCGATGAAATGTATTTCTTGATATGCGCACCGGTAACTCGTGGTGCCGTAGCATTACAACAGGCAATAAAAAAAGATACCGCTAAAGTCGAGAGCGCTTTCGAGGTGCCGGGGTCTGAAACCGGGACTACTCACATGCAAAGCGAGCGCTCTACCACGGAGCTACACCCCCGTTACATTAGGAGCACTCATTAACGAGTTTCTTGGTGATCATCAGCTTGCTAAAACAATAAAATAATCAATAAGTTGAAATAAACAAAATCGTCTCGTCATTGCTGCCTGATACAGTTTTTTCATAATTGAGGAAAGCTGCATATTTCTATAGTCAAAGAAATTGGCAGCGCTTTTCGATGAAATGTATTTCATGATATGCGCATCGGTAACTCGTGGTGCCGTAGTATTACAACAGGCAATAAAAAAAGATACCGCTAAAGTCGAGAGCGCTTTCGTGGTGCCGGGGTCTGAACCCGGGACTACTCACATGCAATGCGAGCGCTCTACCACTGAGCTACACCCCCGTTACATCTGGAGCACTCATTAACGAGTTTCTTGGTGCTCATCAGCTTCTCCTAACAATAAAATCATTCAATAGTTGAAATAAACAAAATAATCTCGTCATTGCTGCCTGATACAGTTTTTTCATCATTGAGAAAAGCCGCTTATCTCTATAGTCAAAGAAAATGGCAGCGCTGTTCGATGAAATGTATTTCATGATATGCGCACCGGTAACTCGTGGTGCCGTAGTATTACAGCAGGCAATAAAAAAGATACCACTAAAGTCGAGAGCGCTTTGCAGGTGCCGGAGATTGAACCCGGGACTTCTCACATGCAAAGCGAGCGCTCTACCACTCAGCTACACCCCCGTTACATCTGGGGCACTAATTAACGAGTTTCTTGGTGCTCATCAGCTTGTTCAAACAATAAAATAGTCAATTAGTCGAAATAAACAAAATTGTCTCGTCATTGCTGCCTGATACAGTTTTTCTCATCATTGAGGAAAGCCGCTTATCTCTATAGTCAAAGAAAATGGCAGCGCTGTTCGATGAAATGTATTTCATGATAATGTAACGGATATAACAACCTCACAACCGGGACGTCCTATTTACAAGGTTTAATAAGGGCGAACTTGTGCCCAAAGCCAAAAGAACTACACAGTAGCTGGGAGAAAGCAGCGAACGCTCGTCGTCCTCTTCTTCTCTTCTTTTCCGCTGCTCGGTAGCAGCTCGTGCACAGGCTGGGCCGGCTCGTGCCTTCCGGCGGGCTTCATGAGTCATAGCGATGCCGTCAGCGTTCCTCTTTTAACAACGTCTGCGTTGTACTGCGCCTTAACAATTCCTCGTGGCATTATCCCCCCTCTCAAGCGGCATCGCCCCGATGCTTGCGATGAGGCTGTTTTTTTTTTTTTTTGTGTGTGCAAGTTTGTAAAAATGAGGTTGCAGTACGTCAAGGTATTGGGGTGGCTAGGTTTGGAATCGGTCGTAGTACGGTTTCATCCGTACAATGTGTACACGCTCCGTGGGATTGCTTCGCCTCGAATGCAGGTGGCCTGCAGGCTTGACTTCGTAGACGAGGTCATTGTGTCGCTGTACGATCTCGTAGGGGCCAAAATACCGTGAAATGAGTTTTTCGGAGAGGCCTCGTCGTCGTACTGGAGTCCATATCCACACTTTGTCGCCAACGTCATATCGCGTGTCAAGTCTTCCTCGGTTGTAGCGGTCGGCATCGATGCGGTGTTGGTGGCGTATTCGGTATCTTGCTAACTGGCGGGCTTCTTCCGCTCTTTGTAGAAAGTCGTCAAGATCGGGGGGGTAGTCATCTTGGTCTATTGGTAACATAGCATCCAGTGTTGTGGTAACAGCACGACCGTAAACTAGTTCAAATGGGGTGATTTTGGTGGTCTCTTGCACAGCCGTATTGTAGGCGAAAGTGACGTATGGTAAAATTTCGTCCCACTTTTTGTGCTCGACATCCACATACATGGATATCATGTCCGCTAAAGTTCTGTTAAGGCGTTCGGTCAGGCCGTTGCATTGAGGATGATATGCAGTGGTTTTCCTATGAACAGTGTGAGTCATGTTGAGCAGGCACTTCAAAAGTTGCGCCGTGAAAGCCGTTCCGCGATCGGTGATTACAACCGTTGGAGCGCCATGTCGCAGGACTATTTTGTGTACGAAGAATTGGGCCACTTCTGCTGCCGTTCCTCGTTCCAAAGAGTCTGTTTCGGCGTATCTAGTTAAATAATCAGTGGCCACAACGATCCATTTCTTGCCGAGTAAAGATGTCGGGAAGGGTCCAAGGAGGTCCATTCCAACTTGGCGGAAAGGCGCTTTCGGTGGATCTATAGGTTGTAGAAGACCCGCTGGTTTAGAACGTGGTGTTTTTCGTCTTTGGCACTCGCGGCATGTTTTGACGTAGTGTTGCACTGAAGTTAGTAGCTTGGGCCAATAATAATGGAGACTGATCCTTGCAAGCGTTCGCGTCACACCCAAATGTCCAGATGTGGGCTCATCGTGACACGCTCGAAGTATTTCTTGTCGCATAGTTGCTGGAACGACAAGCAGGAACTTTTCGCGGTTGGGCTTGAAGTTTCTCTTGTAGAGAACGTTTCCTCGGAGGCAGAACAATGCGAGGCTTCGAGAAAATATACGGGGTACTTGTACGTCAATTCCTTGCAGGTGTTCGATAAGCGGGAGTAATTCTTTGTCTGTACGTTGGAGTTCGGCTATTTGAGTGGTCTCGACAATTCCTACGAACGGAAAGTCGTCTTCTTCTGATAGTGGTGTGTCTGTAGGAGCCCGTGACAAACAGTCGGCATCGGTATGTTTTTTGCCAGATCGGTATACGACGGTTATATCGTATTCTTGCAGTCTGAGGCTCCACCTTGCTAGTCGTCCAGATGGTTCCTTTATGTTCGCCATCCAGCAAAGCGCATGGTGATCGCTGACTGCCTTGAATGGTCTACCATATAGGTACGGCCGAAATTTACTGATGGCCCAGACGACGGCAAGGCATTCTTTTTCCGTGGCCGAATAGTTTGTCTCTGCTTTTGTTAGAGTCCGACTGGCATAAGCTATCACTTTTTCTTCACCTTTCTGCCACTGTATTAGAACGCATCCAAGGCCGATGTTACTGGCATCTGTGTGTATTTCCGTGTCGGCTGTCTCATCAAAGTGAGAAAGAATCGGGGGGTTTTCTAACCTCTTTCTCAATTCGTTGAAGGCGCTTTGTTGCTCGTTTTGCCACTGGAAAGGCACATCTTCTCTCGTAAGTCTCGTTAAGGGTTCTGCGATCTTTGAAAAATTTCTCACAAATCGTCTATAGTACGCACATAGACCTAGAAATCTCCGTACTGACTTTTTGTCTGTTGGCACCGGAAACCTTGCGACGGCGGCCGTCTTATCAGGATCAGGGCGAACACCTTGGGCGCTGACGACATGCCCAAGAAAACGAAGCTCTTCGAAAGCTAATCGGCACTTCTCTGGCTTGATTGTCAAATCTGCCGAACGGATTGCCTCTAACACTGACCGAAGGCGCTTGATGTGCTCCTCAAATGTAGCCGCGAAGATGACCACGTCGTCTAGGTACACTAGGCAACACTGCCACTTCAATCCGGAAAGCACAGTGTCCATCATGCGTTGGAACGTTGCCGGCGCACAACAGAGACCAAACGGGAGAGCCTTAAATTCGTAAAGTCCGTCCGGGGTAACAAAAGCAGTCTTTTCGCGATCACGTTCATCAACCTCGATCTGCCAGTATCCACTTTTCAGATCTAGTGATGAGAAGAACTTGGCACACCGAAGTCGATCTAACGTGTCGTCGATGCGTGGAAGGGGATATACATCCCGTTTAGTCACAGCATTCAGTTTCCTGTAGTCGACACAAAACCGTAGCGTGTTATCCTTCTTCTTGACAAGCACCACGGGAGATGACCACGGGCTGTTAGAAGGCTGGATAACATCATCTTCAAGCATTTCTCGTACCTGGTTCTTGATGACTTCCCTTTCCTTAGGGGAAACACGATACGGGTGCTGGCATACCGGCCTGGTTGTCTCGTCCGTTATGATCCTGTGTTTTGTAATGCTCGTGCGCCGTACCTTTGAACTGTTGGAGAAACAGCTGCCAAATTCCCGCACGAGGTCGTATAGCTGTTGACGTTGAATCTCTGAAAGATTAGGATTTACGTATATTGTGTCGCAGGCATCAGATGGAAGTTTCACATTCGGTGACGTCGTTTCAAGACTGCATATTTCTGTCACTTCACAGAACTCATGAAGAAACGCTATTGCCGTCCCTTTTGCGATGTGCTGGAATTCGTTACCGAAATTCGTCAAGAGGATGTCTGTGCACCCGTTTCGCAGCTGGATAATCCCTCGTGCCACACAAACGCCTCTTTTCAAGAAAACATCCACGTTGCTCTCCGCCACACCCTCGTAGTCGCTGAATGCATCATTATGCACGAGAACCATTATACTGCTCCGTGGCGGTACAGTCACATCATCGTCGACGACGCGCAGTGGAGTGGTACATCGTTCATCTGATCGTGCTACCTTTAAAGCTTGCTCCGTCGAAAAGGACACGCTCGACCTCTGTAAATTGATAATCGCACCATTAGCTTGTAGGAAATCCATTCCCAGTATCACTTCCCTCGAGCACACAGGCAGGACGACAAAGTCACCGACGTAAGTGAAGCCCCGTATCATGACCCTTGCGGTACATCGGCCGGAAGGGGTTATGAGGTGACCACCTGCAGTACGTACTTGAGGTCCACCCCATTCGGTCAGAACTTTCTTGAGTCGCTTCGCTAATTCGTAACTTATCACAGAATAATCCGCACCAGTATCGATCAAAGCATTGAGCTCTAGTCCGTCAATCACCAACGGCAAGTCTGAAGTAATTTTCTCTGTACTGCACTCCTTTACCTGGAAACAGTCGTCGTTATCAGGCTCGTACCGCAGTGGAGGATCTTCACATCCCAAGTCGCCAGCGGCCTCGCCTCCACAGGTCGCCCTCTTCAGTTTCCCGGATTTGGGCTAGGCGAACGCTGCCTAGACGTGCTTGGGAAGGGACGTGGGCTAGACGAGCGGTAGCGCATAGGGGATGGTGAGCGTGGTTGATGACGACGAGGCGGGTCAAATTCCCGACGTGAGCATAGGTATTCTTCAATCTCGGAAGGTCTTTCGCCGTTTCGCGGACACGGTGCATTGATGGCGAATCCCCTAAGACCAGCTTGACGATATCGGCAGAATCGGTACAGGTGGCCAGCCTCTCCACAGTGGAAACACAAGGGCCTACGTGTGGCATCTCGCCACACATCGCTCTTCCGTGGCATCATCTCTCTCGCACGAGGTGGAGTGCGTGTTGCCTCTACGATTTCAGGCGGGCTGCGCATTGTCTGCACATAAGTAGTTGGTGTCTCGATCGGCGAACAGTGCAGAGTAGGTCGCCTGAGCACCTCGGAGTACGTTACCGCCCGTCGTGTCGCCGGCACATCACTCCGCGGCTCCCGCATGGCCTGTCGAATTTCGTCTCGGACAACTTCAGCAAGAGACAGCTCGGGGGTGACATCAGGTGACTGCAGTTTCCTTAATTCTTCCCTGACAACAGACCGGACGAGCTCGCGCAATGTGTCAAGATTATCCACGACGCCTGCTGAGTAGACTCCTGCGGATGCACCGGCTACGTCGCGGTTGTACTGTCGGGCTCTCTGCTGAAGCGTCGTTTCGATGGTTGTTGCTTCCGACCGAAACTCAGCAACAGTACGGGGCGGATTGCGGATGAGTCCCGCGAACAATTCTTGCTTTACCCCGTGCATGAGGTGGCGCACTTTCTTGTCTTCCGTCATGCCAGGATCAGCTCGCTTGAAAAGGCGGGACATGTCTTCGATGTACATCGCGACAGTTTCGTTCGTTCGTTGAATCCGTGTGCGGAGAGCTGCTTCCGCCTTTTCCCGGCGATCACTGTTGGCGAACGTACTCAGTAGCTGCCGCCGAAACTCTTGCCACGACGTCAGAGATGCCTCGTGGTTTTCGTACCACACTCGTGCAGAGTCTTCCAACGCAATGTAGACGTTACGCAGCTTGCCTTCCTCGTTCCACTGATTTAGATTTCCCACTCTCTCGAAATGCTCTAACCAGTCTTCGGCGTCCTCGTATGGGTCACCATGAAACACCTTTGGGATGACCGGTTGGCTTACGATGAGTTGTGCCGGCGTAACTTGGCTCGTCATGGTGGTGGCGGCGCTTGTCTCCGTCACCGATGCCCTTGATACAGAAGGGAGTGGCCCAAATTCTGGCAACTCTCCTCGGATACGGCGGCTGACTCGTTGGTGCACCGGTGTAAGCTCCACTGGTTGCGGCTGGTCAGTGCTTGGACTTCGCTCTTGCGTGGGGCTCGGAATCATGTACCCCGCACCTCCACCAGAAAATGTAACGGATATAACAACCTCACAACCGGGACGTCCTATTTACAAGGTTTAATAAGGGCGAACTTGTGCCCAAAGCCAAAAGAACTACACAGTAGCTGGGAGAAAGCAGCGAACGCTCGTCGTCCTCTTCTTCTCTTCTTTTCCGCTGCTCGGTAGCAGCTCGTGCACAGGCTGGGCCGGCTCGTGCCTTCCGGCGGGCTTCATGAGTCGTAGCGATGCCGTCAGCGTTCCTCTTTTAACAACGTCTGCGTTGTACTGCGCCTTAACAATTCCTCGTGGCAATATGCGTACCGGTGACTCGTGGTGCCGTAGTATTAAACAGGCAATAAAAAAAGATCCCGCTAATGTCGAGAGCGCTTTGGAGGTGCCGGGGATTCAACCCGAGACTTCTCACATGCAAAGCGAGCGCTCTACCACTGAGCTACACCCCCGTTACATCTGGAGCACTAATTAACGAGTTTCTTGGTGCTCATCAGCTTGTTCTAACAATAAAATAATTCAATAGTTGAAATAAACAAAATGTCTCGTCATTGCTGCCTGATACAGTTTTTTCATCATTGAGGAAAGCTGCATATTTCTATAGTCAAAGAAATTGGCAGCGCTTTTCGATGAAATGTATTTCATGATATGCGCATCGGTAACTCGTGGTGCCGTAGTATTACAACAGGCAATAAAAAAAGATCCCGCTAATGTCGAGAGCGCTTTGGAGGTGCCGGAGATTCAACCCGAGACTTCTCACATGCAAAGCGAGCGCTCTACCACTGAGCTACACCCCCGTTACATCTGGAGCACTAATTAACGAGTTTCTTGGTGCTCATCAGCTTGTTCTAACAATAAAATAATTCAATAGTTGAAATAAACAAAATCATCTCGTCATTGCTACCTGATACAGTTTTTTCATCATTGAGAAAAGCTGCATATTTCTATAGTCAAAGAAAATGGCAGCGCTGTTCGATGAAATGTATTTCATGAGATGCGCACCGGAAACTCGTGTTGCCGTAGTATTACAACAGGCAATAAAAAAAGTTATCGCTAAAGTCGAGAGTGCGTTGGAGGTGCCGGGGATTGAACCCGGGATTTCTGACATGCGAAGCGAGCGCTCTACCACTGAGCTACACCCCCGTTACATCTGGAGCACTCATTAACGAGTTTCTTGGTGCTCATCAGCTTGTTCTAACAATAAAATAATTCAATAGTTGAAATAAACAAAATGTCTCGTCATTGCTGCCTGATACAGTTTTTTCATCATTGAGGAAAGCTGCATATTTCTATAGTCAAAGAAATTGGCAGTGCTTTTCGATGAAATGTATTTCATGATATGCGCATCGGTAACTCGTGGTGCCGTAGTATTACAACAGGCAATAAAAAAAGATACCGCTAAAGTCGAGAGCGCTTTCGTGGTGCCGGGGTCTGAACCCGGGACTACTCACATGCAAAGCGAGCGCTCTACCACTGAGCTACACCCCCGTTACATCTGGAGCACTCATTAACGAGTTTCTTGGTGCTCATCAGCTTCTCCTAACAATAAAATCATTCAATAGTTGAAATAAACAAAATAATCTCGTCATTGCTGCCTGATACAGTTTTTTCATCATTGAGAAAAGCCACTTATCTCTAAAGTCATAGAAAATGGCAGCGCTGTTCGATGAAATGTATTTCATGATATGCGCACCGGTAACTCGTGGTGCCGTAGTATTACAACAGGCAATAAAAAAGATACCGCTAACGTCGAGAGCGCTTTCGTGGTGCCGGGGTCTGAACCCGGGACTACTCACATGCAATGCGAGCGCTCTACCACTGAGCTACACCCCCGTTATATCTGGAGCACTCATTAACGAGTTTCTTGGTGCTCATCAGCTTCTCCTAACAATAAAATCATTCAATAGTTGAAATAAACAAAATAATCTCGTCATTGCTGCCTGATACAGTTTTTTCATCATTGAGAAAAGCCGCTTATCTCTATAGTCAAAGAAAATGGCAGCGCTGTTCGATGAAATGTATTTCATGATATGCGCACCGGTAACTCGTGGTGCCGTAGTATTACAACAGGCAATAAAAAAAGATACCGCTAAAGTCGAGAGCGCTTTCGAGGTGCCGGGGTCTGAACCCGGGACTACTCACATGCAAAGCGAGCGCTCTACCACGGAGCTACACCCCCGTTACACCGGGAGCACTCATTAACGAGTTTCTTGGTGCTCATCAGCTTCTCCTAACAATAAAATCATTCAATAGTTGAAATAAACAAAATAATCTCGTCATTGCTGCCTGATACAGTTTTTTCATCATTGAGAAAAGCCGCTTATCTCTATAGTCAAAGAAAATGGCAGCGCTGTTCGATGAAATGTATTTCATGATATGCGCACCGGTAACTCGTGGTACCGTAGTATTACAACAGGCAATAAAAAAGATACCGCTAAAGTTGAGAGTGCTTTGGAGGTGCCGGGGATTGAACCCGGGACTTCTCACATGCAAAGCGAGCACTCTACCACTGAGCTACACCCCCGTTACATTTGGAGCACTCATTAACGAGTTTCTTGGTGCTCATCAGCTTGTTCAAACAATAAGATAATCAATTAGTTGAAATAAACAAAATCATCTCGTCATTCTGCCTGATACAGTTTTTTCATCATTGAGGAAAGCTGCATATTTCTATAGTCAAAGAAAATGGCAACGATGTTCGATGAAATGTATTTAATGATATGCGCACCGGTAACTCGTGGTGCCGTAGTATTACAAAAGGCAATAAAAAAAGATACCGCTAAAGTCGAGAGCGCTTTCGAGGTGCCGGGGTCTGAACCCGGGACTACTCACATGCAAAGCGAGCGCTCTACCACTGAGCTACACCCCCTTTACATCTGGAGCACTCATTAACGAGTTTCTTGGTGCTCATCAGCTTGTTCTAACAATAAAATAATTCAATAGTTGAAATAAACAAAATCATCTCGTCATTGCTGCCTGATACAGTTTTTTCATCATTGAGGAAAGCCGCTTATCTCTATAGTCAAAGAAAATGGCAGCGCTGTTCGATGAAATGTATTTCATGATATGCGCACCGGTAACTCGTGGTGCCGTAGTATTACAGCAGGCAATAAAAAAGATACCGCTAAAGTCGAGAGCGCTTTGCAGGTGCCGGAGATTGAACCCGGGACTTCTCACATGCAAAGCGAGCGCTCTACCACTCAGCTACACCCCTGTTACATCTGGGGCACTATTTAACGAGTTTCTTGGTGCTCATCAGCTTGTTCAAACAATAAAATAATCAATTAGTTTTTTTTTTTTTTTATTGGCGCTAGTATGCCCTACGGCATCAGTTAAATAAAAAGGAAAAGTTTTGTTTCCTGTATGAAGGCCAGGAGTTGTCGATGCAGTGGACCGTGCGTCCAGCGCGTCAAGTCAGGTGGTCGGCCGGGGTGGTGGTGAAGGCCGCGTAGGTGGCGAGTGCGAGCCTGGTGAAGGCCCGGGCAGGTTCCCAATAGGTGATCAAGCGTTGCCTCTGTGGCTGGGGCAACGCAGAATGGGCACGTCGTTGGGGGAGGCTGTGCACCAGATGTCCATGTAGCCCGGATTGCAGGAGTCAAGGCGGCGCCCACACGAATCCTCCTGAGCGCAACCTCCTCTCGGCGAGTTAAGCCGCCGGGAAGGTCAGATCCACGCGGAGGAATGAGAGCACGCGTGGAGCGCCGGAGGGTTTCTTTGTGCACAAGCAAGCTGTCCTTCGGGGACAAACGAAGTAGAGGCAGCGGGTGTTGAACAGTCGCTGGATGGCAAGCGGCATCTGCTTCCACTTGAGCCGGTGCAGACCGGCGGGTCCACAGAACGCGGACAGGACAGGCACATGAGTGGATCAGTCGGTGTATATCGGAGGCTATATCGATGGAGCTGGTCACTTTTCGCAGCTCTCGAACTGCCTGCGTGGAGTCCGTATATACAAGCAATTTATCGTGTGACAAAGAATCCATTTTGGATATCATAACTGTTAACCCGTCCCGTATAGCAGTGAGCTCCGCTAATACGGATGGGAACGGTGCCTCTGTTACGTAAGAGCAGATATGTTGGATTTCAGGTTGCGCGGGGCATACGAGACTGGTGTGCAGAACGCAATTATCGGTAGCTGCGTCTACGTATACCGCTAGTGAGTTCTCGGTGGTAGTGACGATGCCCTCCTGCGCCGCTTGTCGGGTGGATTGTCGCAGGCGGGTCAGTGGTCGGTTGTCACTGGCCTGTGCCTTGAGCCATGGTGGAACTTCTGCCACGGGTGCGTCAGGCTGTGGCAGCGTTGAACCATAGTAGTGAGCTAGAGCTGCCGCCGCAGGAACAGCTTGACTCTTTAGGTAGCGAGCGACTCGACGCTGGTGTACAATTTCGTCGATGGTGTTGAGCTGCGCTTCCGCCTGGAGGGTCGTGATAGGTGTCATACGGGGAAGGCATGTAATCGCCCTCATGGAATCTCGGTTGGCGGTTTCGAGCAAGTCCCAGTCTCTCAAAGTCAGTCGTTGAAACTGAGCTTGATAAACGAGCCGAGGTTGTAGGATTGATCGCACCAAGATACGGGCCATTCGAGAACAGGCACCCCCCGTCTTTTGAGAGATGCGACGAATGAGATGGAGGGTATTAGCACTCTTCCGGCGAGCAGAGCGAACCCACGCATTCGCAGAGCCAGATGCGTCCAATTCGACCCCGAGCACACGTATAGTGGATACAGGGGTGAGGGTATGGCCATTTAGGCTCAAACATATCGGCGTCTGCAGGAGGCGACGGCGACCTCGTCTGTTGGTGATAGACATGAATGCAGTCTTCGTGGCAGATAGTGTCAGTCCTATGCGCGCACACCAGTCCGACGCCTTGTCGAGAGCACTCTGGAGTGCCTCCTGCTGGCGTTGAAGGTCTGGATGTAGTGTCCACACAGTCAAATCATCGGCATACAGGAGGAAGAAGGCATCTGGAATGCGTGCTAGTTGCCACGCGAGGGGCAACAGGGCAATATTGAAGAGTATCGGGGCTAGAACCGAGCCCTGCGGTACACCCCGCTTCATTACAAAGTGTCCGGTTCGTTCCTTGCCTACTCTGATGCAGAAGGTACGGTGTGCCAGAAAAGACTCCACAAAGTTGCAGACGCGAGGCGGAAGTTGAAGCCATTGCATTATGTGATTGATCGCAGAGTGGCTGACGTTGTCGTAGGCCTTATGAACGTCCATGGCGAGAAGGGTTCGAATGCTGCTTGATCTTCTTCCCACAAGCACCATGGACGTCAAATGATCTAGGCCATCTTCCGTGCCCAGGTGCGGTCGAAAGCCAATCTGGGCCGGATGGTACCAGGCGTGCTTTTCCAGCCACCAGGAGATGCGCGACGCCAACATGCGTTCAAGAAGCTTGCACAACGTACACGTTAGAGCAATCGGCCGAAGATTAGAGAGGCTGTTCGGGTGCTTTCCCGGCTTAGGTATCGGCACAACTTCGGCATGCTTCCACGATTCAGGCAGCCCTCCGGTCGTCCAGACTGCGTTAAGCGTGTCCAGCAGCCACTGCAGTGCAGGGCCATCCATGTTCTTGAACACTTCATAGGAGATCCCATCTGGTCCTGGTGCCTTGCGTACTTTTGCCTGGTCAATTGCTGCCTGGAGCTCCGCCATCGTGTATGGCGCTTGCATGCCTTCGATGTCCGACGGACTGGGAGTCACGCCAACCTCCGGAGGCAGGTTACACGGACAGTCGAATTGTGGTGGGGCCAGGTTGTAGGCCGGGAAGAAAGCCTTAACTATTTCTGGAGCGAACTGGCTTGGCGTGCATCCAGAAGACAGACACGCACTGGCCGCTGGGTCCGGCGTACGGGTGCCTAGTTCCATACTCCGGAACGTTCGCCATATTGAGGCGGTTGAAGACGATGGACCGAGTGACGCACACCAGTCCATCCACCGTTCGCGGGCGAGACGCTTCTCGCAGCGACGCGCCGCAGCGGTGAGTCTGTTGAGGTTATCACGAAGCTCAGCGGCTGCCGGATCTCGGTTTAAGGCCAGCTCTGCACGACGGCGTGCTGCCCACAGACGCAGAAGATGTAAATTTGGATGTGGTCGGTTCTCCTCTACCCAGCTTGACTGCGTGGCGGCTTGTACAGCTCTGGTTAACACCTGCAATGGATCAGACGATGTATCAGCAATCGAGTCGTTCAGTTCATTGCGGAATAAGTCCCAGTTGGTTGTGTAGCATCGACGTCGGAGGCGGCGCTGGTTATACGCGGCCAAACCAATTTTCAACGGATGGTGATCACTCCCCCAGCAGTCTGGTTCTAGGTCCCACGAAACGTCACACATGCCCAACCACCACGAGAGATCGGGCGCATAAGGTGGAGCACAGGGATGATCCCACCGACGTGTAGAAGTAGCCGGGGCATTCAGAAGGACAAAGTGCGCGTCTGTAAATGTGTCTAGCACGATGTTGCCTCTAGCACTGGAAGAAGGGTAGCCCCACGACTGATGAGGTGCATTGAAGTCTCCCCCAACTAGTACTGGGCACCCAGGATAGGTTTGACGCAGGTGAGCCAGCCACCCCAAACGCAGTCGGGGAGCGCTGCCACTATACGGACGCACGTAAACTGAAACCACAATCACGTCAGTACGCGGAAGTCTAACGAGCACTGCCACCACTTCTTGCCACTGGTTACACCACTGCAGCAGGGGAACCTGCGTTTGAGGATATGTAGTCACAACATACACTGCAGCCTTGCCTGGAGGTCCCAACGCATTGGTGCAGCGTCGATCAGGGATGGTTGGGGAATCATACGCAGTGAATCCAGGGATGCGTGGAAGCGAATTCGTTTCTTGTAGAAGCAGGCACCAAGCGGGGAGCTTCCCCAGCGCAAGGCGATAGCGAAGCTCACCAACTTTATTTGCAAGTCCCCGGCAGTTCCACTGCAGGACACAGTGGTGGCGCGTTGCTTTCAAAGGAGTGGTCATTGCGGTGGAAGGTTGGCGAGCACCACCTTTGAAAGCTCTTGCAGTTGCCGGGCAACAAAGTGGAGGAGCTCTGCCGGAGTCATCTTGACTGGTGCTGACGCGCTTGCGCAGGATAATTCAGGCACAGAAGCAGCGTACGGCACGTCTGTACCGCGCATCGCAGTTGGTCCAGCGGGTCGAGCGAGATGGGTTCTGCGTTGAGCGAGGCGCTTGACTTCCATTTGGAGCTGCTGTATCTGTTGGTCAAGCTTCGCCAGATCGTCTGTACCCGTAACGCTCAATTTAGGCGTATTCGCAGGCTGCTGAACACGTTTTTTGCCCCGCTTGACGGCGTCGCTGTACGTGGGGACTTCATAGCAAGCATTTTCAGGTTCTACCAACGCTGGTGTGTCCTCTTCGGAGGGGGACAACAGTTCAAACCGGTTGCTAGTCGGAATGTCGGCGTCCCTTTCTTCTTGTGTCACCGAACGCTGGCGGCGCTTGCGTTGGCGACGGGCTTTGAGAGCCTTCTGTTTAACTGGACAATCTTTGGACGTTATTTCATGATCGTCCGTTTGGCAGAGCCCACATTTGTACGTGCGCGTCTCGACGGACTCCATGGAGGTGTCTGCGGGTTGGGGACAAGAATCTCGCATGTGACCGGTACGAAAACACCGATAGCAGTGTACCACACCGGGCTTGTACACATGAAATTTCAGGATGCATCCATAGTACGTAATGCGGCTTGGTGGCGTTCGAGGCCCTTGGAGAGTGACAAGGCACGTGCGTCCACGGCCCATATAACGAGCTGTTACAATCTTGTGTGTGGAGCAGGTCAAAGCAGTGATAAGGCCCTCCGGCGATTCCCCTGGGTCAACCCCAGAGACCACATACCGACGCAAGTCCGAGCCGGAACTCAAGTACGCTTGCACCTGTACAGTACAATCAGCTGTGACTGCAGAGTTTGCAGGTGGGTGAGGCGGTCAACGTCTGCTAGCGAACGCACCCATACGGATACGCTGTTGGTGGGATGGTGAATGGAGAAACCTTGAAACGCGGTGGTGTTGAGGCAGGTGTCGAAGGCTGACTGAAGGAGGCGATTTGACAATTTTGATACATCGAAGCACTCACGAGGTTTTACGATGACTTTGTACTTAGACTCGGTGCCAGGCGAGGCGACAGCTGCCGGGGAGGGGCACTCCCGCTTGCTTGCCGGTGTGGCTGAAGCAGACAAATCATCTATTCCCATTTGTGAGTCAGCCACGCGTTTCGCACTGCGTTTCGGAGCGGATGATGGTTGTGATGGCTGCATCTTAAGCTCCGCTGCAGCCATCGTTACTGGTTCACATGAAGAACACGGGAGCGTTGCCGCTGCCAGATGCAACCGGCGAGACGCCGGAACTGTCCTGGCGAGCGTCCCACGCACAATGTTGAAGTGAACGGCACCAAGGGTGGTTAGTCCAGGTCGTCGATGGTGTCCGGAAGAAGAGTGCTTGGGGGCGACCCCACGGCCTCGTCCAGGGCGTCCGGCAGGTCTGTCCTTAGCCGGTGGGGCCAGAGAGCTGGGCGGCGTTGCGTTGAGCCAGGGCGCTGAGAGTGGGGGAACGCCGGTGGGGCGATGGTCGCGCGAGCCGATGCTTTCAGCCGATATTCACGGAGCCGTCGAAACGCGTCCGCTCTCGTCGGCAGCTCAGCTGCGTCTCAAATCAATTAGTTGAAATAAACAAAATTGTCTCGTCATTGCTGCCTGATACAGTTTTTTTCATCATTGAGAAAAGCCGCTTATCTCTATAGTCAAAAAAATTGCCAGCGCTGTTCGATGAAATGTATTTCATGATATGCGTACCGGTGACTCGTGGTGCCGTAGTATTACAACAGGCAATAAAAAAAGATCCCGCTAATGTCGAGAGCGCTTTGGAGGTGCCGGGGATTCAACCCGGGACTTCTCACATGCAAAGCGAGCGCTCTACCACTGAGCTACACCCCCTTTACATCTGGAGCACTCATTAACGAGCTTCTTGGTGCTCATCAGCTTGTTAAAACAATAAAATAATCAATTAGTTGAAATAAACAAAATCGTCTCGTCATTGCTGCCTGATACAGTTTTTTTCATCATTGAGGAAAGCCGCTTATCTCTATAGTCAAAGAAAATGGCAGCGCTGTTCGATGAAATGTATTTCATGATATGCGCACCGGTAACTCGTGGTGCCGTAGTATTACAACAGGCAATAAAAAAAGATACCGCTAAAGTCGAGAGCGCTTTGGAGGTGCCGGGGATTGAACCCGAGACTTCTCACATGCAAAGCGAGCACTCTACCACTGAGCTACACCCCCGTTACATCTGGAGCACTCATTAACGAGTTTCTTGGTGCTCATCAGCTTGTTCTAACAATAAAATATTTCAATAGTTGAAATAAACAAAATCATCTCGTCATTGCTGCCTGATACAGTTTTTTCATCATTGAGAAAAGCTGCATATTTCTATAGTCAAAGAAAATGGCAGCGCTGTTCGATGAAATGTATTTCATGATATGCGCACCGGTAACTCGTGGTGCCGTAGTATTACAACAGGCAATAAAAAAAGATACCGCTAAAGTCGAGAGCGCTTTCGAGGTGCCGGGGTCTGAACCCGGGACTACTCACATGCAAAGCGAGCGCTCTACCACGGAGCTACACCCCCGTTACATCGGGAGCACTCATTAACGAGTTTCTTGGTGCTCATCAGCTTCTCCTAACAATAAAATCATTCAATAGTTGAAATAAACAAAATAATCTCGTCATTGCTGCCTGATACAGTTTTTTCATCATTGAGAAAAGCTGCATATTTCTATAGTCAAAGAAAATTGCAGCGCTGTTCGATGAAATGTATCTCATGATATGCGCACCGGTAACTCGTGGTGCCGTAGTATTACAGCAGGCAATAAAAAAGATACCGCTAAAGTCGAGAGCGCTTTGCAGGTGCCGAAGATTGAACCCGGGACTTCTCACATGCAAAGCGAGCGCTCTACCACTCAGCTACACCCCTGTTACATCTGGGGCACTAATTACCGAGTTTCTTGGTGCTCATCAGCTTGTTCAAACAATAAAATAATCAATTAGTTGAAATAAACAAAATTGTCTCGTCATTGCTGCCTGATACAGTTTTTTTCATCATTGAGGAAAGCCGCTTATCTCTATAGTCAAAGAAAATGCCAGCGCTGTTCGATGAAATTTATTTCATGATATGCGTACCGGTGACTCGTGGTGCCGTAGTATTACAACAGGCAATAAAAAAAGATCCCGCTAATGTCGAGAGCGCTTTGGAGGTGCCGGGGATTCAACCCGGGACTTCTCACATGCAAAGCGAGCGCTCTACCACTGAGCTACACCCCCTTTACATCTGGAGCACTCATTAACGAGCTTCTTGGTGCTCATCAGCTTGTTAAAACAATAAAATAATCAATTAGTTGAAATAAACAAAATCGTCTCGTCATTGCTGCCTGATACAGTTTTTTTCATCATTGAGGAAAGCCGCTTATCTCTATAGTCAAAGAAAATGGCAGCGCTGTTCGATGAAATGTATTTCATGATATGCGCACCGGTAACTCGTGGTGCCGTAGTATTACAACAGGCAATAAAAAAAGATACCGCTGAAGTCGAGAGCGCTTTCGTGGTGCCGGGGTCTGAACCCGGGACTACTCACATGCAAAGCGAGCGCTCTACCACTGAGCTACACCCCCTTTACATCTGGAGCACTCATTAACGAGTTTCTTGGTGCTCATCAGCTTGTTCTAACAATAAAATAATTCAATAGTTGAAATAAACAAAATCATCTCGTCATTGCTGCCTGATACAGTTTGTTCATCATTGAGAAAAGCCGCTTATCTCTATAGTCAAAGAAAATGGCAGCGCTGTTCGATGAAATGCATTTCGTGATATGCGTACCGGTGACTCGTGGTGCCGTAGTATTACAACAGGCAATGAAAAAAGATCCCGCTAATGTCGAGAGCGCTTTGGAGGTGCCGGGGATTCAACCCAGGACTTCTCACATGCAAAGCGAGCGCTCTACCACTGAGCTACACCCCCTTTACATCTGGAGCACTCATTAACGAGTTTCTTGGTGATCATCAGCTTGTTAAAACAATAAAATAATCAATAAGTTGAAATAAACAAAATTGTCTCGTCATTGCTGCCTGATACAGTTTTTTTCATCATTGAGGAAAGCCGCTTATCTCTATAGTCAAAGAAAATGCCAGCGCTGTTCGATGAAATGTATTTCATGATATGCGTACCGGTGACTCGTGGTGCCGTAGTATTACAACAGGCAATAAAAAAAGATCCCGCTAATGTCGAGAGCGCTTTGGAGGTGCCGGGGATTCAACCCGGGACTTCTCACATGCAAAGCGAGCGCTCTACCACTGAGCTACACCCCCTTTACATCTGGAGCACTCAATAACGAGCTTCTTGGTGCTCATCAGCTTGTTAAAACAATAAAATAATCAATTAGTTGAAATAAACAAAATCGTCTCGTCATTGCTGCCTGATACAGTTTTTTTCATCATTGAGGAAAGCCGCTTATCTCTATAGTCAAAGAAAATGGCAGCGCTGTTCGATGAAATGTATTTCATGATATGCGCACCGGTAACTCGTGGTGCCGTAGTATTACAACAGGCAATAAAAAAAGATACCGCTGAAGTCTAGAGCGCTTTGGAGGTGCCGGGGATTGAACCCGAGACTTCTCACATGCAAAGCGAGCACTCTACCACTGAGCTACACCCCCGTTACATCTGGAGCACTCATTAACGAGTTTCTTGGTGCTCATCAGCTTGTTCTAACAATAAAATAATTCAATAGTTGAAATAAACAAAATCATCTCGTCATTGCTGCCTGATACAGTTTTTTCATCATTGAGAAAAGCTGCATATTTCTATAGTCAAAGAAAATGGCAGCGCTGTTCGATGAAATGTATTTCATGATATGCGCACCGGAAACTCGTGTTGCCGTAGTATTACAACAGGCAATAAAAAAAGTTATCGCTAAAGTCGAGAGTGCTTTGGAGGTGCCGGGGATTGAACCCGGGATTTCTGACATGCGAAGCGAGCGCTCTACCACTGAGCTACACCCCCGTTACATCTGGAGCACTCATTAACGAGTTTTTTGGTGCTCATCAGCTTGTTCTAACAATGAAATAATTCAATAGTTGAAATAAACAAAATGTCTCGTCATTGCTGCCTGATACAGTTTTTTCATCATTGAGGAAAGCTGCATGTTTCTATAGTCAAAGAAATTGGCAGCGCTTTTCGATGAAATGTATTTCATGATATGCGCATCGGTAACTCGTGGTGCCGTAGTATTACAACAGGCAATAAAAAAAGATACCGCTAAAGTCGAGAGCGCTTTCGTGGTGCCGGGGTCTGAACCCGGGACTACTCACATGCAAAGCGAGCGCTCTACCACTGAGCTACACCCCCTTTACATCTGGAGCACTCATTAACGAGTTTCTTGGTGCTCATCAGCTTGTTCTAACAATAAAATAATTCAATAGTTGAAATAAACAAAATCGTCTCGTCATTGCTGCCTGATACAGTTTTTTTCATCATTGAGGAAAGCCGCTTATCTCTATAGTCAAAGAAAATGGCAGCGCTGTTCGATGAAATGTATTTCATGATATGCGCACCGGTAACTCGTGGTGCCGTAGTATTACAACAGGCAATAAAAAAAGATACCGCTAAAGTTGAGAGCGCTTTCGAGGTGCCGGGGTCTGAACCCGGAGCTACTCACATGCAAAGCGAGCGCTCTACCACTGAGCTACACCCCCGTTAGATCTGGAGCACTCATTAACGAGTTTCTTGGTGCTCAACAGCTTCTCCTAACAATAAAATAATTCAATAGTTGAAATAAACAAAATCATCTCATCATTGCTGCCTGATACAGTTTTTTCATCATTGAGGAAAGCCGCTTATCTCTATAGTCAAAGAAAATGGCAGCGCTGTTCGATGAAATGTATTTCATGATATGCGCACCGGTAACTCGTGGTGCCGTAGTATTACAGCAGGCAATAAAAAAGATACCGCTAAAGTCGAGAGCGCTTTGCAGGGGCCGGAGATTGAACCCGGGACTTCTCACATGCAAAGCGAGCGCTCTACCACTCAGCTACACCCCTGTTACATCTGGGGCACTAATTAACGAGTTTCTTGGTGCTCATCAGCTTGTTCAAACAATAAAATAATTCAATAGTTGAAATAAACAAAATCATCTCGTCATTGCTGCCTGATACAGTTTTTTCATCATTGAGAAAAGCCGCTTATCTCTATAGTCAAAGAAAATGGCAGCGCTGTTCGATGAAATGCATTTCATGATATGCGTACCGGTGACTCGTGGTGCCGTAGTATTACAACAGGCAATGAAAAAAGATCCCGCTAATGTCGAGAGCGCTTTGGAGGTGCCGGGGATTCAACCCAGGACTTCTCACATGCAGAGCGAGCGCTCTACCACTGAGCTACACCCCCTTTACATCTGGAGCACTCATTAACGAGTTTCTTGGTGATCATCAGCTTGTTAAAACAATAAAATAATCAATAAGTTGAAATAAACAAAATCGTCTCGTCATTGCTGCCTGATACAGTTTTTTCATAATTGAGGAAAGCTGCATATTTCTATAGTCAAAGAAATTGGCAGCGCTTTTCGATGAAATGTATTTCATGATATGCGCATCGGTAACTCGTGGTGCCGCAGTATTACAACAGGCAATAAAAAAAGATACCGCTAAAGTCGAGAGCGCTTTCGTGGTGCCGGGGTCTGAACCCGGGACTACTCACATGCAATGCGAGCGCTCTACCACTGAGCTACACCCCCGTTACATCTGGAGCACTCATTAACGAGTTTCTTGGTGCTCATCAGCTTCTCCTAACAATAAAATCATTCAATAGTTGAAATAAACAAAATAATCTCGTCATTGCTGCCTGATACAGTTTTTTCATCATTGAGAAAAGCCGCTTATCTCTATAGTCAAAGAAAATGGCAGCGCTGTTCGATGAAATGTATTTCATGATATGCGCACCGGTAACTCGTGGTGCCGTAGTATTACAACAGGCAATAAAAAAAGATACCGCTAAAGTCGAGAGCGCTTTCGAGGTGCCGGGGTCTGAACCCGGGACTACTCACATGCAAAGCGAGCGCTCTACCACGGAGCTACACCCCCGTTACATCGGGAGCACTCATTAACGAGTTTCTTGGTGCTCATCAGCTTCTCCTAACAATAAAATCATTCAATTGTTGAAATAAACAAAATAATCTCGTCATTGCTGCCTGATACAGTTTTTCATCATTGAGAAAAGCCGCTTATCTCTATAGTCAAAGAAAATGGCAGCGCTGTTCGATGAAATGTATTTCATGATATGCGCACCGGTAACTCGTGGTACCGTAGTATTACAACAGGCAATAAAAAAGATACCGCTAAAGTTGAGAGTGCTTTGGAGTTGCCGGGGATTGAACCCGGGACTTCTCACATGCAAAGCGAGCACTCTACCACTGAGCTACACCCCCGTTACATTTGGAGCACTCATTAACGAGTTTCTTGGTGCTCATCAGCTTGTTCAAACAATAAGATAATCAATTAGTTGAAATAAACAAAATCATCTCGTCATTCTGCCTGATACAGTTTTTTCATCATTGAGGAAAGCTGCATATTTCTATAGTCAAAGAAAATGGCAACGATGTTCGATGAAATGTATTTAATGATATGCGCACCGGTAACTCGTGGTGCCGTAGTATTACAAAAGGCAATAAAAAAAGATACCGCTAAAGTCGAGAGCGCTTTCGAGGTGCCGGGGTCTGAACCCGGGACTACTCACATACAAAGCGAGCGCTCTACCACTGAGCTACACCCCCTTTACATCTGGAGCACTCATTAACGAGTTTCTTGGTGCTCATCAGCTTGTTCTAACAATAAAATAATTCAATAGTTGAAATAAACAAAATCATCTCGTCATTGCTGCCTGATACAGTTTTTTCATCATTGAGGAAAGCCGCTTATCTCTATAGTCAAAGAAAATTGCAGCGCTGTTCGATGAAATGTATTTCATGATATGCGCACCGGTAACTCGTGGTGCCGTAGTATTACAGCAGGCAATAAAAAAGATACCGGTAAAGTCGAGAGCGCTTTGCAGGTGCCGAAGATTGAACCCGGGACTTCTCACATGCAAAGCGAGCGCTCTACCACTCAGCTACACCCCTGTTACATCTGGGGCACTAATTAACGAGTTTCTTGGTGCTCATCAGCTTGTTCAAACAATAAAATAATCAATTAGTTGAAATAAACAAAATTGTCTCGTCATTGCTGCCTGATACAGTTTTTTTCATCATTGAGGAAAGCCGCTTATCTCTATAGTCAAAGAAAATGCCAGCGCTGTTCGATGAAATGTATTTCATGATATGCGTACCGGTGACTCGTGGTGCCGTAGTATTACAACAGGCAATAAAAAAAGATCCCGCTAATGTCGAGAGCGCTTTGGAGGTGCCGGGGATTCAACCCGGGACTTCTCACATGCAAAGCGAGCGCTCTACCACTGAGCTACACCCCCTTTACATCTGGAGCACTCATTAACGAGCTTCTTGGTGCTCATCAGCTTGTTAAAACAATAAAATAATCAATTAGTTGAAATAAACAAAATCGTCTCGTCATTGCTGCCTGATACAGTTTTTTTCATCATTGAGGAAAGCCGCTTATCTCTATAGTCAAAGAAAATGGCAGCGCTGTTCGATGAAATGTATTTCATGATATGCGCACCGGTAACTCGTGGTGCCGTAGTATTACAACAGGCAATAAAAAAAGATACCGCTGAAGTCGAGAGCGCTTTGGAGGTGCCGGGGATTGAACCCGAGACTTCTCACATGCAAAGCGAGCACTCTACCACTGAGCTACACCCCCGTTACATCTGGAGCACTCATTAACGAGTTTCTTGGTGCTCATCAGCTTGTTCTAACAATAAAATAATTCAATAGTTGAAATAAACAAAATCATCTCGTCATTGCTGCCTGATACAGTTTTTTCATCATTGAGAAAAGCTGCATATTTCTATAGTCAAAGAAAATGGCAGCGCTGTTCGATGAAATGTATTTCATGATATGCGCACCGGAAACTCGTGTTGCCGTAGTATTACAACAGGCAATAAAGAAAGTTATCGCTAAAGTCGAGAGTGCTTTGGAGGTGCCGGGGATTGAACCCGGGATTTCTGACATGCGAAGCGAGCGCTCTACCACTGAGCTACACCCCCGTTACATCTGGAGCACTCATTAACGAGTTTCTTGGTGCTCATCAGCTTGTTCTAACAATGAAATAATTCAATAGTTGAAATAAACAAAATGTCTCGTCATTGCTGCCTGATACAGTTTTTTCATCATTGAGGAAAGCTGCATGTTTCTATAGTCAAAGAAATTGGCAGCGCTTTTCGATGAAATGTATTTCATGATATGCGCATCGGTAACTCGTGGTGCCGTAGTATTACAACAGGCAATAAAAAAAGATACCGCTAAAGTCGAGAGCGCTTTCGTGGTGCCGGGTTCTGAACCCGGGACTACTCACATGCAAAGCGAGCGCTCTACCACTGAGCTACACCCCCTTTACATCTGGAGCACTCATTAACGAGTTTCTTGGTGCTCATCAGCTTGTTCTAACAATAAAATAATTCAATAGTTGAAATAAACAAAATCATCTCGTCATTGCTGCCTGATACAGTTTTTTCATCATTGAGAAAAGCCGCTTATCTCTATAGTCAAAGAAAATGGCAGCGCTGTTCGATGAAATGCATTTCATGATATGCGTACCGGTGACTCGTGGTGCCGTAGTATTACAACAGGCAATGAAAAAAGATCCCGCTAATGTCGAGAGCGCTTTGGAGGTGCCGGGGATTCAACCCAGGACTTCTCACATGCAAAGCGAGCGCTCTACCACTGAGCTACACCCCCTTTACATCTGGAGCACTCATTAACGAGTTTCTTGGTGATCATCAGCTTGTTAAAACAATAAAATAATCAATAAGTTGAAATAAACAAAATTGTCTCGTCATTGCTGCCTGATACAGTTTTTTTCATCATTGAGGAAAGCCGCTTATCTCTATAGTCAAAGAAAATGCCAGCGCTGTTCGATGAAATGTATTTCATGATATGCGTACCGGTGACTCGTGGTGCCGTAGTATTACAACAGGCAATAAAAAAAGATCCCGCTAATGTCGAGAGCGCTTTGGAGGTGCCGGGGATTCAACCCGGGACTTCTCACATGCAAAGCGAGCGCTCTACCACTGAGCTACACCCCCTTTACATCTGGAGCACTCATTAACGAGCTTCTTGGTGCTCATCAGCTTGTTAAAACAATAAAATAATCAATTAGTTGAAATAAACAAAATCGTCTCGTCATTGCTGCCTGATACAGTTTTTTTCATCATTGAGGAAAGCCGCTTATCTCTATAGTCAAAGAAAATGGCAGCGCTGTTCGATGAAATGTATTTCATGATATGCGCACCGGTAACTCGTGGTGCCGTAGTATTACAACAGGCAATAAAATAAGATACCGCTGAAGTCTAGAGCGCTTTGGAGGTGCCGGGGATTGAACCCGAGACTTCTCACATGCAAAGCGAGCACTCTACCACTGAGCTACACCCCCGTTACATCTGGAGCACTCATTAACGAGTTTCTTGGTGCTCATCAGCTTGTTCTAACAATAAAATAATTCAATAGTTGAAATAAACAAAATCATCTCGTCATTGCTGCCTGATACAGTTTTTTCATCATTGAGAAAAGCTGCATATTTCTATAGTCAAAGAAAATGGCAGCGCTGTTCGATGAAATGTATTTCATGATATGCGCACCGGAAACTCGTGTTGCCGTAGTATTACAACAGGCAATAAAAAAAGTTATCGCTAAAGTCGAGAGTGCTTTGGAGGTGCCGGGGATTGAACCCGGGATTTCTGACATGCGAAGCGAGCGCTCTACCACTGAGCTACACCCCCTTTACATCTGGAGCACTCATTAACGAGTTTCTTGGTGCTCATCAGCTTGTTCTAACAATAAAATAATTCAATAGTTGAAATAAACAAAATCGTCTCGTCATTGCTGCCTGATACAGTTTTTTTCATCATTGAGGAAAGCCGCTTATCTCTATAGTCAAAGAAAATGGCAGCGCTGTTCGATTAAATGTATTTCATGATATGCGCACCGGTAACTCGTGGTGCCGTAGTATTACAACAGGCAATAAAAAAAGATACCGCTAAAGTTGAGAGCGCTTTCGAGGTGCCGGGGTCTGAACCCGGAGCTACTCAAATGCAAAGCGAGCGCTCTACCACTGAGCTACACCCCCGTTAGATCTGGAGCACTCATTAACGAGTTTCTTGGTGCTCAACAGCTTCTCCTAACAATAAAATAATTCAATAGTTGAAATAAACAAAATCATCTCATCATTGCTGCCTGATACAGTTTTTTCATCATTGAGGAAAGCCGCTTATCTCTATAGTCAAAGAAAATGGTAGCGCTGTTTGATGAAATGTATTTCATGATATGCGCACCGGTAACTCGTGGTGCCGTAGTATTACAGCAGGCAATAAAAAAGATACCGCTTAAGTCGAGAGCGCTTTGCAGGTGCCGGAGATTGAACCCGGGACTTCTCACATGCAAAGCGAGCGCTCTACCACTCAGCTACACCCCTGTTACATCTGGGGCACTAATTAACGAGTTTCTTGGTGCTCATCAGCTTGTTCAAACAATAAAATAATTCAATAGTATAAATAAACAAAATCATCTCGTCATTGCTGCCTGATACAGTTTTTTTCATCATTGAGAAAAGCCGCTTATCTCTACAGTCAAAGAAAATGGCAGCGCTGTTCGATGAAATGTATTTCATGATATGCGCACCGGTAACTCGTGGTGCCGTAGTATTACAGCAGGCAATAAAAAAGATACCGCTAAAGTGGAGAGCGCTTGGGAGGTGCCGGAGATTGAACCCGGGACTTCTCACATGCAAAGCGAGCGCTCTACCACTGAGCTACACCCCTGTTACATCTGGAGCACTCATTAACGAGTTTCTTGGTGCTCAACAGCTTCTCCTAACAATAAAATAATTCAATAGTTGAAATAAACAAAATCATCTCGTCATTGCTGCCTGATACAGTTTTTTTTTCATCATTGAGAAAAGTCGCTTATCTCTATTGTCAAAAAAAATGGCAGCGCTGTTCGATGAAATGTATTTCATGATATGCGCACCGGTAACTCGTGGTGCCGTAGTATTGCAACAGGCAATAAAAAAGATACCGCTAAAGTCGAGAGTGCTTTGGAGGAGCCGGGGATTGAACCCGCGACTTCTCACATGCAAAGCGAGCGCTCTACCACTGAGCTACACCCCCGTTACATCTGAAGCACTCATTAACGAGTTTCTTGGTGCTCATCAGCTTCTCCTAACAATAAAATAATTCAATAGTATAAATAAACAAAATCATCTCGTCATTGCTGCCTGATACAGTTTTTTCATCATTGAGAAAAGCCGCTTATCTCTACAGTAAAAAAAAATGGCAGCGCTGTTCGATGAAATGTATTTCATGATATGCGCACCGGTAACTCGTGGTGCCGTAGTAATACAGCAGGCAATAGAAAAGATACCGCTAAAGTGGAGAGCGCTTGGGAGGTGCCGGAGATTGAACCCGGGACTTCTCACATGCAAAGCGAGCGCTCTACCACTGAGCTACACCCCTGTTACATCTGGAGCACTCATTAACGAGTTTCTTGGTGCTCATCAGCTTGTTTCAACAATAAAATAATTCAATAGTTGAAATAAACAAAATCATCTCGTCATTGCTGCCTGATACAGTTTTTTTCATCATTGAGAAAAGTCGCTTATCTCTATAGTCAAAGAAAATGGCAGCGATGTTCGATGAAATGTATTTCATGATATGCGCACCGGTAACTCGTGGTGCCGTAGTATTACAACAGGCAATAAAAAAGATACCGCTAAAGTCGAGAGCGCTTTGGAGGTACTGGGGATTGAGCCCGGGACTTCTCACATGCAAAGCGAGCGCTCTACCACTGACCTACACCCCCGTTACATTTGGAGCACTCATTACCAAGTTTCTTGGTGCTCATTAGCTTGTTCTAACAATAAAATAATTCAATAGTTGAAATGAACAAAATCATCTCGTCATTGCTGCCTGATACCGTTTTTTTCATCATTGAGAAAAGTCGCTTATCTCTATAGTCAAAGAAAATGGCAGCGCTGTTCGATGAAATGTATTTCATGATATGCACACCGGTAACTCGTGGTGCTGAGGTATTACAACAGGCAATAAAAAAGATACCGCTAAAGTCGAGAGTGCTTTGGAGGTGCCGGGGATTGAACCCGGGACTTCTCACATGCAAAGCGAGCGCTCTACCACTGAGCTACACCCCCGTTACATTTGGAGCACTCATTAACGAGTTTCTTGGTGCTCATTAGCTTGTTCAAACAATAAGATAATCAATTAGTTGAAATAAACAAAATCATCTCGTCATTCTGCCTGATACAGTTTTTTCATCATTGAGGAAAGCTGCATATTTCTATAGTCAAAGAAAATGGCAGCGCTGTTCGATGAAATGTATTTAATGATATGCGCACCGGTAACTCGTGGTGCCGTAGTATTACAACAGGCAATAAAAAAAGATACCGCTAAAGTCGAGAGCGCTTTCGAGGTGCCGGGGTCTGAACCCGGGACTACTCACATGCAAAGCGAGCGCTCTACCACTGAGCTACACCCCCTTTACATCTGGAGCACTAATTAACGAGTTTCTTGGTGCTCATCAGCATGTTCTAACAATAAAATAATTCAATAGTTGAAATAAACAAAATCATCTCGTCATTGCTGCCTGATACAGTTTTTTCATCATTGAGAAAAGCCGCTTATCTCTATAGTAAAAAAAAATGGCAGCGCTGTTCAATGAAATGTATTTCATGATATGCGTACCGGTGACTCGTGGTGCCGTAGTATTACAACAGGCAATAAAAAAAGATCCCGCTAATGTCGAGAGCGCTTTGGAGGTGCCGGGGATTCATCCCGGGACTTCTCACATGCAAAGCGAGCGCTCTACCATTGAGCTACACCCCCTTTACATCTGGAGCACTCATTAACGAGTTTCTTGGTGCTCATCAGCTTGTTAAAACAATAAAATAATCAATTAGTTGAAATAAACAAAATCGTCTCGTTATTGCTGCCTGATACAGTTTTTTCATCATTGAGTAAAGCCGCTTATCTCTATAGTCAAAGAAAATGGCAGCGCTGTTCGATGAAATGTATTTCATGATATGCGCACCGGTAACTCGTGGTGCCGTAGTATTACAACAGGCAATAAAAAAAGATACCGCTAAAGTCGAAAGCGCTTTGGAGGTGCCGGGGATTGAACCCGAGACTTCTCACATGCAAAGCGAGCACTCTACCACTGAGCTACACCCCCGTTACATCTGGAGCACTCATTAACGAGTTTCTTGGTGCTCATCAGCTTGTTCTAACAATAAAATAATTCAATAGTTGAAATAAACAAAATCATCTCGTCATTGCTGCCTGATACAGTTTTTCATCATTGAGAAAAGCTGCATATTTCTATAGTCAAAGAAAATGGCAGCGCTGTTCGATGAATAGTATTTCATGATATGCGCACCGGTAACTCGTGGTGCCGTAGTATTACAACAGGCAATAAAAAAAGATACCGCTAAAGTCAAGAGCGCTTTCGAGGTGCCGGTGTCTGAACCCGGGACTACTCACATGCAAAGCGAGCGCTCTACCACTGAGCTACACCCCCGTTACATCTGGAGCACTCATTAACGAGTTTCTTGGTGCTCATCAGCTTCTCCTAACAATAAAAATATTCAATAGTTGAAATAAACAAAATCATCTCGTCATTGCTGCCTGATACAGTTTTTTCATCATTGAGAAAAGCCGCTTATCTCTATAGTCAAAGAAAATGGCAGCGCTGTTCGATGAAATGCATTTCATGATATGCGTACCGGTGACTCGTGGTGCCGTAGTATTACAACAGGCAATGAAAAAAGATCCCGCTAATGTCGAGAGCGCTTTGGAGGTGCCGGGGATTCAACCCAGGACTTTTCACATGCAAAGCGAGCGCTCTACCACTGAGCTACACCCCCTTTACATCTGGAGCACTCATTAACGAGTTTCTTGGTGATCATCAGCTTGTTAAAACAATAAAATAATCAATGAGTGGAAATAAACAAAATCGTCTCGTCATTGCTGCCTGATACAGTTTTTTTCATCATTGTGGAAAGCCGCTTATCTCTATAGTCAAAGAAAATGGCAGCGCTGTTCGATGAAATGTATTTCATGATATGCGCACCGGTAACTCGTGGTGCCGTAGTATTACAACAGGCAATAAAAAAAGATACCGCTAAAGTTGAGAGCGCTTTCGAGGTGCCGGGGTCTGAACCCGGGACTACTCACATGCAAAGCGAGCGCTCTACCACTGAGCTACACCCCCGTTAGATCTGGAGCACTCATTAACGAGTTTCTTGGTGCTCAACAGCTTCTCCTAACAATAAAATAATTCAATAGTTGAAATAAACAAAATCATCTCGTCATTGCTGCCTGATACAGTTTTTTCATCATTGAGGAAAGCCGCTTATCTCTATAGTCAAAGAAAATGGCAGCGCTGTTCGATGAAATGTATTTCATGATATGCGCACCGGTAACTCGTGGTGCCGTAGTATTACAGCAGGCAATAAAAAAGATACCGCTAAAGTCGAGAGCGCTTTGCAGGTGCCGGAGATTGAACTCGGGACTTCTCACATGCAAAGCGAGCGCTCTACCACTCAGCTACACCCCTGTTACATCTGGGCCACTAATTAACGAGTTTCTTGGTGCTCATAAGCTTGTTCAAACAATAAAATAATTCAATAGTATAAATAAACAAAATCATCTCGTCATTGCTGCCTGATACAGTTTTTTCATCATTGAGAAAAGCCGCTTATCTCTACAGTCAAAGAAAATGGCAGCGCTGTTCGATGAAATGTATTTCATGATATGCGCACCGGTAACTCGTGGTGCCGTAGTATTACAGCAGGCAATAAAAAAGATACCGCTAAAGTGGAGAGCGCTTGGGAGGTGCCGGAGATTGAACCCGGGACTTCTCACATGCAAAGCGAGCGCTCTACCACTGAGCTACACCCCTGTTACATCTGGAGCCCTCATTAACGAGTTTCTTGGTGCTCAACAGCTTCTCCTAACAATAAAATTATTCAATAGTTGAAATAAACAAAATCATCTCGTCATTGCTGCCTGATACAGTTTTTTTTCATCATTGAGAAAAGTCGCTTATCTCTATTGTCAAAAAAAAATGGCAGCGCTGTTCGATGAAATGTATTTCATGATATGCGCACCGGTAACTCGTGGTGCCGTAGTATTGCAACAGGCAATAAAAAAGATACCGCTAAAGTCGAGAGTGCTTTGGAGGAGCCGGGGATTGAACCCGCGACTTCTCACATGCAAAGCGAGCGCTCTACCACTGAGCTACACCCCCGTTACATCTGAAGCACTCATTAACGAGTTTCTTGGTGCTCATCAGCTTCTCCTAACAATAAAATAATTCAATAGTATAAATAAACAAAATCATCTCGTCATTGCTGCCTGATACAGTTTTTTCATCATTGAGAAAAGCCGCTTATCTCTACAGTCAAAGAAAATGGCAGCGCTGTTCGATGAAATGTATTTCATGATATGCGCACCGGTAACTCGTGGTGCCGTAGTAATACAGCAGGCAATAGAGAAGATACCGCTAAAGTGGAGAGCGCTTGGGAGGTGCCGGAGATTGAACCCGGGACTTCTCACATGCAAAGCGAGCGCTCTACCACTGAGCTACACCCCTGTTACATCTGGAGCACTCATTAACGAGTTTCTTGGTGCTCATCAGCTTGTTAAAACAATAAAATAATCAATTAGTTGAAATAAACAAAATCGTCTCGTTATTGCTGCCTGATACAGTTTTTTCATCATTGAGTAAAGCCGCTTATCTCTATAGTCAAAGAAAATGGCAGCGCTGTTCGATGAAATGTATTTCATGATATGCGCACCGGTAACTCGTGGTGCCGTAGTATTACAACAGGCAATAAAAAAGATACCGCTAAAGTCGAGAGTGCTTTGGAGGTGCCGGGGATTGAACCCGGGACTTCTCACATGCAAAGCGAGCGCTCTACCACTGAGCTACACCCCCGTTACACTTGGAGCACTCATTAACGAGTTTCTTGGTGCTCATTAGCTTGTTCAAACAATAAGATAATCAATTAGTTGAAATAAACAAAATCATCTCGTCATTCTGCCTGATACAGTTTTTTCATCATTGAGGAAAGCTGCATATTTCTATAGTCAAAGAAAATGGCAGCGCTGTTCGATGAAATGTATTTAATGATATGCGCACCGGTAACTCGTGGTGCCGTAGTATTACAACAGGCAATAAAAAAAGATACCGCTAAAGTCGAGAGCGCTTTCGAGGTGCCGGGGTCTGAACCCGGGACTACTCACATGCAAAGCGAGCGCTCTACCACTAAGCTACACCCCCTTTACATCTGGAGCACTAATTAACGAGTTTCTTGGTGCTCATCAGCATGTTCTAACAATAAAATAATTCAATAGTTGAAATAAACAAAATCATCTCGTCATTGCTGCCTGATACAGTTTTTTCATCATTGAGAAAAGCCGCTTATCTCTATAGTCAAAGAAAATCGCAGCGCTGTTCGATGAAATGTATTTCATGATATGCGTACCGGTGACTCGTGGTGCCGTAGTATTACAACAGGCAATAAAAAAAGATCCCGCTAATGTCGAGAGCGCTTTGGAGGTGCCGGGGATTCAACCCGGGACTTCTCACATGCAAAGCGAGCGCTCTACCACTGAGCTACACCCCCTTTACATCTGGAGCACTCATTAACGAGTTTCTTGGTGCTCATCAGCTTGTTAAAACAATAAAATAATCAATTAGTTGAAATAAACAAAATCGTCTCGTTATTGCTGCCTGATACAGTTTTTTCATCATTGAGTAAAGCCGCTTATCTCTATAGTCAAAGAAAATGGCAGCGCTGTTCGATGAAATGTATTTCATGATATGCGCACCGGTAACTCGTGGTGCCGTAGTATTACAACAGGCAATAAAAAAAGATACCGCTAAATTCGAAAGCGCTTTGGAGGTGCCGGGGATTGAACCCGAGACTTCTCACATGCAAAGCGAGCACTCTACCACTGAGCTACACCCCCGTTACATCTGGAGCACTCATTAACGAGTTTCTTGGTGCTCATCAGCTTGTTCTAACAATAAAATAATTCAATAGTTGAAATAAACAAAATCATCTCGTCATTGCTGCCTGATACAGTTTTTTCATCATTGAGAAAAGCTGCATATTTCTATAGTCAAAGAAAATGGCAGCGCTGTTCGATGAAATGTATTTCATGATATGCGCACCGGTAACTCGTGGTGCCGTAGTATTACAACAGGCAATAAAAAAAGATACCGCTAAAGTCAAGAGCGCTTTCGAGGTGCCGGTGTCTGAACCCGGGACTACTCACATGCAAAGCGAGCGCTCTACCACTGAGCTACACCCCCGTTACATCTGGAGCACTCATTAACGAGTTTCTTGGTGCTCATCAGCTTCTCCTAACAATAAAAATATTCAATAGTTGAAATAAACAAAATCATCTCGTCATTGCTGCTGATACAGTTTTTTCATCATTGAGAAAAGCCGCTTATCTCCATAGTCAAAGAAAATGGCAGCGCTGTTCGATGAAATGTATTTCATGATATGCGCACCGGTAACTCGTGGTGCCGTAGTATTACAACAGGCAATAAAAAAGATACCGCTAAAGTCGAGAGTGCTTTGGAGGTGCCGGGGATTGAACCCGGGACTTCTCACATGCGAAGCGAGCGCTCTACCACTGAGCTACACCTCCGTTACATTTGGAGCACTCATTAACGAGTTTCTTAGTGCTCATCAGCTTGTTCAAACAATAAGATAATCAATTAGTTGAAATAAACAAAATCATCTCGTCATTCTGCCTGATACTGTTTTTTCATCATTGAGGAAAGCTGCATATTTTATAGTCAAAGAAAATGGCAACGATGTTCGATGAAATGTATTTAATGATATGCGCACCGGTAACTCGTGGTGCCGTAGTATTACAACAGGCATTAAAAAAAGATACCGCTAAAGTCGAAAGCGCTTTCGAGGTGCCGGGGTCTTAACCCGGGACTACTCACATGCAAAGCGAGCGCTCTACCACTGAGCTACACCTTCTTTACATCTGGAGCACTCATTAACAAGTTTCTTGGTGCTCATCAGCTTGTTCTAGCAATAAAATAATTCAATGGTTGAAATAAACAAAATCATCTCGTCATTGCTGCCTGATACAGTTTTTTATCTTTGAGAAAAGCCGCTTATCTCTATAGTCAAAGAAAATGGCAGCGCTGTTCGATGAAATGTATTTCATGATATGCGTACCGGTGACTCGTGGTGCCGTAGTATTACAACAGGCAATGAAAAAAGATCCCGCTAATGTCGAGAGCACTTTGGAGGTGCCGGGGATTCAACCCAGGACTTCTCACATGCAAAGCGAGCGCTCTACCACTGAGCTACACCCCCTTTACATCTGGAGCACTCATTAACGAGTTTCTTGGTGCTCATCAGCTTGTTAAAAGAATAAAATAATCAATGTGTTGAAGTAAACAAAATCGTCTCGTCATTGCTGCCTGATACAGTTTTTTTCATCATTGAGGAAAGCCGCTTATCTCTATAGTCAAAGAAAATGGCAGCGCTGTTCGATGAAATGTACTTCATGATATGCGCACCGGTAACTCATGGTGCCGTAGTATTGCAACAGGCAATAAAGAAGATACCGCTAAAGTCGAGAGTGCTTTGGAGGAGCCGGGGATTGAACCCGCGACTTCTCACATGCAAAGCGAGCGCTCTACCACTGAGCTACACCCCCGTTACATCTGAGGCACTCATTAACGAGTTTCTTGGTGCTCATCAGCTTCTCCTAACAATAAAATAATTCAATAGTATAAATAAACAAAATCATCTCGTCATTGCTGCCTGATACAGTTTTTTCATCATTGAGAAAAGCCGCTTATCTCTACAGTCAAAGAAAATGGCAGCGCTGTTCGATGAAATGTATTTCATGATATGCGCACCGGTAACTCGTGGTGCCGTAGTAATACAGCAGGCAATAGAAAAGATACCGCTAAAGTGGAGAGCGCTTGGGAGGTGCCGGAGATTGAACCCGGGACTTCTCACATGCAAAGCGAGCGCTCTACCACTGAGCTACACCCCTGTTACATCTGGAGCACTCATTAACGAGTTTCTTGGTGCTCATCAGCTTGTTTCAGCAATAAAATAATTCAATAGTTGAAATAAACAAAATCATCTCGTCATTGCTGCCTGATACAGTTTTTTCATCACTGAGAAAAGTCGCTTATCTCTATAGTCAAAGAAAATGGCAGCGATGTTCGATGAAATGTATTTCATGATATGCGCACCGGTAACTCGTGGTGCCGTAGTATTACAACAGGCAATAAAAATGATACCGCTAAAGTCGAGAGCGCTTTGGAGGTACTGGGGATTGAGCCCGGGACTTCTCACATGCAAAGCGAGCGCTCTACCACTGAGCTACACCCCCGTTACATTTGGAGCACGCATTACAGAGTTTCTTGGTGCTCATTAGCTTGTTCTAACAATAAAATAATTCAATGGTTGAAATAAACAAAATCATCTCGTCATTGCTGCCTGATACAGTTTTTTCATCATTGAGAAAAGCCGCTTATCTCTACAGTCAAAGAAAATGGCAGCGCTGTTCGATGAAATGTATTTCATGATATGCGCACCGGTAACTCGTGGTGCCGTAGTAATACAGCAGGCAATAGAAAAGATACCGCTAAAGTGGAGAGCGCTTGGGAGGTGCCGGAGATTGAACCCGGGACTTCTCACATGCACAGCGAGCGCTCTACAACTGAGCTACACCCCTGTTACATCTGGGGCACTCATTAACGAGTTTCTTGGTGCTCATCAGCTTGGTCAAACAATAAAATATTCAATTAGTTGAAATAAACAAAATTGTCTCGTCATTGCTGCCTGATACAGTTTTTTTCATCATTGAGGAAAGCCGCTTATCTCTATAGTCAAAGAAAATGGCAGCGCTGTTCGATGAAATGTATTTCATGATATGCGCACCGGTAACTCGTGGTGCCGTAGTATTAAAGCAGGAAATAAAAAAGATACCGCTAAAGTCGAGAGCAATTTGCAGGTGCCGGGGATTGAACCCGGGACTTCTCACATGCAAAGCGAGCGCTCTACCACTGAGCTACACCCTTTTTTCTTTCTTTATTGCCTGTTTACATACAACATTCACAAACATATATACATCCCCCGTTACATCTGGAGCACTCATTAACGAGTTTCTTGGTGCTCATCAGCTTGTTTCAACAATAAAATAATTCAATAGTTGAAATAAACAAAATCATCTCGTCATTGTTGCCTGATACAGTTTTTTTCATCATTGAGGAAAGCCGCTTATCTCTATAGTCAAAGAAAATGGCAGCGCTGTTCGATGAAATGTATTTCATGATATGCGCACCGGTAACTAGTGGTGCCGTAGTATTACAGCAGGCAATAAAAAAGATACCGCTAAAGTCGAGAGCGCTTTCCAGGTGCCGGAGATTGAGCCCGGGACTTCTCACATGCAAAGCGAGCGCTCTACCACTGAGCTACACCCTTTTTCTTTCTTTATTGCCTGTTTACATACAACATTCACAAACATATATACATCCCCCGTTACATCTGGAGCACTCATTAACGAGTTTCTTGGTGCTCATCAGCTTGTTCAAACAATAAGATAATCAATTAGTTGAAATAAACAAAATCATCTCGTCATTCTGCCTGATACAGTTTTTTCATCATTTAGGAAAGCTGCATATTTTATAGTCAAAGAAAATGGCAACGATGATCGATGAAATGTATTTAATGATATGCGCACCGGTAACTCGTGGTGCCGTAGTATTACAACAGGCAATAAAAAAAGATACCGCTAAAGTCGAAAGCGCTTTCGAGGTGCCGGGGTCTGAACCCGGGAGTACTCACATGCTAAGCGAGCACTCTACCACTGAGCTACACCCCCTTTACATCTGGAGCACTCATTAACGAGTTTCTTGGTGCTCATCAGCTTGTTCTAACAATAAAATAATTCAATAGTTGAAATAAACAAAATCATCTTGTCATTGCTGCCTGATACAGTTTTTTCATTATTGAGAAAAGCCGATTATCTCTATAGTCAAAGAAAATGGCAGCGCTGTTCGATGAAACGTATTTTATGATATGCGCACCGGTGACTCGTGGTGCCGTTGTATTACAACAGGCAATGAAAAAAAGATCCCGCTAACGTCGAGAGCGCTTTGGAGGTACCGGGGATTCAACCCAGGACTTCTCACATGCAAAGCGAGTGCTCTACCACTGAGCTACACCCCCTTTACATCTGGAGCACTCATTAACGAGTTTCTTGGTGATCATCAGCTTGTTAAAACAATAAAATAATCAATAAGTTGAAATAAACAAAATCGTCTCGTCATTGCTGCCTGATACAGTTTTTTTCATCATTGAGGAAAGCCGCTTATCTCTATAGTCAAAGAAAATGGCAGCGCTGTTCGATGAAATGTATTTCATGATATGCGTACCGGTGACTCGTGGTGCCGTAGTATTACAACAGGCAATGAAAAAAGATCCCGCTAATGTCGAGAGCGCTTTGGAGGTGCCGGGGATTCAACCCAGAACTTCTCACATGCAAAGCGAGCGCTCTACACTGAGCTACACCCCCTTTACATCTGGAGCACTCATTAACGAGTTTCTTGGTGATCATCAGCTTGTTAAAACAATAAAATAATCAATAAGTTGAAATAAACAAAATCGTCTCGTCATTGCTGCCTGATACAGTTTTTTTCATCATTGAGGAAAGCCGCTTATCTCTATAGTCAAAAAAAAAAATGGCAGCGCTGTTCGATGAAATGTATTTCATGATATGCGCACCGGTAACTCGTGGTGCCGTAGTATTACAACAGGCAATAAAAAAAGATACCGCTAAAGTTGAGAGCGCTTTCGAGGTGCCGGGGTCTGAACCCGGGACTACTCACATGCAAAGCGAGCGCTCTACCACTGAGCTACACCCCCGTTAGATCTGGAGCACTCATTAACGAGTTTCTTGGTGCTCAACAGCTTCTCCTAACAATAAAATAATTCAATAGTTGAAATAAACAAAATCATCTCGTCATTGCTGCCTCATACAGTTTTTTCATCATTGAGGAAAGCCGCTTATCTCTATAGTCAAAGAAAATGGCAGCGCTGTTCGATGAAATGTATTTCATGATATGCGCACCGGTAACTCGTGGTGCCGTAGTATTACAGCAGGCAATAAAAAAGATACCGCTAACGTCGAGAGCGCTTTGCAGGTGCCGGAGATTGAACCCGGGACTTCTCACATGCAAAGCGAGCGCTCTACCACTCAGCTACACCCCTGTTACATCTGGGGCACGAATTAACGAGTTTCTTGGTGCTCATCAGCATGTTCTAACAATAAAATAATTCAATAGTTGAAATAAACAAAATCATCTCGTCATTGCTGCCTGATACAGTTTTTTCATCATTGAGATAAGCCGCTTATCTCTATAGTCAAAGAAAATGGCAGCGCTGTTCGATGAAATGTATTTCATGATATGCGTACCGGTGACTCGTGGTGCCGTAGTATTACAACAGGCAATAAAAAAAGATCCCGCTAATGTCGAGAGCGCTTTGGAGGTGCCGGGGATTCAACCCGGGACTTCTCACATGCAAAGCGAGCGCTCTACCACTGAGCTACACCCCCTTTACATCTGGAGCACTCATTAACGAGTTTCTTGGTGCTCATCAGCTTGTTAAAACAATAAAATAATCAATTAGTTGAAATAAACAAAATCGTCTCGTCATTGCTGCCTTATACAGTTTTTTCATCATTGAGTAAAGCCGCTTATCTCTATAGTCAAAGAAAATGGCAGCGCTGTTCGATGAAATGTATTTCATGATATGCGCACCGGTAACTCGTGGTGCCGTAGTATTACAACAGGCAATAAAAAAAGATACCGCTAAAGTCGAAAGCGCTTTGGAGGTGCCGGGGATTGAACCCGAGACTTCTCACATGCAAAGCGAGCACTCTACCACTGAGCTACACCCCCGTTACATCTGGAGCACTCATTAACGAGTTTCTTGGTGCTCATCAGCTTGTTCTAACAATAAAATAATTCAATAGTTGAAATAAACAAAATCATCTCGTCATTGCTGCCTGATACAGTTTTTTCATCATTGAGAAAAGCTGCATATTTCTATAGTCAAAGAAAATGGCAGTGCTGTTCGATGAAATGTATTTCATGATATGCGCACCGGTAACTCGTGGTGCCGTAGTATTAAAGCAGGAAATAAAAAAGATACCGCTAAAGTCGAGAGCACTTTGCAGGTGCCGGGGATTGAACCCGGGACTTCTCACATGCAAAGCGAGCGCTCTACCACTGAGCTACACCCTTTTTTCTTTCTTTATTGCCTGTTTACATACAACATTCACAAACATATATACATCCCCCGTTACATCTGGAGCACTCATTAACGAGTTTCTTGGTGCTCATCAGCTTGTTTCAACAATAAAATAATTCAATAGTTGAAATAAAAAAAATCATCTCGTCATTGCTGCCTGATACAGTTTTTTTCATCATTGAGGAAAGCCGCTTATCTCTATAGTCAAAGAAAATGGCAGCGCTGTTCGATGAAATGTATTTCATGATATGCGCACCGGTAACTAGTGGTGCCGTAGTATTACAGCAGGCAATAAAAAAGATACCGCTAAAGTCGAGAGCGCTTTCCAGGTGCCGGAGATTGAGCCCGGGACTTCTCACATGCAAAGCGAGCGCTCTACCACTGAGCTACACCCTTTTTCTTTCTTTATTGCCTGTTTACATACAACATTCACAAACATATATACATCCCCCGTTACATCTGGAGCACTCATTAACGAGTTTCTTGGTGCTCATCAGCTTGTTCAAACAATAAGATAATCAATTAGTTGAAATAAGCAAAATCATCTCGTCATTCTGCCTGATACAGTTTTTTCATCATTGAGGAAAGCTGCATATTTTATAGTCAAAGAAAATGGCAACGATGTTCGATGAAATGTATTTAATGATATGCGCACCGGTAACTCGTGGTGCCGTAGTATTACAACAGGCAATAAAAAAAGATACCGCTAAAGTCGAAAGCGCTTTCGAGGTGCCGGGGTCTGAACCCGGGAGTACTCACATGCTAAGCGAGCACTCTACCACTGAGCTACACCCCCTTTACATCTGGAGCACTCATTAACGAGTTTCTTGGTGCTCATCAGCTTGTTCTAACAATAAAATAATTCAATAGTTGAAATAAACAAAATCATCTTGTCATTGCTGCCTGATACAGTTTTTTCATTATTGAGAAAAGCCACTTATCTCTATAGTCAAAGAAAATGGCAGCGCTGTTCGATGAAACGTATTTTATGATATGCGCACCGGTGACTCGTGGTGCCGTAGTATTACAACAGGCAATGAAAAAAAGATCCCGCTAACGTCGAGAGCGCTTTGGAGGTACCGGGGATTCAACCCAGGACTTCTCACATGCAAAGCGAGTGCTCTACCACTGAGCTACACTCCCTTTACATCTGGAGCACTCATTAACGAGTTTCTTGGTGATCATCAGCTTGTTAAAACAATAAAATAATCAATAAGTTGAAATAAACAAAATCGTCTCGTCATTGCTGCCTGATACAGTTTTTTTCATCATTGAGGAAAGCCGCTTATCTCTATAGTCAAAGAAAATGGCAGCGCTGTTCGATGAAATGTATTTCATGATATGCGTACCGGTGACTCGTGGTGCCGTAGTATTACAACAGGCAATGAAAAAAGATCCCGCTAATGTCGAGAGCGCTTTGGAGGTGCCGGGGATTCAACCCAGAACTTCTCACATGCAAAGCGAGCGCTCTACCACTGAGCTACACCCCCTTTACATCTGGAGCACTCATTAACGAGTTTCTTGGTGATCATCAGCTTGTTAAAACAATAAAATAATCAATAAGTTGAAATAAACAAAATCGTCTCGTCATTGCTGCCTGATACAGTTTTTTTCATCATTGAGGAAAGCCGCTTATCTCTATAGTCAAAAAAAATGGCAGCGCTGTTCGATGAAATGTATTTCATGATATGCGCACCGGTAACTCGTGGTGCCGCAGTATTACAACAGGCAATAAAAAAAGATACCGCTAAAGTTGAGAGCGCTTTCGAGGTGCCGGGGTCTGAACCCGGGACTACTCACATGCAAAGCGAGCGCTATACCACTGAGCTACACCCCCGTTAGATCTGGAGCACTCATTAACGAGTTTCTTGGTGCTCAACAGCTTCTCCTAACAATAAAATAATTCAATAGTTGAAATAAACAAAATCATCTCGTCATTGCTGCCTCATACAGTTTTTTCATCATTGAGGAAAGCCGCTTATCTCTATAGTCAAAGAAAATGGCAGCGCTGTTCGATGAAATGTATTTCATGATATGCGCACCGGTAACTCGTGGTGCCGTAGTATTACAGCAGGCAATAAAAAAGATACCGCTAAAGTCGAGAGCGCTTTGCAGGTGCCGGAGATTGAACCCGGGACTTCTCACATGCAAAGCGAGCGCTCTACCACTCAGCTACACCCCTGTTACATCTGGGGCACTAATTAACGAGTTTCTTGGTGCTCATCAGCATGTTCTAACAATAAAATAATTCAATAGTTGAAATAAACAAAATCATCTCGTCATTGCTGCCTGATACAGTTTTTTCATCATTGAGATAAGCCGCTTATCTCTATAGTCAAAGAAAATGGCAGCGCTGTTCGATTAAATGTATTTCATGATATGCGTACCGGTGACTCGTGGTGCCGTAGTATTACAACAGGCAATAAAAAAAGATCCCGCTAATGTCGAGAGCGCTTTGGAGGTGCCGGGGATTCAACCCGGGACTTCTCACATGCAAAGCGAGCGCTCTATCACTGAGCTACACCCCCTTTACATCTGGAGCACTCATTAACGAGTTTCTTGGTGCTCATCAGCTTGTTAAAACAATAAAATAATCAATTAGTTGAAATAAACAAAATCGTCTCGTCATTGCTGCCTGATACAGTTTTTTCATCATTGAGTAAAGCCGCTTATCTCTATAGTCAAAGAAAATGGCAGCGCTGTTCGATGAAATGTATTTCATGATATGCGCACCGGTAACTCGTGGTGCCGTAGTATTACAACAGGCAATAAAAAAAGATACCGCTAAAGTCGAAAGCGCTTTGGAGGTGCCGGGGATTGAACCCGAGACTTCTCACATGCAAAGCGAGCACTCTACCACTGAGCTACACCCCCGTTACATCTGGACCACTCATTAACGAGTTTCTTGGTGCTCATCAGCTTGTTCTAACAATAAAATAATTCAATAGTTGAAATAAACAAAATCATCTCGTCATTGCTGCCTGATACAGTTTTTTCATCATTGAGAAAAGCTGCATATTTCTATAGTCAAAGAAAATGGCAGCGCTGTTCGATGAAATGTATTTCATGATATGCGCACCGGTAACTCGTGGTGCCGTAGTATTACAACAGGCAATAAAAAAAGATACCGCTAAAGTCGAGAGCGCTTTCGAGGTGCCGGTGTCTGAAGCCGGGACTACTCACATGCAAAGCGAGCGCTCTACCACTGAGCTACACCTTCGTTACATTTGGAGCACTCATTAACGAGTTTCTTGGTGCTCATCAGCTTGTTCAAACAATAAGATAATCAATTAGTTGAAATAAACAAAATCATCTCGTCATTCTGCCTGATACTGTTTTTTCATCATTGAGGAAAGCTGCATATTTTATAGTCAAAGAAAATGGCAACGATGTTCGATGAAATGTATTTAATGATATGCGCACCGGTAACTCGTGGTGCCGTAGTATTACAACAGGCATTAAAAAAAGATACCGCTAAAGTCGAAAGCGCTTTCGAGGTGCCGGGGTCTTAACCCGGGACTACTCACATGCAAAGCGAGCGCTCTACCACTGAGCTACACCCCCTTTACATCTGGAGCACTCATTAACAAGTTTCTTGGTGCTCATCAGCTTGTTCTAACAATAAAATAATTCAATGGTTGAAATAAACAAAATCATCTCGTCAATGCTGCCTGATACAGTTTTTTCATCTTTGAGAAAAGCCGCTTATCTCTATAGTCAAAGAAAATGGCAGCGCTGTTCGATGAAATGTATTTCATGATATGCGTACCGGTGACTCGTGGTGCCGTAGTATTACAACAGGCAATGAAAAAAGATCCCGCTAATGTCGAGAGCGCTTTGGAGGTGCCGGGGATTCAACCCAGGACTTCTCACATGCAAAGCGAGCGCTCTACCACTGAGCTACACCCCCTTTACATCTGGAGCACTCATTAACGAGTTTCTTGGTGCTCATCAGCTTGTTAAAACAATAAAATAATCAATAAGTTGAAATAAACAAAATCGTCTCGTCATTGCTGCCTGATACAGTTTTTTTCATCATTGAGGAAAGCCGCTTATCTCTATAGTCAAAGAAAATGGCAGCGCTGTTCGATGAAATGTATTTCATGATATGCGCACCGGTAACTCATGGTGCCGTAGTATTGCAACAGGCAATAAAGAAGATACCGCTAAAGTCGAGAGTGCTTTGGAGGAGCCGGGGATTGAACCCGGGACTTCTCACATGCAAAGCGAGTGCTCTACCACTGAGCTACACCCCCGGTACATCTGGAGCACTCATTAACGAGTTTCTTGGTGCTCATCAGCTTCTCCTAACAATAAAAAAATTCAATAGTATAAATAAACAAAATCATCTCGTCATTGCTGCCTGATAAAGTTTTTTCATCATTGAGAAAAGCAGCTTATCTCTACAGTCAAAGAAAATGGCAGCGCTGTTCGATGAAATGTATTTCATGATATGCGCACCGGTATTTCGTGGTGCCGTAGTATTACAGCAGGCAATAAAAAAGATACCGCTAAAGTGGAGAGCGCTTTGCAGGTGCCGGAGATTGAACTCGGGACTTCTCACATGCAAAGCGAGCGCTCTACCACTGAGCTACACCCCTGTTACATCTGGGGCACTCATTAACGAGTTTCTTGGTGCTCATCAGCTTGGTCAAACAATAAAATATTCAATTAGTTGAAATAAACAAAATTGTCTCGTCATTGCTGCCTGATACAGTTTTTTTCATCATTGAGGAAAGCCGCTTATCTCTATAGTCAAAGAAAATGGCAGCGCTGTTCGATGAAATGTATTTCATGATATGCGCACCGGTAACTCGTGGTGCCGAAGTATTACAACAGGCAATAAAAATATACCGCTAAAGTCGAGAGCGCTTTGGAGGTGCTGGGGATTGAGCCCGGGACTTCTCACATGCAAAGCGAGCGCTCTACCACTGAGCTACACCCTTTTTTCTTTCTTTATTGCCTGTTTACATACAACATTCACAAACATATATACATCCCCCGTTACATCTGGAGCACTCATTAACGAGTTTCTTGGTGCTCATCAGCTTGTTCTAACAATAAAATAATTCAATAGTTGAAATAAACAAAATCATAACGTCATTGCTACCTGATACAGTTTTTTCATCATTGAGAAAAGCTGCATATTTCTATAGTCAAAGAAAATGGCAGCGCTGTTCAATGAATTGTATTTCATGATATGCGCACGGGTAACTCGCGGTGCCGTAGTATTACAGCAGGCAATAAAAAAGATACCGCTAAAGTCGAGAGCGCTTTGCAGGTGCCGGAGATTGAACCCGGGACTTCTCACATGCAAAGCGAGCGCTCTACCACTCAGCTACACCCCTGTTACATCTGGGGCACTAATTAACGAGTTTCTTGGTGCTCATCAGCATTTTCTAACAATAAAATAATTCAATAGTTGAAATAAACAAAATCATCTCGTCATTGCTGCCTGATACAGTTTTTTCATCATTGAGATAAGCCGCTTATCTCTATAGTCAAAGAAAATGGCAGCGCTGTTCGATGAAATGTATTTCATGATATGCGTACCGGTGACTCGTGGTGCCGTAGTATTACAACAGGCAATAAAAAAAGATCCCGCTAATGTCGAGAGCGCTTTGGAGGTGCCGGGGATTCAACCCGGGACTTCTCACATGCAAAGCGAGCGCTCTACCACTGAGCTACACCCCCTTTACATCTGGAGCACTCATTAACGAGTTTCTTGGTGCTCATCAGCTTGTTAAAACAATAAAATAATCAATTAGTTGAAATAAACAAAATCGTCTCGTCATTGCTGCCTGATACAGTTTTTTTCATCATTGAGGAAAGCCGCTTATCTCTATAGTCAAAGAAAATGGCAGCGCTGTTCGATGAAATGTATTTCATGATATGCGTACCGGTGACTCGTGGTGCCGTAGTATTACAACAGGCAATGAAAAAAGATCCCGCTAATGTCGAGAGCGCTTTGGAGGTGCCGGGGATTCAACCCAGAACTTCTCACATGCAAAGCGAGCGCTCTACCACTGAGCTACACCCCCTTTACATCTGGAGCACTCATTAACGAGTTTCTTGGTGATCATCAGCTTGTTAAAACAATAAAATAATCAATAAGTTGAAATAAACAAAATCGTCTCGTCATTGCTGCCTGATACAGTTTTATTCATCATTGAGGAAAGCCGCTTATCTCCATAGTAAAAAAAAAATGGCAGCGCTGTTCGATGAAATGTATTTCATGATATGCGCACCGGTAACTCGTGGTGCCGCAGTATTACAACAGGCAATAAAAAAAGATACCGCTAAAGTTGAGAGCGCTTTCGAGGTGCCGGGGTCTGAACCCGGGACTACTCACATGCAAAGCGAGCGCTCTACCACTGAGCTACACCTTCGTTACATTTGGAGCACTCATTAACGAGTTTCTTGGTGCTCATCAGCTTGTTCAAACAATAAGATAATCAATTAGTTGAAATAAACAAAATCATCTCGTCATTCTGCCTGATACTGTTTTTTCATCATTGAGGAAAGCTGCATATTTTATAGTCAAAGAAAATGGCAACGATGTTCGATGAAATGTATTTAATGATATGCGCACCGGTAACTCGTGGTGCCGTAGTATTACAACAGGCATTAAAAAAAGATACCGCTAAAGTCGAAAGCGCTTTCGAGGTGCCGGGGTCTTAACCCGGGACTACTCACATGCAAAGCGAGCGCTCTACCACTGAGCTACACCCCCTTTACATCTGGAGCACTCATTAACAAGTTTCTTGGTGCTCATCAGCTTGTTCTAACAATAAAATAATTCAATGGTTGAAATAAACAAAATCATCTCGTCAATGCTGCCTGATACAGTTTTTTCATCTTTGAGAAAAGCCGCTTATCTCTATAGTCAAAGAAAATGGCAGCGCTGTTCGATGAAATGTATTTCATGATATGCGTACCGGTGACTCGTGGTGCCGTAGTATTACAACAGGCAATGAAAAAAGATCCCGCTAATGTCGAGAGCGCTTTGGAGGTGCCGGGGATTCAACCCAGGACTTCTCACATGCAAAGCGAGCGCTCTACCACTGAGCTACACCCCCTTTACATCTGGAGCACTCATTAACGAGTTTCTTGGTGCTCATCAGCTTGTTAAAACAATAAAATAATCAATAAGTTGAAATAAACAAAATCGTCTCGTCATTGCTGCCTGATACAGTTTTTTTCATCATTGAGGAAAGCCGCTTATCTCTATAGTCAAAGAAAATGGCAGCGCTGTTCGATGAAATGTATTTCATGATATGCGCACCGGTAATTCGTGGTGCCGTAGTATTGCAACAGGCAATAAAGAAGATACCGCTAAAGTCGAGAGTGCTTTGGAGGAGCCGGGGATTGAACCCGGGACTTCTCACATGCAAAGCGAGTGCTCTACCACTGAGCTACACCCCCGGTACATCTGGAGCACTCATTAACGAGTTTCTTGGTGCTCATCAGCTTCTCCTAACAATAAAAAAATTCAATAGTATAAATAAACAAAATCATCTCGTCATTGCTGCCTGATAAAGTTTTTTCATCATTGAGAAAAGCAGCTTATCTCTACAGTCAAAGGAAATGGCAGCGCTGTTCGATGAAATGTATTTCATGATATGCGCACCGGTATTTCGTGGTGCCGTAGTATTACAGCAGGCAATAAAAAAGATACCGCTAAAGTGGAGAGCGCTTTGCAGGTGCCGGAGATTGAACTCGGGACTTCTCACATGCAAAGTGAGCGCTCTACCACTGAGCTACACCCCTGTTACATCTGGGGCACTCATTAACGAGTTTCTTGGTGCTCATCAGCTTGGTCAAACAATAAAATATTCAATTAGTTGAAATAAACAAAATCGTCTCGTTATTGCTGCCTGATACAGTTTTTTCATCATTGAGTAAAGCCGCTTATCTCTATAGTCAAAGAAAATGGCAGCGCTGTTCGATGAAATGTATTTCATGATATGCGCACCGGTAACTCGTGGTGCCGTAGTATTACAACAGGCAATAAAAAAAGATACCGCTAAATTCGAAAGCGCTTTGGAGGTGCCGGGGATTGAACCCGAGACTTCTCACATGCAAAGCGAGCACTCTACCACTGAGCTACACCCCCGTTACATCTGGAGCACTCATTAACGAGTTTCTTGGTGCTCATCAGCTTGTTCTAACAATAAAATAATTCAATAGTTGAAATAAACAAAATCATCTCGTCATTGCTGCCTGATACAGTTTTTTCATCATTGAGAAAAGCCGCTTATCTCCATAGTCAAAGAAAATGGCAGCGCTGTTCGATGAAATGTATTTCATGATATGCGCACCGGTAACTCGTGGTGCCGTAGTATTACAACAGGCAATAAAAAAGATACCGCTAAAGTCGAGAGTGCTTTGGAGGTGCCGGGGATTGAACCCGGGACTTCTCACATGCGAAGCGAGCGCTCTACCACTGAGCTACACCTCCGTTACATTTGGAGCACTCATTAACGAGTTTCTTGGTGCTCATCAGCTTGTTCAAACAATAAGATAATCAATTAGTTGAAATAAACAAAATCATCTCGTCATTCTGCCTGATACTGTTTTTTCATCATTGAGGAAAGCTGCATATTTTATAGTCAAAGAAAATGGCAACGATGTTCGATGAAATGTATTTAATGATATGCGCACCGGTAACTCGTGGTGCCGTAGTATTACAACAGGCATTAAAAAAAGATACCGCTAAAGTCGAAAGCGCTTTCGAGGTGCCGGGGTCTTAACCCGGGACTACTCACATGCAAAGCGAGCGCTCTACCACTGAGCTACACCTTCTTTACATCTGGAGCACTCATTAACAAGTTTCTTGGTGCTCATCAGCTTGTTCTAGCAATAAAATAATTCAATGGTTGAAATAAACAAAATCATCTCGTCATTGCTGCCTGATACAGTTTTTTATCTTTGAGAAAAGCCGCTTATCTCTATAGTCAAAGAAAATGGCAGCGCTGTTCGATGAAATGTATTTCATGATATGCGTACCGGTGACTCGTGGTGCCGTAGTATTACAACAGGCAATGAAAAAAGATCCCGCTAATGTCGAGAGCACTTTGGAGGTGCCGGGGATTCAACCCAGGACTTCTCACATGCAAAGCGAGCGCTCTACCACTGAGCTACACCCCCTTTACATCTGGAGCACTCATTAACGAGTTTCTTGGTGCTCATCAGCTTGTTAAAAGAATAAAATAATCAATGTGTTGAAGTAAACAAAATCGTCTCGTCATTGCTGCCTGATACAGTTTTTTTCATCATTGAGGAAAGCCGCTTATCTCTATAGTCAAAGAAAATGGCAGCGCTGTTCGATGAAATGTACTTCATGATATGCGCACCGGTAACTCATGGTGCCGTAGTATTGCAACAGGCAATAAAGAAGATACCGCTAAAGTCGAGAGTGCTTTGGAGGAGCCGGGGATTGAACCCGCGACTTCTCACATGCAAAGCGAGCGCTCTACCACTGAGCTACACCCCCGTTACATCTGAAGCACTCATTAACGAGTTTCTTGGTGCTCATCAGCTTCTCCGAACAATAAAATAATTCAATAGTATAAATAAACAAAATCATCTCGTCATTGCTGCCTGATACAGTTTTTTCATCATTGAGAAAAGCCGCTAATCTCTACAGTCAAAGAAAATGGCAGCGCTGTTCGATGAAATGTATTTCATGATATGCGCACCGGTAACTCGTGGTGCCGTAGTAATACAGCAGGCAATAGAAAAGATACCGCTAAAGTGGAGAGCGCTTGGGAGGTGCCGGAGATTGAACCCGGGACTTCTCACATGCAAAGCGAGCGCTCTACCACTGAGCTACACCCCTGTTACATCTGGAGCACTCATTAACGAGTTTCTTGGTGCTCATCAGCTTGTTTCAGCAATAAAATAATTCAATAGTTGAAATAAACAAAATCATCTCGTCATTGCTGCCTGATACAGTTTTTTCATCATTGAGAAAAGTCGCTTATCTCTATAGTCAAAGAAAATGGCAGCGATGTTCGATGAAATGTATTTCATGATATGCGCACCGGTAACTCGTGGTGCCGTAGTATTACAACAGGCAATAAAAATGATACCGCTAAAGTCGAGAGCGCTTTGGAGGTACTGGGGATTGAGCCCGGGACTTCTCACATGCAAAGCGAGCGCTCTACCACTGAGCTACACCCCCGTTACATTTGGAGCACGCATTACAGAGTTTCTTGGTGCTCATTAGCTTGTTCTAACAATAAAATAATTCAATGGTTGAAATAAACAAAATCATCTCGTCATTGCTGCCTGATACAGTTTTTTCATCATTGAGAAAAGCCGCTTATCTCTACAGTCAAAGAAAATGGCAGCGCTGTTCGATGAAATGTATTTCATGATATGCGCACCGGTAACTCGTGGTGCCGTAGTAATACAGCAGGCAATAGAAAAGATACCGCTAAAGTGGAGAGCGCTTGGGAGGTGCCGGAGATTGAACCCGGGACTTCTCACATGCACAGCGAGCGCTCTACAACTGAGCTACACCCCTGTTACATCTGGGGCACTCATTAACGAGTTTCTTGGTGCTCATCAGCTTGGTCAAACAATAAAATATTCAATTAGTTGAAATAAACAAAATTGTCTCGTCATTGCTGCCTGATACAGTTTTTTTCATCATTGAGGAAAGCCGCTTATCTCTATAGTCAAAGAAAATGGCAGCGCTGTTCGATGAAATGTATTTCATGATATGCGCACCGGTAACTCGTGGTGCCGTAGTATTAAAGCAGGAAATAAAAAAGATACCGCTAAAGTCGAGAGCAATTTGCAGGTGCCGGGGATTGAACCCGGGACTTCTCACATGCAAAGCGAGCGCTCTACCACTGAGCTACACCCTTTTTTCTTTCTTTATTGCCTGTTTACATACAACATTCACAAACATATATACATCCCCCGTTACATCTGGAGCACTCATTAACGAGTTTCTTGGTGCTCATCAGCTTGTTTCAACAATAAAATAATTCAATAGTTGAAATAAACAAAATCATCTCGTCATTGTTGCCTGATACAGTTTTTTTCATCATTGAGGAAAGCCGCTTATCTCTATAGTCAAAGAAAATGGCAGCGCTGTTCGATGAAATGTATTTCATGATATGCGCACCGGTAACTAGTGGTGCCGTAGTATTACAGCAGGCAATAAAAAAGATACCGCTAAAGTCGAGAGCGCTTTCCAGGTGCCGGAGATTGAGCCCGGGACTTCTCACATGCAAAGCGAGCGCTCTACCACTGAGCTACACCCTTTTTCTTTCTTTATTGCCTGTTTACATACAACATTCACAAACATATATACATCCCCCGTTACATCTGGAGCACTCATTAACGAGTTTCTTGGTGCTCATCAGCTTGTTCAAACAATAAGATAATCAATTAGTTGAAATAAACAAAATCATCTCGTCATTCTGCCTGATACAGTTTTTTCATCATTTAGGAAAGCTGCATATTTTATAGTCAAAGAAAATGGCAACGATGATCGATGAAATGTATTTAATGATATGCGCACCGGTAACTCGTGGTGCCGTAGTATTACAACAGGCAATAAAAAAAGATACCGCTAAAGTCGAAAGCGCTTTCGAGGTGCCGGGGTCTGAACCCGGGAGTACTCACATGCTAAGCGAGCACTCTACCACTGAGCTACACCCCCTTTACATCTGGAGCACTCATTAACGAGTTTCTTGGTGCTCATCAGCTTGTTCTAACAATAAAATAATTCAATAGTTGAAATAAACAAAATCATCTTGTCATTGCTGCCTGATACAGTTTTTTCATTATTGAGAAAAGCCGATTATCTCTATAGTCAAAGAAAATGGCAGCGCTGTTCGATGAAACGTATTTTATGATATGCGCACCGGTGACTCGTGGTGCCGTTGTATTACAACAGGCAATGAAAAAAAGATCCCGCTAACGTCGAGAGCGCTTTGGAGGTACCGGGGATTCAACCCAGGACTTCTCACATGCAAAGCGAGTGCTCTACCACTGAGCTACACCCCCTTTACATCTGGAGCACTCATTAACGAGTTTCTTGGTGATCATCAGCTTGTTAAAACAATAAAATAATCAATAAGTTGAAATAAACAAAATCGTCTCGTCATTGCTGCCTGATACAGTTTTTTTCATCATTGAGGAAAGCCGCTTATCTCTATAGTCAAAGAAAATGGCAGCGCTGTTCGATGAAATGTATTTCATGATATGCGTACCGGTGACTCGTGGTGCCGTAGTATTACAACAGGCAATGAAAAAAGATCCCGCTAATGTCGAGAGCGCTTTGGAGGTGCCGGGGATTCAACCCAGAACTTCTCACATGCAAAGCGAGCGCTCTACCACTGAGCTACACCCCCTTTACATCTGGAGCACTCATTAACGAGTTTCTTGGTGATCATCAGCTTGTTAAAACAATAAAATAATCAATGAGTTGAAATAAACAAAATCGTCTCGTCATTGCTGCCTGATACAGTTTTTTTCATCATTGAGGAAAGCCGCTTATCTCTATAGTCAAAAAAAAAATGGCAGCGCTGTTCGATGAAATGTATTTCATGATATGCGCACCGGTAACTCGTGGTGCCGTAGTATTACAACAGGCAATAAAAAAAGATACCGCTAAAGTTGAGAGCGCTTTCGAGGTGCCGGGGTCTGAACCCGGGACTACTCACATGCAAAGCGAGCGCTCTACCACTGAGCTACACCCCCGTTAGATCTGGAGCACTCATTAACGAGTTTCTTGGTGCTCAACAGCTTCTCCTAACAATAAAATAATTCAATAGTTGAAATAAACAAAATCATCTCGTCATTGCTGCCTCATACAGTTTTTTCATCATTGAGGAAAGCCGCTTATCTCTATAGTCAAAGAAAATGGCAGCGCTGTTCGATGAAATGTATTTCATGATATGCGCACCGGTAACTCGTGGTGCCGTAGTATTACAGCAGGCAATAAAAAAGATACCGCTAACGTCGAGAGCGCTTTGCAGGTGCCGGAGATTGAACCCGGGACTTCTCACATGCAAAGCGAGCGCTCTACCACTCAGCTACACCCCTGTTACATCTGGGGCACGAATTAACGAGTTTCTTGGTGCTCATCAGCATGTTCTAACAATAAAATAATTCAATAGTTGAAATAAACAAAATCATCTCGTCATTGCTGCCTGATACAGTTTTTTCATCATTGAGATAAGCCGCTTATCTCTATAGTCAAAGAAAATGGCAGCGCTGTTCGATGAAATGTATTTCATGATATGCGTACCGGTGACTCGTGGTGCCGTAGTATTACAACAGGCAATAAAAAAAGATCCCGCTAATGTCGAGAGCGCTTTGGAGGTGCCGGGGATTCAACCCGGGACTTCTCACATGCAAAGCGAGCGCTCTACCACTGAGCTACACCCCCTTTACATCTGGAGCACTCATTAACGAGTTTCTTGGTGCTCATCAGCTTGTTAAAACAATAAAATAATCAATTAGTTGAAATAAACAAAATCGTCTCGTCATTGCTGCCTTATACAGTTTTTTCATCATTGAGTAAAGCCGCTTATCTCTATAGTCAAAGAAAATGGCAGCGCTGTTCGATGAAATGTATTTCATGATATGCGCACCGGTAACTCGTGGTGCCGTAGTATTACAACAGGCAATAAAAAAAGATACCGCTAAAGTCGAAAGCGCTTTGGAGGTGCCGGGGATTGAACCCGAGACTTCTCACATGCAAAGCGAGCACTCTACCACTGAGCTACACCCCCGTTACATCTGGAGCACTCATTAACGAGTTTCTTGGTGCTCATCAGCTTGTTCTAACAATAAAATAATTCAATAGTTGAAATAAACAAAATCATCTCGTCATTGCTGCCTGATACAGTTTTTTCATCATTGAGAAAAGCTGCATATTTCTATAGTCAAAGAAAATGGCAGTGCTGTTCGATGAAATGTATTTCATGATATGCGCACCGGTAACTCGTGGTGCCGTAGTATTAAAGCAGGAAATAAAAAAGATACCGCTAAAGTCGAGAGCACTTTGCAGGTGCCGGGGATTGAACCCGGGACTTCTCACATGCAAAGCGAGCGCTCTACCACTGAGCTACACCCTTTTTTCTTTCTTTATTGCCTGTTTACATACAACATTCACAAACATATATACATCCCCCGTTACATCTGGAGCACTCATTAACGAGTTTCTTGGTGCTCATCAGCTTGTTTCAACAATAAAATAATTCAATAGTTGAAATAAAAAAAATCATCTCGTCATTGCTGCCTGATACAGTTTTTTTCATCATTGAGGAAAGCCGCTTATCTCTATAGTCAAAGAAAATGGCAGCGCTGTTCGATGAAATGTATTTCATGATATGCGCACCGGTAACTAGTGGTGCCGTAGTATTACAGCAGGCAATAAAAAAGATACCGCTAAAGTCGAGAGCGCTTTCCAGGTGCCGGAGATTGAGCCCGGGACTTCTCACATGCAAAGCGAGCGCTCTACCACTGAGCTACACCCTTTTTCTTTCTTTATTGCCTGTTTACATACAACATTCACAAACATATATACATCCCCCGTTACATCTGGAGCACTCATTAACGAGTTTCTTGGTGCTCATCAGCTTGTTCAAACAATAAGATAATCAATTAGTTGAAATAAGCAAAATCATCTCGTCATTCTGCCTGATACAGTTTTTTCATCATTGAGGAAAGCTGCATATTTTATAGTCAAAGAAAATGGCAACGATGTTCGATGAAATGTATTTAATGATATGCGCACCGGTAACTCGTGGTGCCGTAGTATTACAACAGGCAATAAAAAAAGATACCGCTAAAGTCGAAAGCGCTTTCGAGGTGCCGGGGTCTGAACCCGGGAGTACTCACATGCTAAGCGAGCACTCTACCACTGAGCTACACCCCCTTTACATCTGGAGCACTCATTTACGAGTTTCTTGGTGCTCATCAGCTTGTTCTAACAATAAAATAATTCAATAGTTGAAATAAACAAAATCATCTTGTCATTGCTGCCTGATACAGTTTTTTCATTATTGAGAAAAGCCACTTATCTCTATAGTCAAAGAAAATGGCAGCGCTGTTCGATGAAACGTATTTTATGATATGCGCACCGGTGACTCGTGGTGCCGTAGTATTACAACAGGCAATGAAAAAAAGATCCCGCTAACGTCGAGAGCGCTTTGGAGGTACCGGGGATTCAACCCAGGACTTCTCACATGCAAAGCGAGTGCTCTACCACTGAGCTACACTCCCTTTACATCTGGAGCACTCATTAACGAGTTTCTTGGTGATCATCAGCTTGTTAAAACAATAAAATAATCAATAAGTTGAAATAAACAAAATCGTCTCGTCATTGCTGCCTGATACAGTTTTTTTCATCATTGAGGAAAGCCGCTTATCTCTATAGTCAAAGAAAATGGCAGCGCTGTTCGATGAAATGTATTTCATGATATGCGTACCGGTGACTCGTGGTGCCGTAGTATTACAACAGGCAATGAAAAAAGATCCCGCTAATGTCGAGAGCGCTTTGGAGGTGCCGGGGATTCAACCCAGAACTTCTCACATGCAAAGCGAGCGCTCTACCACTGAGCTACACCCCCTTTACATCTGGAGCACTCATTAACGAGTTTCTTGGTGATCATCAGCTTGTTAAAACAATAAAATAATCAATAAGTTGAAATAAACAAAATCGTCTCGTCATTGCTGCCTGATACAGTTTTTTTCATCATTGAGGAAAGCCGCTTATCTCTATAGTCAAAAAAAATGGCAGCGCTGTTCGATGAAATGTATTTCATGATATGCGCACCGGTAACTCGTGGTGCCGCAGTATTACAACAGGCAATAAAAAAAGATACCGCTAAAGTTGAGAGCGCTTTCGAGGTGCCGGGGTCTGAACCCGGGACTACTCACATGCAAAGCGAGCGCTCTACCACTGAGCTACACCCCCGTTAGATCTGGAGCACTCATTAACGAGTTTCTTGGTGCTCAACAGCATCTCCTAACAATAAAATAATTCAATAGTTGAAATAAACAAAATCATCTCGTCATTGCTGCCTCATACAGTTTTTTCATCATTGAGGAAAGCCGCTTATCTCTATAGTCAAAGAAAATGGCAGCGCTGTTCGATGAAATGTATTTCATGATATGCGCACCGGTAACTCGTGGTGCCGTAGTATTACAGCAGGCAATAAAAAAGATACCGCTAAAGTCGAGAGCGCTTTGCAGGTGCCGGAGATTGAACCCGGGACTTCTCACATGCAAAGCGAGCGCTCTACCACTCAGCTACACCCCTGTTACATCTGGGGCACTAATTAACGAGTTTCTTGGTGCTCATCAGCATGTTCTAACAATAAAATAATTCAATAGTTGAAATAAACAAAATCATCTCGTCATTGCTGCCTGATACAGTTTTTTCATCATTGAGATAAGCCGCTTATCTCTATAGTCAAAGAAAATGGCAGCGCTGTTCGATTAAATGTATTTCATGTTATGCGTACCGGTGACTCGTGGTGCCGTAGTATTACAACAGGCAATAAAAAAAGATCCCGCTAATGTCGAGAGCGCTTTGGAGGTGCCGGGGATTCAACCCGGGACTTCTCACATGCAAAGCGAGCGCTCTATCACTGAGATACACCCCCTTTACATCTGGAGCACTCATTAACGAGTTTCTTGGTGCTCATCAGCTTGTTAAAACAATAAAATAATCAATTAGTTGAAATAAACAAAATCGTCTCGTCATTGCTGCCTGATACAGTTTTTTCATCATTGAGTAAAGCCGCTTATCTCTATAGTCAAAGAAAATGGCAGCGCTGTTCGATGAAATGTATTTCATGATATGCGCACCGGTAACTCGTGGTGCCGTAGTATTACAACAGGCAATAAAAAAAGATACCGCTAAAGTCGAAAGCGCTTTGGAGGTGCCGGGGATTGAACCCGAGACTTCTCACATGCAAAGCGAGCACTCTACCACTGAGCTACACCCCCGTTACATCTGGACCACTCATTAACGAGTTTCTTGGTGCTCATCAGCTTGTTCTAACAATAAAATAATTCAATAGTTGAAATAAACAAAATCATCTCGTCATTGCTGCCTGATACAGTTTTTTCATCATTGAGAAAAGCTGCATATTTCTATAGTCAAAGAAAATGGCAGCGCTGTTCGATGAAATGTATTTCATGATATGCGCACCGGTAACTCGTGGTGCCGTAGTATTACAACAGGCAATAAAAAAAGATACCGCTAAAGTCGAGAGCGCTTTCGAGGTGCCGGTGTCTGAAGCCGGGACTACTCACATGCAAAGCGAGCGCTCTACCACTGAGCTACACCTTCGTTACATTTGGAGCACTCATTAACGAGTTTCTTGGTGCTCATCAGCTTGTTCAAACAATAAGATAATCAATTAGTTGAAATAAACAAAATCATCTCGTCATTCTGCCTGATACTGTTTTTTCATCATTGAGGAAAGCTGCATATTTTATAGTCAAAGAAAATGGCAACGATGTTCGATGAAATGTATTTAATGATATGCGCACCGGTAACTCGTGGTGCCGTAGTATTACAACAGGCATTAAAAAAAGATACCGCTAAAGTCGAAAGCGCTTTCGAGGTGCCGGGGTCTTAACCCGGGACTACTCACATGCAAAGCGAGCGCTCTACCACTGAGCTACACCCCCTTTACATCTGGAGCACTCATTAACAAGTTTCTTGGTGCTCATCAGCTTGTTCTAACAATAAAATAATTCAGTGGTTGAAATAAACAAAATCATCTCGTCAATGCTGCCTGATACAGTTTTTTCATCTTTGAGAAAAGCCGCTTATCTCTATAGTCAAAGAAAATGGCAGCGCTGTTCGATGAAATGTATTTCATGATATGCGTACCGGTGACTCGTGGTGCCGTAGTATTACAACAGGCAATGAAAAAAGATCCCGCTAATGTCGAGAGCGCTTTGGAGGTGCCGGGGATTCAACCCAGGACTTCTCACATGCAAAGCGAGCGCTCTACCACTGAGCTACACCCCCTTTACATCTGGAGCACTCATTAACGAGTTTCTTGGTGCTCATCAGCTTGTTAAAACAATAAAATAATCAATAAGTTGAAATAAACAAAATCGTCTCGTCATTGCTGCCTGATACAGTTTTTTTCACCATTGAGGAAAGCCGCTTATCTCTATAGTCAAAGAAAATGGCAGCGCTGTTCGATGAAATGTATTTCATGATATGCGCACCGGTAACTCATGGTGCCGTAGTATTGCAACAGGCAATAAAGAAGATACCGCTAAAGTCGAGAGTGCTTTGGAGGAGCCGGGGATTGAACCCGGGACTTCTCACATGCAAAGCGAGTGCTCTACCACTGAGCTACACCCCCGGTACATCTGGAGCACTCATTAACGAGTTTCTTGGTGCTCATCAGCTTCTCCTAACAATAAAAAAATTCAATAGTATAAATAAACAAAATCATCTCGTCATTGCTGCCTGATAAAGTTTTTTCATCATTGAGAAAAGCAGCTTATCTCTACAGTCAAAGAAAATGGCAGCGCTGTTCGATGAAATGTATTTCATGATATGCGCACCGGTATTTCGTGGTGCCGTAGTATTACAGCAGGCAATAAAAAAGATACCGCTAAAGTGGAGAGCGCTTTGCAGGTGCCGGAGATTGAACTCGGGACTTCTCACATGCAAAGCGAGCGCTCTACCACTGAGCTACACCCCTGTTACATCTGGGGCACTCATTAACGAGTTTCTTGGTGCTCATCAGCTTGGTCAAACAATAAAATATTCAATTAGTTGAAATAAACAAAATTGTCTCGTCATTGCTGCCTGATACAGTTTTTTTCATCATTGAGGAAAGCCGCTTATCTCTATAGTCAAAGAAAATGGCAGCGCTGTTCGATGAAATGTATTTCATGATATGCGCACCGGTAACTCGTGGTGCCGAAGTATTACAACAGGCAATAAAAATATACCGCTAAAGTCGAGAGCGCTTTGGAGGTGCTGGGGATTGAGCCCGGGACTTCTCACATGCAAAGCGAGCGCTCTACCACTGAGCTACACCCTTTTTTCTTTCTTTATTGCCTGTTTACATACAACATTCACAAACATATATACATCCCCCGTTACATCTGGAGCACTCATTAACGAGTTTCTTGGTGCTCATCAGCTTGTTCTAACAATAAAATAATTCAATAGTTGAAATAAACAAAATCATAACGTCATTGCTACCTGATACAGTTTTTTCATCATTGAGAAAAGCTGCATATTTCTATAGTCAAAGAAAATGGCAGCGCTGTTCAATGAATTGTATTTCATGATATGCGCACGGGTAACTCGCGGTGCCGTAGTATTACAGCAGGCAATAAAAAAGATACCGCTAAAGTCGAGAGCGCTTTGCAGGTGCCGGAGATTGAACCCGGGACTTCTCACATGCAAAGCGAGCGCTCTACCACTCAGCTACACCCCTGTTACATCTGGGGCACTAATTAACGAGTTTCTTGGTGCTCATCAGCATGTTCTAACAATAAAATAATTCAATAGTTGAAATAAACAAAATCATCTCGTCATTGCTGCCTGATACAGTTTTTTCATCATTGAGATAAGCCGCTTATCTCTATAGTCAAAGAAAATGGCAGCGCTGTTCGATGAAATGTATTTCATGATATGCGTACCGGTGACTCGTGGTGCCGTAGTATTACAACAGGCAATAAAAAAAGATCCCGCTAATGTCGAGAGCGCTTTGGAGGTGCCGGGGATTCAACCCGGGACTTCTCACATGCAAAGCGAGCGCTCTACCACTGAGCTACACCCCCTTTACATCTGGAGCACTCATTAACGAGTTTCTTGGTGCTCATCAGCTTGTTAAAACAATAAAATAATCAATTAGTTGAAATAAACAAAATCGTCTCGTCATTGCTGCCTGATACAGTTTTTTTCATCATTGAGGAAAGCCGCTTATCTCTATAGTCAAAGAAAATGGCAGCGCTGTTCGATGAAATGTATTTCATGATATGCGTACCGGTGACTCGTGGTGCCGTAGTATTACAACAGGCAATGAAAAAAGATCCCGCTAATGTCGAGAGCGCTTTGGAGGTGCCGGGGATTCAACCCAGAACTTCTCACATGCAAAGCGAGCGCTCTACCACTGAGCTACACCCCCTTTACATCTGGAGCACTCATTAACGAGTTTCTTGGTGATCATCAGCTTGTTAAAACAATAAAATAATCAATAAGTTGAAATAAACAAAATCGTCTCGTCATTGCTGCCTGATACAGTTTTATTCATCATTGAGGAAAGCCGCTTATCTCTATAGTCAAAAAAAAATGGCAGCGCTGTTCGATGAAATGTATTTCATGATATGCGCACCGGTAACTCGTGGTGCCGCAGTATTACAACAGGCAATAAAAAAAGATACCGCTAAAGTTGAGAGCGCTTTCGAGGTGCCGGGGTCTGAACCCGGGACTACTCACATGCAAAGCGAGCGCTCTACCACTGAGCTACACCTTCGTTACATTTGGAGCACTCATTAACGAGTTTCTTGGTGCTCATCAGCTTGTTCAAACAATAAGATAATCAATTAGTTGAAATAAACAAAATCATCTCGTCATTCTGCCTGATACTGTTTTTTCATCATTGAGGAAAGCTGCATATTTTATAGTCAAAGAAAATGGCAACGATGTTCGATGAAATGTATTTAATGATATGCGCACCGGTAACTCGTGGTGCCGTAGTATTACAACAGGCATTAAAAAAAGATACCGCTAAAGTCGAAAGCGCTTTCGAGGTGCCGGGGTCTTAACCCGGGACTACTCACATGCAAAGCGAGCGCTCTACCACTGAGCTACACCCCCTTTACATCTGGAGCACTCATTAACAAGTTTCTTGGTGCTCATCAGCTTGTTCTAACAATAAAATAATTCAATGGTTGAAATAAACAAAATCATCTCGTCAATGCTGCCTGATACAGTTTTTTCATCTTTGAGAAAAGCCGCTTATCTCTATAGTCAAAGAAAATGGCAGCGCTGTTCGATGAAATGTATTTCATGATATGCGTACCGGTGACTCGTGGTGCCGTAGTATTACAACAGGCAATGAAAAAAGATCCCGCTAATGTCGAGAGCGCTTTGGAGGTGCCGGGGATTCAGCCCAGGACTTCTCACATGCAAAGCGAGCGCTCTACCACTGAGCTACACCCCCTTTACATCTGGAGCACTCATTAACGAGTTTCTTGGTGCTCATCAGCTTGTTAAAACAATAAAATAATCAATAAGTTGAAATAAACAAAATCGTCTCGTCATTGCTGCCTGATACAGTTTTTTTCATCATTGAGGAAAGCCGCTTATCTCTATAGTCAAAGAAAATGGCAGCGCTGTTCGATGAAATGTATTTCATGATATGCGCACCGGTAATTCGTGGTGCCGTAGTATTGCAACAGGCAATAAAGAAGATACCGCTAAAGTCGAGAGTGCTTTGGAGGAGCCGGGGATTGAACCCGGGACTTCTCACATGCAAAGCGAGTGCTCTACCACTGAGCTACACCCCCGGTACATCTGGAGCACTCATTAACGAGTTTCTTGGTGCTCATCAGCTTCTCCTAACAATAAAAAAATTCAATAGTATAAATAAACAAAATCATCTCGTCATTGCTGCCTGATAAAGTTTTTTCATCATTGAGAAAAGCAGCTTATCTCTACAGTCAAAGGAAATGGCAGCGCTGTTCGATGAAATGTATTTCATGATATGCGCACCGGTATTTCGTGGTGCCGTAGTATTACAGCAGGCAATAAAAAAGATACCGCTAAAGTGGAGAGCGCTTTGCAGGTGCCGGAGATTGAACTCGGGACTTCTCACATGCAAAGCGAGCGCTCTACCACTGAGCTACACCCCTGTTACATCTGGGGCACTCATTAACGAGTTTCTTGGTGCTCATCAGCTTGGTCAAACAATAAAATATTCAATTAGTTGAAATAAACAAAATTGTCTCGTCATTGCTGCCTGATACAGTTTTTTTCATCATTGAGGAAAGCCGCTTATCTCTATAGTCAAAGAAAATGGCAGCGCTGTTCGATGAATCGTATTTCATGATATGCGCACCGGTAACTCGTGGTGCCGTAGTATTACAACAGGCAATAAAAAATATACCGCTAAAGTCGAGAGCGCTTTGGAGGTGCTGGGGATTGAGCCCGGGACTTCTCACATGCAAAGCGAGCGCTCTACCACTGAGCTACACCCTTTTTTCTTTCTTTATTGCCTGTTTACATACAACATTCACAAACATATATACATCCCCCGTTACATCTGGAGCACTCATTAACGAGTTTCTTGGTGCTCATCAGCTTGTTCTAACAATAAAATAATTCAATAGTTGAAATAAACAAAATCATAACGTCATTGCTACCTGATACAGTTTTTTCATCATTGAGGAAAGCTGCATATTTCTATAGTCAAAGAAAATGACAGCGCTGTTCGATGAAATGTGTTTCAAGATATGCGCACCGGTAACTCGTGGTGCCGTAGTATTACAACAGGCAATAAAAAAGATACCGCTAAAGTCGAGAGCGCTTTGGAGGTGCCGGGGATTGAACCCGAGACTTCTCACATGCAAAGCGAGCGCTCTACCACTGAGCTACACCCCCGTTACATCTGGAGCACTCATTAACGAGTTTCTTGGTGCTCATCAGCTTGTTCTAACAATAAAATAATTCAATAGTTGAAATAAACAAAATCATCTCGTCATTGCTGCCTGATACAGTTTTTTCATCATTGAGAAAAGCCGCTTATCTCTATAGTCAAAGAAAATGGCAGCGCTGTTCGATGAAGTGTATTTCATGATATGCGTACCGGTGACTCGTGGTGCCGTAGTATAACAACAGGCAATGAAAAAAAATCCCGCTAATGTCGAGAGCGCTTTGGAGGTGCCGGGGATTCAACCCAGGACTTCTCACATGCAAAGCGAGCGCTCTACCACTGAGCTACACCCCCTTTACATCTGGAGCACTCATTAACGAGTTTCTTGGTGCTCATCAGCTTGTTAAAACAATAAAATAATCAATAAGTTGAAATAAACAAAATCATCTCGTCATTGCTGCCTGATACAGTTTTTTTCATCATTGAGGAAAGCCGCTTATCTCTATAGTCAAAGAAAATGGCAGCGCTGTTCGATGAAATGTATTTCATGATATGCGCACCGGTAACTCGTGGTGCCGTAGTATTACAGCAGGCAATAAAAAAGATACCGCTAAAGTCGAGAGCGCTTTCCAGGTGCCGGAGATTGAGCCCGGGACTTCTCACATGCAAAGCGAGCGCTCTACCACTGAGCTACACCCTTTTTTCTTTCTTTATTGCCTGTTTACATACAACATTCACAAACATATATACATCCCCCGTTACATCTGGAGCACTCATTAACGAGTTTCTTGGTGCTCATCAGCTTGTTCAAACAATAAGATAATCAATAAGTTGAAATAAACAAAATCATCTCGTCATTCTGCCTGATACAGTTTTTTCATCATTGAGGAAAGCTGCATATTTTATAGTCAAAGAAAATGGCAACGATGTTCGATGAAATGTATTTAATGATATGCGCACCGGTAACTCGTGGTGCCGTAGTATTACAACAGGCAATAAAAAAAGATACCGCTAAAGTCGAAAGCGCTTTCGAGGTGCCGGGGTCTGAACCCGGGAGTACTCACATGCTAAGCGAGCACTCTACCACTGAGCTACACCCCCTTTACATCTGGAGCACTCATTAACGAGTTTCTTGGTGCTCATCAACTTGTTCTAACAATAAAATAATTCAATAGTTGAAATAAACAAAATTATCTTGTCATAGCTGCCTGATACAGTGTTTTCATCATTGAGAAAAGCCGCTTCTTTCTATAGTCAAAGAAAATTGCAGCGCTGTTCGATGAAATGTATTTCATGATATGCGCACCGGTGACTCGTGGTGCCGTAGTATTACAACAGGCAATGAAAAAAAGATCCCGCTAACGTCGAGAGCGCTTTGGAGGTACCGGGGATTCAACCCAGGACTTCTCACATGCAAAGCGAGTGCTCTACCACTGAGCTACACCCCCTTTACATCTGGAGCACTCATTAACGAGTTTCTTGGTGCTCAACAGCTTCTCCTAACAATAAAATAATTCAATAGTTGAAATAAACAAAATCATCTCGTCATTGCTGCCTCATACAGTTTTTTCATCATTGAGGAAAGCCGCTTATCTCTATAGTCAAAGAAAATGGCAGCGCTGTTCGATGAAATGTATTTCATGATATGCGCACCGGTAACTCGTGGTGCCGTAGTATTACAGCAGGCAATAAAAAAGATACCGCTAAAGTCGAGAGCGCTTTGCAGGTGCCGGAGATTGAACCCGGGACTTCTCACATGCAAAGCGAGCGCTCTACCACTCATCTACACCCCTGTTACATCTGGGGCACTAATTAACGAGTTTCTTGGTGCTCATCAGCTTGTTCAAACAATAAAATAATTTAATAGTATAAATAAACAAAATCATCTCGTCATTGCTGCCTGATACAGTTTTTTTTTCATCATTGAGAAAAGTCGCTTATCTCTATTGTCAAAAAAAAATGGCAGCGCTGTTCGATGAAATGTATTTCATGATATGCGCACCGGTAACTGGTGGTGCCGTAGTATTGCAACAGGCAATAAAAAAAATACCGCTAAAGTCGAGAGTGCTTTGGAGGAGCCGGGGATTGAACCCGCGACTTCTCACATGCAAAGCGAGCGCTCTACCACTGAGCTACACCCACGTTACATCTGAAGCACTCATTAACGAGTTTCTTGGTGCTCATCAGCTTCTCCTAACAATAAAATAATTCAATAGTATAAATAAACAAAATCATCTCGTCATTGCTGCCTGATACAGCTTTTTCATCATTGAGAAAAGCCGCTTATCTCTACAGTAAAGAAAATGGCAGCGCTGTTCGATGAAATGTATTTCATGATATGCGCACCGGTAACTCGTGGTGCCGTAGTATTACAACAGGCAATAAAAAAAGATACCGCTAAAGTTGAGAGCGCTTTCGAGGTGCCGGGGTCTGAACCCGGGACTACTCAGATGCAAAGCGAGCGCTCTACCACTGAGCTACACCCCCGTTACATCTGGAGCACTCATTAACGAGTTTCTTGGTGCTCAACAGCTTCTCCTAACAATAAAATAATTCAATAGTTGAAATAAACAAAATCATCTCGTCATTGCTGCCTGATACCATTTTTTTCATCATTGAGAAAAGTCGCTTATCTCTATAGTCAAAGAAAATGGCAGCGCTGTTCGATGAAATGTATTTCATGATATGCACACCGGTAACTCGTGGTACTGAGGTATTACAACAGGCAATAAAAAAGATACCGCTAAAGTCGAGAGTGCTTTGGAGGTGCCGGGGATTGAACCCGGGACTTCTCACATGCAAAGCGAGCGCTCTACCACTGAGCTACACCCCCGTTACACTTGGAGCACTCATTAACGAGTTTCTTGGTGCTCATCAGCTTGTTCAAACAATAAGATAATCAATTAGTTGAAATAAACAAAATCATCTCGTCATTCTGCCTGCTACAGTTTTTTCATCATTGAGGAAAGCTGCATATTTCTATAGTCAAAGAAAATGGCAGCGCTGTTCGATGAAATGTATTTAATGATATGCGCACCGGTAACTCGTGGTGCCGTAGTATTACAACAGGCAATAAAAAAAGATACCGCTAAAGCCGAGAGCGCTTTCGAGGTGCCGGGGTCTGAACCCGGGACTACTCACATGCAAAGCGAGCGCTCTACCACTGAGCTACACCCCCTTTACATCTGGAGCAATAATTAACGAGTTTCTTGGTGCTCATCAGCATGTTCTAACAATAAAATAATTCAATAGTTGAAATAAACAAAATCATCTCGTCATTGCTGCCTGATACAGTTTTTTCATCATTGAGAAAAGCCGCTTATCTCTATAGTCAAAGAAAATGGCAGCGCTGTTCGATGAAATGTATTTCATGATATGCGTACCGGTGACTCGTGGTGCGGTAGTATTACAACAGGCAATAAAAAAAAATCCCGCTAATGTCGAGAGCGCTTTGGAGGTGCCGGGGATTCAACCCGGGACTTCTCACATGCAAAGCGAGCGCTCTACCACTGAGCTACACCCCCTTTACATCTGGAGCACTCATTAACGAGTTTCTTGGTGCTCATCAGCTTGTTAAAACAATAAAATAATCAATAAGTTGAAATAAACAAAATCGTCTCGTCATTGCTGCCTGATACAGTTTTTTCATCATTGAGTAAAGCCGCTTATCTCTATAGTCAAAGAAAATGGCAGCGCTGTTCGATGAAATGTATTTCATGATATGCGCACCGGTAACTCGTGGTGCCGTAGTATTACAACACGCAATAAAAAAAGATACCGCTAAAGTCGAGAGCGCTTTGGAGGTGCCGGGGATTGAACCCGAGACTTCTCACATGCAAAGCGAGCACTCTACCACTGAGCTACACCCCCGTTACATCTGGAGCACTCATTAACGAGTTTCTTGGTGCTCATCAGCTTGTTCTAACAATAAAATAATTCAATAGTTGAAATAAACAAAATCATCTCGTCATTGCTGCCTGATACAGTTTTTTCATCATTGAGAAAAGCTGCATATTTCTATAGTCAAAGAAAATGGCAGCGCTGTTCGATGAAATGTATTTCATGATATGCGCACCGGTAACTCGTGGTGCCGTAGTATTAAAACAGGCAATAAAAAAAGATACCGCTAAAGTCGAGAGCGCTTTCGAGGTGCCGGTGTCTGAACCCGGGACTACTCACATGCAAAGCGAGCGCTCTACCACTGAGCTACACCCCCGTTACATCTGGAGCACTCATTAACGAGTTTCTTGGTGCTCATCAGCTTCTCCTAACAATAAAATAATTCAATAGTTGAAATAAACAAAATCATCTCGTCATTGCTGCCTGATACAGTTTTTTCATCATTGAGAAAAGCCGCTTATCTCTATAGTCAAAGAAAATGGCAGCGCTGTTCGATGAAATGTATTTCATGATATGCGCACCAGTAACTCGTGGTGCCGTAGTATTACAACAGGCAATAAAAAAAGATACCGCTAAAGTCGAGAGTGCTTTGGAGGTGCCGGGGATTGAACCCAGGACTTCTCACATGCAAAGCGAGCGCTCTGCCACTGAGCTACACCTCCGTTACATTTGGAGCACTCATTAACGAGTTTCTTGGTGCTCATCAGCTTGTTCAAACAATAAGATAATCAATTAGTTGAAATAAACAAAATCATCTCGTCATTCTGCCTGATACAGTTTTTTCATCATTGAGGAAAGCTGCATATTTTATAGTCAAAGAAAATGGCAACGATGTTCGATAAAATGTATTTAATGATATGCGCACCGGTAACTCGTGGTGCCGTAGTATTACAACAGGCATTAAAAAAAGATACCGCTAAAGTCGAAAGCGCTTTCGAGGTGCCGGGGTCTGAACCCGGGACTACTCACATGCAAAGCGAGCGCTCTACCACTGAGCTACACCCCCTTTACATCTGGAGCACTCATTAACGAGTTTCTTGGTGCTCATCAGCTTGTTCTAACAATAAAATAATTCAATGGTTGAAATAAACAAAATCATCTCGTCATTGCTGCCTGATACAGTTTTTTCATCTTTGAGAAAAGCCGCTTATCTCTATAGTCAAAGAAAATGGCAGCGCTGTTCGATGAAATGTATTTCATGATATGCGTACCGGTGACTCGTGGTGCCGTAGTATTACAACAGGCAATGAAAAAAGATCCCGCTAATGTCGAGAGCGCTTTGGAGGTGCCGGGGATTCAACCCAGGACTTCTCACATGCAAAGCGAGCGCTCTACCACTGAGCTACACCCCTGTTACATCTGAAGCACTCATTAACGAGTTTCTTGATGCTCATCAGCTTGTTTCAACAATAAAATAATTCAAAAGTTGAAATAAACAAAATCATCTCGTCATTGCTGCCTGATACAGTTTTTTTCATCATTGAGAAAAGTCGCTTATCTCTATAGTCAAAGAAAATGGCAGCGATGTTCGATGAAATGTATTTCATGATATGCGCACCGGTAACTCGTGGTGCCGTAGTATTACAACAGGCAATAAAAAATATACCGCTAAAGTCGAGAGCGCTTTGGAGGTGCTGGGGATTGAGCCCGGGACTTCTCACATGCAAAGCGAGCGCTCTACCACTGAGCTACACCCTTTTTTCTTTCTTTATTGCCTGTTTACATACAACATTCACAAACATATATACATCCCCCGTCACATCTGGAGCACTCATTAACGAGTTTCTTGGTGCTCATTAGCTTGTTCTAACAATAAAATAATTCAATAGTTGAAATAAACAAAATCATAACGTCATTGCTACCTGATACAGTTTTTTCATCATTGAGGAAAGCTGCATATTTCTATAGTCAAAGAAAATGACAGCGCTGTTCGATGAAATGTGTTTCATGATATGCGCACCGGTAACTCGTGGTGCCGTAGTATTACAACAGGCAATAAAAAAGATACCGCTAAAGTCGAGAGCGCTTTGGAGGTGCCGGGGATTGAACCCGAGACTTCTCACATGCAAAGCGAGCGCTATACCACTGAGCTACACCCCCGTTACATCTGGAGCACTCATTAACGAGTTTCTTGGTGCTCATCAGCTTGTTCTAACAATAAAATAATTCAATAGTTGAAATAAACAAAATCATCTCGTCATTGCTGCCTGATACACTTTTTTCATCATTGAGAAAAGCCGCTTATCTCTATAGTCAAAGAAAATGGCAGCGCTGTTCGATGAAATGTATTTCATGATATGCGTACCGGTTACTCGTGGTGCCGTAGTATTACAACAGGCAATGAAAAAAGATCCCGCTAATGTCGAGAGCGCTTTGGAGGTGCCGGGGATTCAACCCAGGACTTCTCACATGCAAAGCGAGCGCTCTACCACTGAGCTACACCCCCTTTACATCTGGAGCACTCATTAACGAGTTTCTTGGTGCTCATCAACTTGTTAAAACAATAAAACAATCAATAAGTTGAAATAAACAAAATCATCTCGTCATTGCTGCCTGATACAGTTTTTTTCATCATTGAGGAAAGCCGCTTATCTCTATAGTCAAAGAAAATGGCAGCGCTGTTCGATGAAATGTATTTCATGATATGCGCACCGGTAACTCGTGGTGCCGTAGTATTACAACAGGCAATAAAAAAAGATACCGCTAAAGTCGAGAGCGCTTTCGAGGTGCCGGGGTCTGAACCCGGGACTACTCACATGCAAAGCGAGCGCTCTACCACTGAGCTACACCCCCGTTACATCTGGAGCACTCATTAACGAGATTCTTGGTGCTCAACAGCTTCTCCTAACAATAAAATCATTCAATAGTTGAAATAAACAAAATCATCTCGTCATTGATGCCTGATACAGTTTTTTCATCATTGAGGAAAGCCGCTTATCTCTATAGTCAAAGAAAATGGCAGCGCTGTTCGATGAAATGTATTTCATGATATGCGCACCGGTAACTAGTGGTGCCGTAGTATTACAGCAGGTAATAAAAAAGATACCGCTAAAGTCGAGAGCGCTTTCCAGGTGCCGGAGATTGAGCCCGGGACTTCTCACATGCAAAGCGAGCGCTCTACCACTGAGCTACACCCTTTTTTCTTTATTATTGCCTGTTTACATACAACATTCACAAACATATATACATCCCCCGTTACATCTGGAGCACTCATTAACGAGTTTCTTGGTGCTCATCAGCTTGTTCAAACAATAAGATAATCAATTAGTTGAAATAAACAAAATCATCTCGTCATTCTGCCTGATACAGTTTTTTCGTCATTGAGGAAAGCTGCATATTTTATAGTCAAAGAAAATGGCAACGATGCTCGATGAAATGTATTTAATGATATGCGCACCGGTAACTCGTGGTGCCGTAGTATTACAACAGGCAATAAAAAAAGATACCGCTAAAGTCGAAAGCGCTTTCGAGGTGCCGGGGTCTGAACCCGGGAGTACTCACATGCTAAGCGAGCACTCTACCACTGAGCTACACCCCCTTTACATCTGGAGCACTCATTAACGAGTTTCTTGGTGCTCATCAGCTTGTTCTAACAATAAAATTATTCAATAGTTGAAATTAACAAAATCATCTTGTCATTGCTGCCTGATACAGTTTTTTCATCATTGAGAAAAGCCGCTTATCTCTATAGTGAAAGAAAACGGCAGCGCTGTTCGATGAAATGTATTTCATGATATGCGCACCGGTAACTCGTGGTGCCGTAGTATTACAACAGGCAATAAAAAGATACCGCTAAAGTCGAGAGCGCTTTGGAGGTGCTGGGGATTGAGCCCAGGACTTCTCACATGCAAAGCGAGCGCTCTACCACTGAGCTACACCCTTTTTTCTTTCTTTATTGCCTGTTTACATACAACATTCACAAACATATATACATCCCCCGTTACATCTGGAGCACTCATTAACGAGTTTCTTGGTGCTCATCAGCTTGTTCTAACAATAAAATAATTCAATAGTTGAAATAAACAAAATCATAACGTCATTGCTACCTGATACAGTTTTTTCATCATTGAGGAAAGCTGCATATTTCTATAGTCAAAGAAAATGACAGCGCTGTTCGATGAAATGTGTTTCATGATATGCGCACCAGTAACTCGTGGTGCCGTAGTATTACAACAGGCAATAAAGAAAGATACCGCTAAAGTCGAGAGCGCTTTCGAGGTGCCGGGGGCTGAACCCGGGACTACTCACATGCAAAGCGAGCGCTCTACCACTGAGCTACACCCCCATTACATCTGCAGCACTCATTAAAGAGTTTCTTGGTGCTCATCAGCTTCTCCTAACAATAAAATCATTCAATAGTTGAAATAAACAAAATCATCTCGTCATTGCTGCTTGATACAGTTTTTTCATCATTGAGAAAAGCCGCTTATCTCTATAGTCAAAGAAAATGGCAACGCTGTTCGATGAAATGTATTACATGATATGGGCACCGGTGACTCGTGGTGCCGTAGTATTACAACAGGCAATGAAAAAAAGATCCCGCTAACGTCGAGAGCGCTTTGGAGGTACCGGGGATTCAACCCAGGACTTCTCACATGCAAAGCGAGTGCTCTACCACTGAGCGACACCCCCTTTACATCTGGAGCACTCATTAACGAGTTTCTTGGTGATCATCAGCTTGTTAAAACAATAAAATAATCAATAAGTTGAAATAAACAAAATCATCTCGTCATTGCTGCCTGATACAGTTTTTTTCATCATTGAGGAAAGCCGCTTATCTCTATAGTCAAAGAAACTGGCAGCGCTGTTCGATGAAATGTATTTCATGATATGCGTACCGGTGACTCGTGGTGCCGTAGTATTACAACAGGCAATGAAAAAAGATCCCGCTAATGTCGAGAGCGCTTTGGAGGTGCCGGGGATTCAACCCAGGACTTCTCACATGCAAAGCGAGCGCTCTACCACTGAGCTACACCCCCTTTACATCTGGAGCACTCATTAACGAGTTTCTTGGTGATCATCAGCTTGTTAAAACAATAAAATAATCAATAGGTTGAAATAAACAAAATCGTCTCGTCATTGCTGCCTGATACAGTTTTTTTCATCATTGAGGAAAGCCGCTTATCTCTATAGTCAAAGAAAATGGCAGCGCTGTTCGATGAATTGTATTTCATGATATGCGCACCGGTAACTCGTGGTGCCGTAGTATTGCAACAGGCAATAAAAAAGACACCGCTAAAGTCGAGAGTGCTTTGGAGGAGCCGGGGATTGAACCCGGGACTTCTCACATGCAAAGCGAGCGCTCTACCACTGAGCTACACCCCCTTTACATCTGGAGCACTCATTAACGAGTTTCTTGGTGCTCATCAGCTTGTTAAAACAATAAAATAATCAATTAGTTGAAATAAACAAAATCGTCTCGTCATTGCTGCCTGATACAGTTTTTTCATCATTGAGTAAAGCCGCTTATCTCTATACTCAAAGAAAATGGCAGCGCTGTTCGATGAAATGTATTTCATGATATGCGCACCGGTAACTCGTGGTGCCGTAGTATTACAACACGCAATAAAAAAAGATACCGCTAAAGTCGAGAGCGCTTTGGAGGTGCCGGGGATTGAACCCGAGACTTCTCACATGCAAAGCGAGCACTCTACCACTGAGCTACACCCCCGTTACATCTGGAGCACTCATTAACGAGTTTCTTGGTGCTCATCAGCTTGTTCTAACAATAAAATAATTCAATAGTTGAAATAAACAAAATCATCTCGTCATTGCTGCCTGATACAGTTTTTTCATCATTGAGAAAAGCTGCATATTTCTATAGTCAAAGAAAATGGCAGCGCTGTTCGATGAAATGTATTTCATGATATGCGCACCGGTAACTCGTGGTGCCGTAGTATTACAACAGGCAATAAAAAAGATACCGCTAAAGTTGAGAGCGCTTTCGAGGTGCCGGGGTCTGAACCCGGGACTACTCACATGCAAAGCGAGCGCTCTACCACTGAGCTACACCCCCGTTAGATCTGGAGCACTCATTAACGAGTTTCTTGGTGCTCAACAGCTTCTCCTAACAATAAAATAATTCAATAGTTGAAATAAACAAAATCATCTCGTCATTGCTGCCTCATACAGTTTTTTCATCATTGAGGAAAGCCGCTTATCTCTATAGTCAAAGAAAATGGCAGCGCTGTTCGATGAAATGTATTTCATGATATGCGCACCGGTAACTCGTGGTGCCGTAGTATTACAGCAGGCAATAAAAAAGATACCGCTAAAGTCGAGAGCGCTTTGCAGGTGCCGGAGATTGAACCCGGGACTTCTCACATGCAAAGCGAGCGGTCTACCACTCAGCTACACCCCTGTTACATCTGGGGCACTAATTAACGAGTTTCTTGGTGCTCATCAGCTTGTTCAAACAATAAAATAATTCAATAGTATAAATAAACAAAATCATCTCGTCATTGCTGCCTGATACAGTTTTTTTTCATCATTGAGAAAAGTCGCTTATCTCTATTGTCAAAAAAAATGGCAGCGCTGTTCGATGAAATGTATTTCATGATATGTGCACCGGTAACTCGTGGTGCCGTAGTATTGCAACAGGCAATAAAAAAATACCGCTAAAGTCGAGAGTGCTTTGGAGGAGCCGGGGGATTGAACCCGCGACTTCTCACATGCAAAGCGAGCGCTCTACCACTGAGCTACACCCCCGTTACATCTGAAGCACTCATTAACGAGTTTCTTGGTGCTCATCAGCTTCTCCTAACAATAAAATAATTCAATAGTTGAAATAAACAAAATCAGCTCGTCATTGCTGCCTGATACAGTTTTTTCATCATTGAGGAAAGCCGCTTATCTCTATAGTCAAAGAAAATGGCAGCGCTGTTCGATGAAATGTATTTCATGATAAGCGCACCGGTAACTCGTGGTGCCGTAGTATTACAGCAGGCAATAAAAAAGATACCGCTAAAGTCGAGAGCGCTTTGCAGGTGCCGGAGATTGAACCCGGGACTTCTCACATGCAAAGCGAGCGCTCTACCACTGAGCTACACCCCTGTTACATCTGGGGCACTCATTAACGAGTTTCTCGGTGCTCATCAGCTTGTTCAAACAATAAAATAATCAATTAGTTGAAATAAACAAAATTGTCTCGTCATTGCTGCCTGATACAGTTTTTTTCATCATTGAGGAAAGCCGCTTATCTCTATAGTCAAATAAAATGGCAGCGCTGTTCGATGAAATGTATTTCATGATATGCGCACCGGTAACTCGTGGTGCCGTAGTATTACAGCAGGAAATAAAAAAGATACCGCTGAAGTCGAGAGCGCTTTGCAGGTGCCGGGGATTGAACCCGGGACTTCTCACATGCAAAGCGAGCGCTCTACCACTGAGCTACACCCCTGTTACATCTAGAGCACTCATTAACGAGTTTCTTGGTGCTCATCAGCTTGTTTTAACAATAAAATAATTCAATAGTTGAAATAAACAAAATCATCTCGTCATTGCTGCCTGATACAGTTTTTTTTCATCAATGAGAAAAGTCGCTTATCTCTATTGTCAAAGAAAATGGCAGCGCTGTTCGATGAAATGTATTTCATGATATGCGCAGCGGTAACTCGTGGTGCCGTAGTATTGCAACAGGCAATAAAAAAGATACCGCTAAAGTCGAGAGTGCTTTGGAGGAGCCGGGGATTGAACCCGGGACTTCTCACATGCAAAGCGAGCGCTCTACCACTGAGCTACACCCCCTTTACATCTGGAGCACTCATTAACGAGTTTCTTGGTGCTCATCAGCTTGTTAAAACAATAAAATAATCAATTAGTTGAAATAAACAAAATCGTCTCGTCATTGCTGCCTGATACAGTTTTTTCATCATTGAGTAAAGCCGCTTATCTCTATAGTCAAAGAAAATGGCAGCGCTGTTCGATGAAATGTATTTCATGATATGCGCACCGGTAACTCGTGGTGCCGTAGTATTACAACACGCAATAAAAAAGATACCGCTAAAGTCGAGAGCGCTTTGGAGGTGCCGGGGATTGAACCCGAGACTTCTCACATGCAAAGCGAGCACTCTACCACTGAGCTACACCCCCGTTACATCTGGAGCACTCATTAACGAGTTTCTTGGTGCTCATCAGCTTGTTCTAACAATAAAATAATTCAATAGTTGAAATAAACAAAATCATCTCGTCATTGCTGCCTGATACAGTTTTTTCATCATTGAGAAAAGCTGCATATTTCTATAGTCAAAGAAAATGGCAGCGCTGTTCGATGAAATGTATTTCATGATATGCGCACCGGTAACTCGTGGTGCCGTAGTATTACAACAGGCAATAAAAAAAGATACCGCTAAAGTCGAGAGCGCTTTCGAGGTGCCGGTGTCTGAACCCGGGACTACTCACGTGCAAAGCGAGCGCTCTACCACTGAGCTACACCCCCGTTACAACTGGAGCACTCATTAACGAGTTTCTTGGTGCTCATCAGCTTCTCCTAACAATAAAATAATTCAATAGTTGAAATAAACAAAATCATCTCGTCATTGCTGCCTGATACAGTTTTTTCATCATTGAGAAAAGCCGCTTATCTCTATAGTCAAAGAAAATGGCAGCGCTGTTCGATGAAATGTATTTCATGATATGCGCACCAGTAACTCGTGGTGCCGTAGTATTACAACAGGCAATAAAAAAGATACCGCTAAAGTCGAGAGTGCTTTGGAGGTGCCGGGGATTGAACCCGGGACTTCTCACATGCAAAGCGAGCGCTCTGCCACTGAGCTAAACCTCCGTTACATTTGGAGCACTCATTAACGAGTTTCTTGGTGCTCATCAGCTTGTTCAAACAATAAGATAATCAATTAGTTGAAATAAACAAAATCATCTCGTCATTCTGCCTGATACAGTTTTTTCATCATTGAGGAAAGCTGCATATTTTATAGTCAAAGAAAATGGCAACGATGTTCGATAAAATGTATTTAATGATATGCGCACCGGTAACTCGTGGTGCCGTAGTATTACAACAGGCATTAAAAAAAGATACCGCTAAAGTCGAAAGCGCTTTCGAGGTGCCGGGGTCTGAACCCGGGACTACTCCCATGCAAAGCGAGCGCTCTACCACTGAGCTACACCCCCTTTACATCTGGAGCACTCATTAACGAGTTTCTTGGTGCTCATCAGCTTGTTCTAACAATAAAATAATTCAATGGTTGAAATAAACAAAATCATCTCGTCATTGCTGCCTGATACAGTTTTTTCATCTTTGAGAAAAGCCGCTTATCTCTATAGTCAAAGAAAATGGCAGCGCTGTTCGATGAAATGTATTTCATGATATGCGTACCGGTGACTCGTGGTGCCGTAGTATTACAACAGGCAATGAAAAAAGATCCCGCTAATGTCGAGAGCGCTTTGGAGGTGCCGGGGATTCAACCCAGGACTTCTCACATGCAAAGCGAGCGCTCTACCACTGAGCTACACCCCTGTTACATCTGGGGCACTCATTAACGAGTTTCTTGGTGCTCATCAGCTTGGTCAAACAATAAAATATTCAATTAGTTGAAATAAACAAAATTGTCTCGTCATTGCTGCCTGATACAGTTTTTTTCATCATTGAGGAAAGCCGCTTATCTCTATAGTCAAAGAAAATGGCAGCGCTGTTCGATGAAATGTATTTCATGATATGCGCACCGGTAACTCGTGGTGCCGTAGTATTACAACAGGCAATAAAAAATATACCGCTAAAGTCGAGAGCGCTTTCGAGGTGCTGGGGATTGAGCCCGGGACTTCTCACATGCAAAGCGAGCGCTCTACCACTGAGCTACACCCTTTTTTCTTTCTTTATTGCCTGTTTACATACAACATTCACAAACATATATACATCCCCCGTTACATCTGGAGCACTCATTAACGAGTTTCTTGGTGCTCATTAGCTTGTTCTAACAATAAAATAATTCAATAGTTGAAATAAACAAAATCATAACGTCATTGCTACCTGATACAGTTTTTTCATCATTGAGGAAAGCTGCATAATTCTATAGTCAAAGAAAATGACAGCGCTGTTCGATGAAATGTGTTTCATGATATGCGCACCGGTAACTCGTGGTGCCGTAGTATTACAACAGGCAATAAAAAAGATACCGCTAAAGTCGAGAGCGCTTTGGAGGTGCCGGGGATTGAACCCGAGACTTCTCACATGCAAAGCGAGCGCTCTACCACTGAGCTACACCCCCGTTACATCTGGAGCACTCATTAACGAGTTTCTTGGTGCTCATCAGCTTGTTCAAACAATAAGATAATCAATTAGTTGAAATAAACAAAATCATCTCGTCATTCTGCCTGATACAGTTTTTTCATCATTGAGGAAAGCTGCATATTTTATAGTCAAAGAAAATGGCAACGATGTTCGATAAAATGTATTTAATGATATGCGCACCGGTAACTCGTGGTGCCGTAGTATTACAACAGGCATTAAAAAAAGATACCGCTAAAGTCGAAAGCGCTTTCGAGGTGCCGGGGTCTGAACCCGGGACTACTCCCATGCAAAGCGAGCGCTCTACCACTGAGCTACACCCCCTTTACATCTGGAGCACTCATTAACGAGTTTCTTGGTGCTCATCAGCTTGTTCTAACAATAAAATAATTCAATGGTTGAAATAAACAAAATCATCTCGTCATTGCTGCCTGATACAGTTTTTTCATCTTTGAGAAAAGCCGCTTATCTCTATAGTCAAAGAAAATGGCAGCGCTGTTCGATGAAATGTATTTCATGATATGCGTACCGGTGACTCGTGGTGCCGTAGTATTACAACAGGCAATGAAAAAAGATGCCGCTAATGTCGAGAGCGCTTTGGAGGTGCCGGGGATTCAACCCAGGACTTCTCACATGCAAAGCGAGCGCTCTACCACTGAGCTACACCCCTGTTACATCTGGGGCACTCATTAACAAGTTTCTTGGTGCTCATCAGCTTGGTCAAACAATAAAATATTCAATTAGTTGAAATAAACAAAATTGTCTCGTCATTGCTGCCTGATACAGTTTTTTTCATCATTGAGGAAAGCCGCTTATCTCTATAGTCAAAGAAAATGGCAGCGCTGTTCAATGAAATGTATTTCATGATATGCGCACCGGTAACTCGTGGTGCCGTAGTATTACAACAGGTAATAAAAAATATACCGCTAAAGTCGAGAGCGCTTTGGAGGTGCTGGGGATTGAGCCCGGGACTTCTCACATGCAAAGCGAGCGCTCTACCACTGAGCTACACCCTTTTTTCTTTCTTTATTGCCTGTTTACATACAACATTCACAAACATATATACATCCCCCGTTACATCTGGAGCACTCATTAACGAGTTTCTTGGTGCTCATTAGCTTGTTCTAACAATAAAATAATTCAATAGTTGAAATAAACAAAATCATAACGTCATTGCTACCTGATACAGTTTTTTCATCATTGAGGAAAGCTGCATAATTGTATAGTCAAAGAAAATGACAGCGCTGTTCGATGAAATGTGTTTCATGATATGCGCACCGGTAACTCGTGGTGCCGTAGTATTACAACAGGCAATAAAAAAGATACCGCTAAAGTCGAGAGCGCTTTGGAGGTTCCGGGGATTGAACCCGAGACTTCTCACATGCAAAGCGAGCGCTCTACCACTGAGCTACACCCCCGTTACTTCTGGAGCACTCATTAACGAGTTTCTTGGTGCTCATCAGCTTGTTCTAACAATAAAATAATTCAATAGTTGAAATAAACAAAATCATCTCGTCATTGCTGCCTGATACACTTTTTTCATCATTGAGAAAAGCCGCTTATCTCTATAGTCAAAGAAAATGGCAGCGCTGTTCGATGAAATGTATTTCATGATATGCGTACCGGTGACTCGTGGTGCCGTAGTATTACAACAGGCAATGAAAAAAGATCCCGCTAATGTCGTGAGCGCTTTGGAGGTGCCGGGGATTCAACCCAGGACTTCTCACATGCAAAGCGAGCGCTCTACCACTGAGCTACACCCCCTTTACATCTGGAGCACTCATTAACGAGTTTCTTGGTGCTCATCAGCTTGTTAAAACAATAAAATAATCAATTAGTTGAAATAAACAAAATTGTCTCGTCATTGCTGCCTGATACAGTTTTTTCATCATTGAGGAAAGCCGCTTATCTCTATAGTCAAATAAAATGGCAGCGCTGTTCGATGAAATGTATTTCATGATATGCGCACCGGTAACTCGTGGTGCCGTAGTATTACAGCAGGAAATAAAAAAGATACCGCTGAAGTCGAGAGCGCTTTGCAGTTGCCGGGGATTGAACCCGGGACTTCTCACATGCAAAGCGAGCGCTCTACCACTGAGCTACACCCCTGTTACATCTAGAGCACTCATTAACGAGTTTCTTGGTGCTAATCAGCTTGTTTTAACAATAAAATAATTCAATAGTTGAAATAAACAAAATCATCTCGTCATTGCTGCCTGATACAGTTTTTTTTCATCAATGAGAAAAGTCGCTTATCTCTATTGTCATAGAAAATGGCAGCGCTGTTCGATGAAATGTATTTCATGATATGCGCACCGGTAATTCGTGGTGCCGTAGTATTGCAACAGGCAATAAAAAAGATACCGCTAAAGTCGAGAGTGCTTTGGAGGAGCCGGGGATTGAACCCGGGACTTCTCACATGCAAAGCGAGCGCTCTACCACTGAGCTACACCCCCTTTACATCTGGAGCACTCATTAACGAGTTTCTTGGTGCTCATCAGCTTGTTAAAACAATAATATAATCAATTAGTTGAAATAAACAAAATCGTCTCGTCATTGCTGCCTGATACAGTTTTTTCATCATTGAGTAAAGCCGCTTATCTCTATAGTCAAAGAAAATGGCAGCGCTGTTCGATGAAATGTATTTCATGATATGCGCACCGGTAACTCGTGGTGCCGTAGTATTACAACACGCAATAAAAAAAGATACCGCTAAAGTCGAGAGCGCTTTGGAGGTGCCGGGGATTGAACCCGAGACTTCTCACATGCAAAGCGAGCGCTCTACCACTGAGCTACACCCCTGTTACATCTGGAGCACTCATTAACGAGTTTCTTGGTGCTCATCAGCTTCTCCTAACAATAAAATAATTCAATAGTTGAAATAAACAAAATCATCTCGTCATTGCTGCCTGATACAGTTTTTTCATCATTGAGAAAAGCCGCTTATCTCTATAGTCAAAGAAAATGGCAGCGCTGTTCGATGAAATGTATTTCATGATATGCGCACCGGTAACTCGTGGTGCCGTAGTATTACAACAGGCAATAAAAAAAGATACCGCTAAAGTCGAGAGCGCTTTCGAGGTGCCGGTGTCTGAACCCGGGACTACTCACGTGCAAAGCGAGCGCTCTACCACTGAGCTACACCCCCGTTACAACTGGAGCACTCATTAACGAGTTTCTTGGTGCTCATCAGCTTCTCCTAACAATAAAATAATTCAATAGTTGAAATAAACAAAATCATCTCGTCATTGCTGCCTGATACAGTTTTTTCATCATTGAGAAAAGCCGCTTATCTCTATAGTCAAAGAAAATGGCAGCGCTGTTCGATGAAATGTATTTCATGATATGCGCACCAGTAACTCGTGGTGCCGTAGTATTACAACAGGCAATAAAAAAGATACCGCTAAAGTCGAGAGTGCTTTGGAGGTGCCGGGGATTGAACCCGGGACTTCTCACATGCAAAGCGCGCGCTCTGCCACTGAGCTAAACCTCCGTTACATTTGGAGCACTCATTAACGAGTTTCTTGGTGCTCATCAGCTTGTTCAAACAATAAGATAATCAATTAGTTGAAATAAACAAAATCATCTCGTCATTCTGCCTGATACAGTTTTTTCATCATTGAGGAAAGCTGCATATTTTATAGTCAAAGAAAATGGCAACGATGTTCGATAAAATGTATTTAATGATATGCGCACCGGTAACTCGTGGTGCCGTAGTATTACAACAGGCATTAAAAAAAGATACCGCTAAAGTCGAAAGCGCTTTCGAGGTGCCGGGGTCTGAACCCGGGACTACTCCCATGCAAAGCGAGCGCTCTACCACTGAGCTACACCCCCTTTACATCTGGAGCACTCATTAACGAGTTTCTTGGTGCTCATCAGCTTGTTCTAACAATAAAATAATTCAATGGTTGAAATAAACAAAATCATCTCGTCATTGCTGCCTGATACAGTTTTTTCATCTTTGAGAAAAGCCGCTTATCTCTATAGTCAAAGAAAATGGCAGCGCTGTTCGATGAAATGTATTTCATGATATGCGTACCGGTGACTCGTGGTGCCGTAGTATTACAACAGGCAATGAAAAAAGATCCCGCTAATGTCGAGAGCGCTTTGGAGGTGCCGGGGATTCAACCCAGGACTTCTCACATGCAAAGCGAGCGCTCTACCACTGAGCTACACCCCTGTTACATCTGGGGCACTCATTAACGAGTTTCTTGGTGCTCATCAGCTTGGTCAAACAATAAAATATTCAATTAGTTGAAATAAACAAAATTGTCTCGTCATTGCTGCCTGATACAGTTTTTTTCATCATTGAGGAAAGCCGCTTATCTCTATAGTCAAAGAAAATGGCAGCGCTGTTCGATGAAATGTATTTCATGATATGCGCACCGGTAACTCGTGGTGCCGTAGTATTAAAGCAGGAAATAAAAAAGATACCGCTAAAGTCGAGAGCACTTTGCAGGTGCCGGGGATTGAACCCAGGACTTCTCACATGCAAAGCGAGCGCTCTACCACTGAGCTACACCCCTGTTACATCTGGAGCACTCATTAACGAGTTTCTTGATGCTCATCAGCTTGTTTCAACAATAAAATAATTCAATAGTTGAAATAAACAAAATCATCTCGTCATTGCTGCCTGATACAGTTTTTTTCATCATTGAGAAAAGTCGCTTATCTCTATAGTAAAAGAAAATGGCAGCGATGTTCGATGAAATGTATTTCATGATATGCGCACCGGTAACTCGTGGTGCCGTAGTATTACAACAGGCAATAAAAAATATTCCGCTAAAGTCGAGAGCGCTTTGGAGGTGCTGGGGATTGAGCCCGGGACTTCTCACATGCAAAGCGAGCGCTCTACCACTGAGCTACACCCTTTTTTCTTTCTTTATTGCCTGTTTACATACAACATTCACAAACATATATACATCCCCCGTTACATCTGGAGCACTCATTAACGAGTTTCTTGGTGCTCATTAGCTTGTTCTAACAATAAAATAATTCAATAGTTGAAATAAACAAAATCATAACGTCATTGCTACCTGATACAGTTTTTTCATCATTGAGGAAAGCTGCATAATTCTATAGTCAAAGAAAATGACAGCGCTGTTCGATGAAATGTGTTTCATGATATGCGCACCGGTAACTCGTGGTGCCGTAGTATTACAACAGGCAATAAAAAAGATACCGCTAAAGTCGAGAGCACTTTGCAGGTGCCGGGGATTGAACCCAGGACTTCTCACATGCAAAGCGAGCGCTCTACCACTGAGCTACACCCCTGTTACATCTAGAGCACTCATTAACGAGTTTCTTGGTGCTCATCAGCTTGTTTTAACAATAAAATAATTCAATAGTTGAAATAAACAAAATCATCTCGTCATTGCTGCCTGATACAGTTTTTTTTCATCAATGAGAAAAGTCGCTTATCTCTATTGTCAAAGAAAATGGCAGCGCTGTTCGATGAAATGTATTTCATGATATGCGCACCGGTAACTCGTGGTGCCGTAGTATTGCAACAGGCAATGAAAAAGATACCGCTAAAGTCGAGAGTGCTTTGGAGGAGCCGGGGATTGAACCCGGGACTTCTCACATGCAAAGCGAGTGCTCTACCACTGAGCTACACCCCCGTTACATCTGGAGCACTCATTAACGAGTTTCTTGGTGCTCATCAGCTTCTCCAAACAATAAAAAAATTCAATAGTATAAATAAACAAAATCATCTCGTCATTGCTGCCTGATACAGTTTTCTCATCATTGAGAAAAGCCGCTTATCTCTACAGTCAAAGAAAATGGCAGCGCTGTTCGATGAAATGTATTTCATGATATGCGCACCGGTATCTCGTGGTGCCGAAGTATTACAGCAGGCAATAAAAAAGATACCGCTAAAGTGGAGAGCGCTTTGCAGGTGCCGGAGATTGAACTCGGGACTTCTCACATGCAAAGCGAGCGCTCTACCACTGAGCTACACCCCTGTTACATCTGGGGCACTCATTAACGAGTTTCTTGGTGCTCATCAGCTTGGTCAAACAATAAAATATTCAATTAGTTGAAATAAACAAAATTGTCTCGTCATTGCTGCCTGATACAGTTTTTTTCATCATTGAGGAAAGCCGCTTATCTCTCTAGTCAAAGAAAATGGCAGCGCTGTTCGATGAAATGTATTTCATGATATGCGCACCGGTAACTCGTGGTGCCGTAGTATTAAAGCAGGAAATTAAAAAGATACCGCTAAAGTCGAGAACGCTTTGCAGGTGCCGGGGATTGAACCCGGGACTTCTCACATGCAAAGCGAGCGCTCTACTACTGAGCTACACCCCTGTTACATCTGGAGCACTCATTAACGAGTTTCTTGGTGCTCATCAGCTTGTTTCAACAATAAAATAATTCAATAGTTGAAATAAACAAAATTGTCTCGTCATTGCTGCCTGATACAGTTTTTTTCATCATTGAGAAAAGTCGCTTATCTCTATAGTCAAAGAAAATGGCAGCGATGTTCGATGAAATGTATTTCATGATATGCGCACCGGTAACTCGTGGTGCCGTAGTATTACAACAGGCAATAAAAAGATACCGCTAAAGTCGAGAGCGCTTTGGAGGTGCTGGGGATTGAGCCCAGGACTTCTCACATGCAAAGCGAGCGCTCTACCACTGAGCTACACCCTTTTTTCTTTCTTTATTGCCTGTTTACATACAACATTCACAAACATATATACATCCCCCGTTACATCTGGAGCACTCATTAACGAGTTTCTTGGTGCTCATCAGCTTGTTCTAACAATAAAATAATTCAATAGTTGAAATAAACAAAATCATAACGTCATTGCTACCTGATACAGTTTTTTCATCATTGAGGAAAGCTGCATATTTCTATAGTCAAAGAAAATGGCAGCGCTGTTCGATGAAATGTCTTTTATGATATGCGCACCAGTAACTCGTGGTGCCGTAGTATTACAACAGGCAATAAAAAAGATACCGCTAAAGTCGAGAGCGCTTTGGAGGTGCCGGGGATTGAACCCGAGACTTCTCACATGCAAAGCGAGCGCTCTACCACTGAGCTACACCCCCGTTACATCTGGAGCACTCATTAACGAGTTTCTTGGTGCTCATCGGCTTGTTCTAACAATAAAATAATTCAATAGTTGAAATAAACCAAATCATCTCGTCATTGCTGCCTGATACATTTTTTTTCATCATTGAGGAAAGCTGCATATTTCTACAGTCAAAGAAATTGGCAGCGCTGTTCGATGAAATGTATTTCATGATATGCGCACCGGTAACTCGTGGTGCCGTAGTATTACAACAGGCAATAAAGAAAGATACCGCTAAAGTCGAGAGCGCTTTCGAGGTGCCGGGGTCTGAACCCGGGACTACTCACATGCAAAGCGAGCGCTCTACCACTGAGCTACACCCCCATTACATCTGCAGCACTCATTAAAGAGTTTCTTGGTGCTCATCAGCTTCTCCTAACAATAAAATCATTCAATAGTTGAAATAAACAAAATCATCTCGTCATTGCTGCTTGATACAGTTTTTTCATCATTGAGAAAAGCCGCTTATCTCTATAGTCAAAGAAAATGGCAACGCTGTTCGATGAAATGTATTACATGATATGGGTACCGGTGACTCGTGGTGCCGTAGTATTACAGCAAGCAATAAAAAAGATACCGCTAAAGTCAAGAGCGCTTTGCAGGGGCCGGGGGTTGAACCCGGGACTTCTCACATGCAAAGGGAGCGCTCTACCACTGAGCTACACCCCTGTTACATCTGGAGCACTCATTAACGAGTTTCTTGGTGCTCATCAGCTTGTTCTAACAATAAAATAATTCAATAGTTGAAATAAACAAAATCATCTCGTCATTGCTGCCTGATAGAGTTTTTTTCATCATTGAGAAAAGTCGGTTATCTCTATAGTCAAAGAAAATGGCAGCGCTGTTCGATGAAATGTATTTCATGATATGCGCACCGGTAACTCGTGTTGCCGTAGTATTACAACAGGCAATAAAAAAAGTTACCGCCGTAGTCGAGAGCGCTTTGGAGGTGCCTGAGATTGAACCCGGGACTTCTCACATGCGAAGCGAGCGCTCTACCACTGAGCCACACCCCCGTTACATCTGGAGCACTCAATAACTAGTTTCTTGGTGCTCATCAGCTTGTTCTAACAATAGGATAATTCAATATTGAAATAAACAAAATCATCTCGTCATTGCTGCCTGATACAGTTTTTTCATCATTGAGGAAAGCCGCTTATCTCTATAGTCAAAGAAAATGGCAGCGCTGTTCGATGTAATGTATTTCATGATATGCGCACCGGTAACTCGTGGTGCTGTAGTATTACAGCAGGCAATAAAAAGGATACCGCTAATGTCGAGAGCGTTTTGGTGGTGCAGGGGATTGAACCCGGGACTTCTCACATGCAAAGCGAGCGCTCTACCACTGAGCTACACCCCTGTTACATCTGGAGCACTCATTAACGAGTTTCTTGGTGCTCATCAGCTTGTTCAAACAATGAAATAATCAAGTAGTTGAAATAAACAAAATCGTCTCGTCATTGCTGCCTGATACAGTTTTTTTCATCATTGAGGAAAGCCGCTTATCTCTATAGTCAAAGAAAATGGCAGCGCTGTTCGATGAAATGTATTTCATGATATGCGCACCGGTGACTCGTGGTGCCGTAGTATTACAGCAGGCAATAAAGATACCGCTAAAGTCGAGAGCGCTTTGCAGGTGCCGGGGATTGAACCCGCGACTTCTCACATGCAAAGCGAGCGCTCCACCACTGAGCTACATTCCTGTGACATCTGGGGCACTTATTAACGAGTTTGTTGGTGCTCATCAGCTTGTTCAAACAATAAAATAATCATTTAGTTGAAATAAACAAAATTGTCTCGTCATTGCTGCCTGATACAGTTTTTTTCTTCATTGAGGAAAGTCGGTTATCTCTATAGTCAAAGAAAATGGCAGCGCTGTTCGATGAAATGTATTTCATGATATGCGCACCGGTAACTCGTGTTGCCGTAGTATTACAACAGGCAATAAAAAAAGTTACCGCCGAAGTCGAGAGCGCTTTGGAGGTGCCTGAGATTGAACCCGGGACTTCTCACATGCGAAGCGAGCGCTCTACCACTGAGCTACACCCCCGTTACATCTGGAGCACTCAATAACGAGTTTCTTGGTGCTCATCAGCTTGTTCTAACAATAGGATAATTCAATATTGAAATAAACAAAATCATCTCGTCATTGCTGCCTGATACAGTTTTTTCATCATTGAGGAAAGCCGCTTATCTCTATAGTCAAAGAAAATGGCAGCGCTGTTCGATGTAATGTATTTCATGATATGCGCACCGGTAACTCGTGGTGCCGTAGTATTACAACAGGCAATAAAAAGATACCGCTAAAGTCGAGAGCGCTTTGGAGGTGCTGGGGATTGAGCCCAGGACTTCTCACATGCAAAGCGAGCGCTCTACCACTGAGCTACACCCTTTTTTCTTTCTTTATTGCCTGTTTACATACAACATTCACAAACATATATACATCCCCCGTTACATCTGGAGCACTCATTAACGAGTTTCTTGGTGCTCATCAGCTTGTTCTAACAATAAAATAATTCAATAGTTGAAATAAACAAAATCATAACGTCATTGCTACCTGATACAGTTTTTTCATCATTGAGGAAAGCTGCATATTTCTATAGTCAAAGAAAATGACAGCGCTGTTCGATGAAATGTGTTTCATGATATGCGCACCAGTAACTCGTGGTGCCGTAGTATTACAACAGGCAATAAAAAAGATACCGCTAAAGTCGAGAGCGCTTTGGAGGTGCCGGGGATTGAACCCGAGACTTCTCACATGCAAAGCGAGCGCTCTACCACTGAGCTACACCCCCGTTACATCTGGAGCACTCATTAACGAGTTTCTTGGTGCTCATCAGCTTGTTCTAACAATAAAATAATTCAATAGTTGAAATAAACCAAATCATCTCGTCATTGCTGCCTGATACATTTTTTTCATCATTGAGGAAAGCTGCATATTTCTACAGTCAAAGAAATTGGCAGCGCTGTTCGATGAAATGTATTTCATGATATGCGCACCGGTAACTCGTGGTGCCGTAGTATTACAACAGGCAATAAAGAAAGATACCGCTAAAGTCGAGAGCGCTTTCGAGGTGCCGGGGTCTGAACCCGGGACTACTCACATGCAAAGCGAGCGCTCTACCACTGAGCTACACCCCCATTACATCTGCAGCACTCATTAAAGAGTTTCTTGGTGCTCATCAGCTTCTCCTAACAATAAAATCATTCAATAGTTGAAATAAACAAAATCATCTCGTCATTGCTGCTTGATACAGTTTTTTCATCATTGAGAAAAGCCGCTTATCTCTATAGTCAAAGAAAATGGCAACGCTGTTCGATGAAATGTATTACATGATATGGGCACCGGTGACTCGTGGTGCCGTAGTATTACAGCAAGCAATAAAAAAGATACCGCTAAAGTCAAGAGCGCTTTGCAGGTGCCGGGGTTGAACCCGGGACTTCTCACATGCAAAGGGAGCGCTCTACCACTGAGCTACACCCCTGTTACATCTGGAGCACTCATTAACGAGTTTCTTGGTGCTCATCAGCTTGTTCTAACAATAAAATAATTCAATAGTTGAAATAAACAAAATCATCTCGTCATTGCTGCCTGATAGAGTTTTTTTCATCATTGAGAAAAGTCGGTTATCTCTATAGTCAAAGAAAATGGCAGCGCTGTTCGATGAAATGTATTTCATGATATGCGCACCGGTAACTCGTGTTGCCGTAGTATTACAACAGGCAATAAAAAAAGTTACCGCCGAAGTCGAGAGCGCTTTGGAGGTGCCTGAGATTGAACCCGGGACTTCTCACATGCGAAGCGAGCGCTCTACCACTGAGCTACACCCCCGTTACATCTGGAGCACTCAATAACGAGTTTCTTGGTGCTCATCAGCTTGTTCTAACAATAGGATAATTCAATATTGAAATAAACAAAATCATCTCGTCATTGCTGCCTGATACAGTTTTTTCATCATTGAGGAAAGCCGCTTATCTCTATAGTCAAAGAAAATGGCAGCGCTGTTCGATGAAATTTATTTCATGATATGCGCACCGGTGACTCGTGGTACCGTAGTATTACAGCAGGCAATAAAGATACCGCTAAAGTCGAGAGCGCTTTGCAGGTGCCGGGGATTGAACCCGCGACTTCTCACATGCAAAGCGAGCGCTCCACCACTGAGCTACATTCCTGTGACATCTGGGGCACTTATTAACGAGTTTGTTGGTGCTCATCAGCTTGTTCAAACAATAAAATAATCATTTAGTTGAAATAAACAAAATTGTCTCGTCATTGCTGCCTGATACAGTTTTTTTCTTCATTGAGGAAAGCCGCTTATCTCTATAGTCAAAGAAAATGGCAGCGCTGTTCGATGAAATGTATTTCATGATATGCGCACCGGTGACTCGTGGTGCCGTAGTATTACAGCAAGCAATAAAAAAGATACCGCTAAACTCAAGAGCGCTTTGCAGGTGCCGGGGGTTGAACCCGGGACTTCTCACATGCAAAGGGAGCGCTCTACCACTGAGCTACACCCCTGTTACATCTGGAGCACTCATTAACGAGTTTCTTGGTGCTCATCAGCTTGTTCTAACAATAAAATAATTCAATAGTTGAAATAAACAAAATCATCTCGTCATTGCTGCCTGATAGAGTTTTTTTCATCATTGAGAAAAGTCGGTTATCTCTATAGTCAAAGAAAATGGCAGCGCTGTTCGATGAAATGTATTTCATGATATGCGCACCGGTAACTCGTGTTGCCGTAGTATTACAACAGGCAATAAAAAAAGTTACCGCCGAAGTCGAGAGCGCTTTGGAGGTGCCTGAGATTGAACCCGGGACTTCTCACATGCGAAGCGAGCGCTCTACCACTGAGCTACACCCCCGTTACATCTGGAGCACTCAATAACGAGTTTCTTGGTGCTCATCAGCTTGTTCTAACAATAGGATAATTCAATATTGAAATAAACAAAATCATCTCGTCATTGCTGCCTGATACAGTTTTTTCATCATTGAGGAAAGCCGCTTATCTCTATAGTCAAAGAAAATGGCAGCGCTGTTCGATGTAATGTATTTCATGATATGCGCACCGGTAACTCGTGGTGTTGTAGTATTACAGCAGGCAATAAAAAGGATACCGCTAATGTCGAGAGCGTTTTGGTGGTGCCGGGGATTGAACCCGGGACTTCTCACATGCAAAGCGAGCGCTATACCACTGAGCTACACCCCTGTTACATCTGGAGCACTCATTAACGAGTTTCTTGGTGCTCATCAGCTTGTTCAAACAATGAAATAATCAAGTAGTTGAAATAAACAAAATCGTCTCGTCATTGCTGCCTGATACAGTTTTTTTCATCATTGAGGAAAGCCGCTTATCTCTATAGTCAAAGAAAATGGCAGCGCTGTTCGATGAAATGTATTTCATGATATGCGCACCGGTGACTCGTGGTGCCGTAGTATTACAGCAGGCAATAAAGATACCGCTAAAGTCGAGAGCGCTTTGCAGGTGCCGGGGATTGAACCCGCGACTTCTCACATGCAAAGCGAGCGCTCCACCACTGAGCTACATTCCTGTGACATCTGGGGCACTTATTAACGAGTTTGTTGGTGCTCATCAGCTTGTTCAAACAATAAAATAATCATTTAGTTGAAATAAACAAAATTGTCTCGTCATTGCTGCCTGATACAGTTTTTTTTCTTCATTGAGGAAAGCTGCTTATCTCTATAGTCAAAGAAAATGGCAGCGCTGTTCAATGAAAAGTATTTCATGATATGCGCACCGGTAACTCGAGGTGCTGTAGTACTACAGCAGGCAATAAAAAAGATACCGCTAAAGTCGAGAGCGCTTTGGAGGTGCCGGGGATTGAACCCGGGACTTCTCACATGCAAAGCGAGTGCTCTACCACTGAGCTACACCCCTGTTACATCTGGAGCACTCATTGCCGAGTTTCTTGGTGCTCATCAGCTTGTTTCAACAATAAAATTATTCAATAGTTGAAATAAACAAAATCATCTCGTCATTGCTGCCTGATACAGTTTTTTTCATCATTGAGGAAAGCCGCTTATCTCTATAGTCAAAGAAAATGGCAGCGCGGTTCGATGAAATGTATTTCATGATATGCGCACCGGTAACTCGTGGTGCCGTAGTATTACAACAGGCAATAAAGAAGATACCGCTAAAGTCGAGAGTGCTTTGGAGGAGCCGGGGATTGAACCCGGGACTTCTCACATGCAAAGCGAGTGCTCTACCACTGAGCTACACCCCCGTTGCATCTGGAGCACTCATTAACGAGTTTCTTGGTGCTCATCAGCTTGTTCAAACAATAAAATAATCAATTAGTTGAAATAAACAAAATTGTCTCGTCATTGCTGCCTGATACAGTTTTTTTCATCATTGAGGAAAGCCGCCTATCTCTATAGTCAAAGAAAATGCCAGCGCTGTTCGATGAAATGTATTTCATGATATGCGTACCGGTGACTCGTGGTGCCGTAGTATTACAACAGGCAATAAAAAAAGATCCCGCTAATGTCGAGAGCACTTTGGAGGTGCCGGGGATTCAACCCGGGACTACTCACATGCAAAGCGAGCGCTCTACCACTGAGCTACACCCCCGTTAGATCTGGAGCACTCATTAACGAGTTTCTTGGTGCTAATCAGCTTGTTAAAACAATAAAATAATCAATAAGTTGAAATAAACAAAATCATCTCGTCATTGCTGCCTGATACAGTTTTTTTCATCATTGAGGAAAGCCGCTTATCTCTATAGTCAAAGAAAATGGCAGTGCTGTTCGATGAAATGTATTTCATGATATGCGCACCGGTAACTAGTGGTGCCGTAGTATTACAGCAGGCAATAAAAAAGATACCGCTAAAGTCGAGAGCGCTTTCCAGGTGCCGGAGATTGAGCCCGGGACTTCTCACATGCAAAGCGAGCGCTCTACCACTGAGCTACACCCTTTTTTCTTTCTTTATTGCCTGTTTACATACAACATTCACAAAGATATATACATCCCCCGTTACATCTGGAGCACTCATTAACGAGTTTCTTGGTGCTCATCAGCTTGTTCAAACAATAAGATAATCAATTAGTTGAAATAAACAAAATCATCTCGTCATTCTGCCTGATACAGTTTTTTCATCATTGAGGAAAGCTGCATATTTTATAGTCAAAGAAAATGGCAACGATGTTCGATGAAATGTATTTAATGATAAGCGCACCGGTAACTCGTGGTGCCGTAGTATTACAACAGGCAATAAAAAAAGATACCGCTAAAGTCGAAAGCGCTTTCGAGGTGCCGGGGTCTGAACCCGGGAGTACTCACATGCTAAGCGAGCACTCTACCACTGAGCTACACCCCCTTTACATCTGGAGCACTCATTAACGAGTTTCTTGGTGCTCATCAGCTTGTTCTAACAATAAAATAATTCAATAGTTGAAATAAACAAAATCATCTTGTCATTGCTGCCTGATACAGTTTTTTCATCATTGAGAAAAGCCGCTTATCTCTATAGTCAAAGAAAATGGCAGCGCTGTTCGATGAAATGTATTTCATGAGATGCGCACCGGTGACTCGTGGTGCCGTAGTATTACAACAGGCAATGAAAAAAAGATCCCGCTAACGTCGAGAGCGCTTTGGAGGTACCGGGGATTCAACCCAGGACTTCTCACATGCAAAGCGAGTGCTCTACCACTGAGCTACACCCCCTTTACATCTGGAGCACTCATTAACGAGTTTCTTGGTGATCATCAGCTTGTTAAAACAATAAAATAATCAATAAGTTGAAATAAACAAAATCGTCTCGTCATTGCTGCCTGATACAGTTTTTTTCATCATTGAGGAAAGCCGCTTATCTGTATAGTCAAAGAAAATGGCAGCGCTGTTCGATGAAATGTATTTCTCGATATGCGTACCGGTGACTCGTGGTGCCGTAGTATTACAACAGGCAATGAAAAAAGATCCCGCTAATGTCGAGAGCGCTTTGGAGGTGCCGGGGATTCAACCCAGGACTTCTCACATGCAAAGCGAGCGCTCTACCACTGAGCTACACCCCCTTTACATCTGGAGCACTCATTAACGAGTTTCTTGGTGCTCATCAGCTTGTTCTAACAATAAAATAATTCAATAGTTGAAATAAACAAAATCATCTTGTCATTGCTGCCTGATACAGTTTTTTCATCATTGAGAAAAGCCGCTTATCTCTATAGTCAAAGAAAATGGCAGCGCTGTTCGATGAAATGTATTTCATGATATGCGCACCGGTAACTCGTGGTGCCGTAGTATTACAACAGGCAATAAAAAAAGATACCGCTAAAGTTGAGAGCGCTTTCGAGGTGCCGGGGTCTGAACCCGGGACTACTCACATGCAAAGCGAGCGCTCTACCACTGAGCTACACCCCTGTTACATCTGGAGCACTCATTAACGAGTTTCTTGGTGCTCATCAGGTTGTTCTAACAATAAAATAATTCAATAGTTGAAATAAACAAAATCATCTCGTCATTGCTGCCTGATAGAGTTTTTTTCATCATTGAGAAAAGTCGGTTATCTCTATAGTCAAAGAAAATGGCAGCGCTGTTCGATGAAATGTATTTCATGATATGCGCACCGGTAACTCGTGTTGCCGTAGTATTACAACAGGCAATAAAAAAAGTTACCGCCGAAGTCGAGAGCGCTTTGGAGGTGCCTGAGATTGAACCCGGGACTTCTCACATGCGAAGCGAGCGCTCTACCACTGAGCTACACCCCCGTTACATCTGGAGCACTCATTAACGAGTTTCTTGGTGCTCATCAGGTTGTTCTAACAATAAAATAATTCAATAGTTGAAATAAACAAAATCATCTTGTCATTGCTGCCTGATACAGTTTTTTCATCATTGAGAAAAGCCGCTTATCTCTATAGTCAAAGAAAATGGCAGCGCTGTTCGATGAAATGTATTTCATGATATGCGCACCGGTAACTCGTGGTGCCGTAGTATTACAACAGGCAATAAAAAAAGATACCGCTAAAGTTGAGAGCGCTTTCGAGGTGCCGGGGTCTGAACCCGGGACTACTCACATGCAAAGCGAGCGCTCTACCACTGAGCTACACCCCTGTTACATCTGGAGCACTCATTAACGAGTTTCTTGGTGCTCATCAGCTTGTTCTAACAATAGGATAATTCAATATTGAAATAAACAAAATCATCTCGTCATTGCTGCCTGATACAGTTTTTTCATCATTGAGGAAAGCCGCTTATCTCTATAGTCAAAGAAAATGGCAGCGCTGTTCGATGTAATGTATTTCATGATATGCGCACCGGTAACTCGTGGTGTTGTAGTATTACAGCAGGCAATAAAAAGGATACCGCTAATGTCGAGAGCGTTTTGGTGGTGCCGGGGATTGAACCCGGGACTTTTCACATGCAAAGCGAGCGCTCTACCACTGAGCTACACCCCTGTTACATCTGGAGCACTCATTAACGAGTTTCTTGGTGCTCATCAGCTTGTTCAAACAATGAAATAATCAAGTAGTTGAAATAAACAAAATCGTCTCGTCATTGCTGCCTGATACAGTTTTTTTCATCATTGAGGAAAGCCGCTTATCTCTATAGTCAAAGAAAATGGCAGCGCTGTTCGATGAAATGTATTTCATGATATGCGCACCGGTGAGTCGTGGTGCCGTAGTATTACAGCAGGCAATAAAGATACCGCTAAAGTCGAGAGCGCTTTGCAGGTGCCGGGGATTGAACCCGCGACTTCTCACATGCAAAGCGAGCGCTCCACCACTGAGCTACATTCCTGTGACATCTGGGGCACTTATTGACGAGTTTGTTGGTGCTCATCAGCTTGTTCAAACAATAAAATAATCATTTAGTTGAAATAAACAAAATTGTCTCGTCATTGCTGCCTGATACAGTTTTTTTTTCTTCATTGAGGAAAGCTGCTTATCTCTATAGTCAAAGAAAATGGCAGCGCTGTTCAATGAAAAGTATTTCATGATATGCGCACCGGTAACTCGAGGTGCTGTGGTACTACAGCAGGCAATAAAAAAGATACCGCTAAAGTCGAGAGCGCTTTGGAGGTGCCGGGGATTGAACCCGGGACTTCTCACATGCAAAGCGAGTGCTCTACCACTGAGCTACACCCCTGTTACATCTGGAGCACTCATTGCCGAGTTTCTTGGTGCTCATCAGCTTGTTTCAACAATAAAATTATTCAATAGTTGAAATAAACAAAATCATCTCGTCATTGCTGCCTGATACAGTTTTTTTCATCATTAAGGAAAGCCGCTTATCTCTATAGTCAAAGAAAATGGCAGCGCTGTTCGATGAAATGTATTTCATGATATGCGCACCGGTAACTCGTGGTGCCGTAGTATTACAACAGGCAATAAAGAAGATACCGCTAAAGTCGAGAGTGCTTTGGAGGAGCCGGGGATTGAACCCGGGACTTCTCACATGCAAAGCGAGTGCTCTACCACTGAGCTACACCCCCGTTACATCTGGAGCACTCATTAACGAGTTTCTTGGTGCTCATCAGCTTGTTCAAACAATAAAATAATCAATTAGTTGAAATAAACAAAATTGTCTCGTCATTGCTGCCTGATACAGTTTTTTTCATCATTGAGGAAAGCCGCCTATCTCTATAGTCAAAGAAAATGCCAGCGCTGTTCGATGAAATGTATTTCATGATATGCGTACCGGTGACTCGTGGTGCCGTAGTATTACAACAGGCAATAAAAAAAGATCCCGCTAATGTCGAGAGCACTTTGGAGGTGCCGGGGATTCAACCCGGGACTACTCACATGCAAAGCGAGCGCTCTACCACTGAGCTACACCCCCGTTAGATCTGGAGCACTCATTAACGAGTTTCTTGGTGCTCATCAGCTTGTTAAAACAATAAAATAATCAATAAGTTGAAATAAACAAAATCATCTCGTCATTGCTGCCTGATACAGTTTTTTTCATCATTGAGGAAAGCCGCTTATCTCTATAGTCAAAGAAAATGGCAGCGCTGTTCGATGAAATGTATTTCATGATATGCGCACCGGTAACTAGTGGTGCCGTAGTATTACAGCAGGCAATAAAAAAGATACCGCTAAAGTCGAGAGCGCTTTCCAGGTGCCGGAGATTGAGCCCGGGACTTCTCACATGCAAAGCGAGCGCTCTACCACTGAGCTACACCCTTTTTTCTTTCTTTATTGCCTGTTTACATACAACATTCACAAAGATATATACATCCCCCGTTACATCTGGAGCACTCATTAACGAGTTTCTTGGTGCTCATCAGCTTGTTCAAACAATAAGATAATCAATTAGTTGAAATAAACAAAATCATCTCGTCATTCTGCCTGATACAGTTTTTTCATCATTGAGGAAAGCTGCATATTTTATAGTCAAAGAAAATGGCAACGATGTTCGATGAAATGTATTTAATGATAAGCGCACCGGTAACTCGTGGTGCCGTAGTATTACAACAGGCAATAAAAAAAGATACCGCTAAAGTCGAAAGCGCTTTCGAGGTGCCGGGGTCTGAACCCGGGAGTACTCACATGCTAAGCGAGCACTCTACCACTGAGCTACACCCCCTTTACATCTGGAGCACTCATTAACGAGTTTCTTGGTGCTCATCAGCTTGTTCTAACAATAAAATAATTCAATAGTTGAAATAAACAAAATCATCTTGTCATTGCTGCCTGATACAGTTTTTTCATCATTGAGAAAAGCCGCTTATCTCTATAGTCAAAGAAAATGGCAGCGCTGTTCGATGAAATGTATTTCATGAGATGCGCACCGGTGACTCGTGGTGCCGTAGTATTACAACAGGCAATGAAAAAAAGATCCCGCTAACGTCGAGAGCGCTTTGGAGGTACCGGGGATTCAACCCAGGACTTCTCACATGCAAAGCGAGTGCTCTACCACTGAGCTACACCCCCTTTACATCTGGAGCACTCATTAACGAGTTTCTTGGTGATCATCAGCTTGTTAAAACAATAAAATAATCAATAAGTTGAAATAAACAAAATCGTCTCGTCATTGCTGCCTGATACAGTTTTTTTCATCATTGAGGAAAGCCGCTTATCTGTATAGTCAAAGAAAATGGCAGCGCTGTTCGATGAAATGTATTTCATGATATGCGTACCGGTGACTCGTGGTGCCGTAGTATTACAACAGGCAATGAAAAAAGATCCCGCTAATGTCGAGAGCGCTTTGGAGGTGCCGGGGATTCAACCCAGGACTTCTCACATGCAAAGCGAGCCCTCTACCACTGAGCTACACCCCCTTTACATCTGGAGCACTCATTAACGAGTTTCTTGGTGATCATCAGCTTGTTAAAACAATAAAATAATCAATAAGTTGAAATAAACAAAATCGTCTCGTCATTGCTGCCTGATACAGTTTTTTTCATCATTGAGGAAAGCCGCTTATCTCTATAGTCAAAGAAAATGGCAGCGCTGTTCGACGAAATGTATTTCATGATATGCGCACCGGTAACTCGTGGTGCCGTAGTATTACAACAGGCAATAAAAAAAGATACCGCTAAAGTTGAGAGCGCTTTCGAGGTGCCGGGGTCTGAACCCGGGACTACTCACATGCAAAGCGAGCGCTCTACCACTGAGCTACACCCCCGTTAGATCTGGAGCACTCATTAACGAGTTTCTTGGTGCTCAACAGCTTCTCCTAACAATAAAATAATTCAATAGTTGAAATAAACAAAATCATCTCGTCATTGCTGCCTCATACAGTTTTTTCATCATTGAGGAAAGCCGCTTATCTCTATAGTCAAAGAAAATGGCAGCGCTGTTCGATGAAATGTATTTCATGATATGCGCACCGGTAACTCGTGGTGCCGTAGTATTACAGCAGGCAATAAAAAAGATACCGCTAAAGTCGAGAGCGCTTTGCAGGTGCCGGAGATTGAACCCGGGACTTCTCACATGCAAAGCGAGCGCTCTACCACTCAGCTACACCCCTGTTACATCTGGGGCACTAATTAACGAGTTTCTTGGTGCTCATCAGCTTGTTCAAACAATAAAATAATTCAATAGTATAAATAAACAAAATCATCTCGTCATTGTTGCCTGATACAGTTTTTTTTTCATCATTGAGAAAAGTCGCTTATCTGTATTGTCAAAAAAATGGCAGCGCTGTTCGATGAAATGTATTTCATGATATGCGCACCGGTAACTCGTGGTGCCGTAGTATTGCAACAGGCAATAAAAAAATACCGCTAAAGTCGAGAGTGCTTTGGAGGAGCCGGGGATTGAACCCGCGACTTCTCACATGCAAAGCGAGCGCTCTACCACTGAGCTACACCCCCATTACATCTGAAGCACTCATTAACGAGTTTCTTGGTGCTCATCAGCTTCTCCTAACAATAAAATAATTCAATAGTATAAATAAACAAAATCATCTCGTCATTGCTGCCTGATACAGTTTTTTCATCATTGAGAAAAGCCGCTTATCTCTACAGTCAAAGAAAATGGCAGCGCTGTTCGATGAAATGTATTTCATGATATGCGCACCGGTAACTCGTGGTGCCGTAGTAATACAGCAGGCAATAAAAAAGATACCGCTAAAGTGGAGAGCGCTTGGGAGGTGCCGGAGATTGAACCCGGGACTTCTCACATGCAAAGCGAGCGCTCTACCACTGAGCTACACCCCTGTTACATCTGGAGCACTCATTAACGAGTTTCTTGGTGCTCATCAGCTTGTTTCAACAATAAAATAATTCAATAGTTGAAATAAAAAAATCATCTCGTCATTGCTGCCTGATACAGTTTTTTTCATCATTGAGAAAAGTCGCTTATCTCTATAGTCAAAGAAAACGGCAGCGATGTTCGATGAAATGTATTTCATGATATGCGCACCGGTAACTCGTGGTGCCGTAGTATTACAACAGGCAATAAAAAAGATACCGCTAAAGTCGAGAGCGCTTTGGAGGTACTGGGGATTGAGCCCGGGACTTCTCACATGCAAAGCGAGCGCTCTACCACTGACCTACACCCCCGTTACATCTGGAGCACTCATTACCAAGTTTCTTGGTGCTCATTAGCTTGTTCTAACAATAAAATAATTCAATAGTTGAAATAAACAAAATCATCTCGTCATTGCTGCCTGATACCATTTTTTTCATCATTGAGAAAAGTCGCTTATCTCTATAGTCAAAGAAAATGGCAGCGCTGTTCGATGAAATGTATTTCATGATATGCACACCGGTAACTCGTGGTGCTGAGGTATTACAACAGGCAATAAAAAAGATACCGCTAAAGTCGAGAGTGCTTTGGAGGTGCCGGGGATTGAACCCGGGACTTCTCACATACAAAGCGAGCGCTCTACCACTGAGCTACACCCCCGTTACACTTGGAGCACTCATTAACGAGTTTCTTGGTGCTCATCAGCTTGTTCAAACAATAAGATAATCAATCAGTTGAAATAAACAAAATCATCTCGTCATTCTGCCTGATACAGTTTTTTCATCATTGAGTAAAGCCGCTTATCTCTATAGTCAAAGAAAATGGCAGCGCTGTTCGATGAAATGTATTTCATGATATGCGCACCGGTAACTCGTGGTGCCGTAGTATTACAACAGGCAATAAAAAAAGATACCGCTAAAGTCGAGAGCGCTTTGGAGGTGCCGGGGATTGAACCCGAGACTTCTCACATGCAAAGCGAGCACTCTACCACTGAGCTACACCCCCGTTACATCTGGAGCACTCATTAACGAGTTTCTTGGTGCTCATCAGCTTGTTCTAACAATAAAATAATTCAATAGTTCAAATAAACAAAATCATCTCGTCATTGCTGCCTGATACAGTTTTTTCATCATTGAGAAAAGCTGCATATTTCTATAGTCAAAGGAAATGGCAGCGCTGTTCGATGAAATGTATTTCATGATATGCGCACCGGTAACTCGTGGTGCCATAGTATTACAACAGGCAATAAAAAAAGATATCGCTAAAGTCGAGAGCGCTTTCGAGGTGCCGGTGTCTGAACCCGGGACTACTCACATGCAAAGCGAGCGCTCTACCACTGAGCTACACCCCCGTTACATCTGGAGCACTCATTAACGAGTTTCTTGGTGCTCATCAGCTTCTCCTAACAATAAAATAATTCAATAGTTGAAATAAACAAAATCATCTCGTCATTGCTGCCTGATAAAGTTTTTTCATCATTGAGAAAAGCCGCTTATCTCTATAGTCAAAGAAAATGGCAGCGCTGTTCGATGAAATGTATTTCATGATATGCGCACCGGTAACTCGTGGTGCCGTAGTATTACAACAGGCAATAAAAAAGATACCGCTAAAGTCGAGAGTGCTTTGGAGGTGCCGGGGATTGAACCCGGGACTTCTCACATGCAAAGCGAGCGCTCTACCACTGAGCTACACCTCCGTTACATTTGGAGGACTCATTAACGAGTTTCTTGGTGCTCATCAGCTTGTTCAAACAATAAGATAATCAATTAGTTGAAATAAACAAAATCATCTCGTCATTCTGCCTGATACAGTTTTTTCATCATTGAGGAAAGCTGCATGTTTTATAGTCAAAGAAAATGGCAACGATGTTCGATGAAATGTATTTAATGATATGCGCACCGGTAACTCGTGGTGCCGTAGTATTACAACAGGCATTAAAAAAAGATACCGCTAAAGTCGAAAGCGCTTTCGAGGTGCCGGGGTCTGTACCCGGGACTACTCACATGCAAAGCGAGCGCTCTACCACTGAGCTACACCCCCTTTACATCTGGAGCACTCATTAACGAGTTTCTTGGTGCTCATCAGCTTGTTCTAACAATAAAATAATTCAATGGTTGAAATAAACAAAATCATATCGTCATTGCTGCCTGATACAGTTTTTTCATTTTTTGAGAAAAGCCGCTTATCTCTATAGTCAAAGAAAATGGCAGCGCTGTTCGATGAAATGTATTTCATGATATGCGTACCGGTGACTCGTGGTGCCGTAGTATTACAACAGGCAATGAAAAAAGATCCCGCTAATGTCGAGAGCGCTTTGGAGGTGCCGGGGATTCAGCCCAGGACTTCTCACATGCAAAGCGAGCGCTCTACCACTGAGCTACACCCCCTTTACATCTGGAGCACTCATTAACGAGTTTCTTGGTGATCATCAGCTTGTTAAAACAATAAAATAATCAATAAGTTGAAATAAACAAAATCGTCTCGTCATTGCTGCCTGATACAGTTTTTTTCATCATTGAGGAAAGCCGCTTATCTCTATAGTCAAAGAAAATGGCAGCGCTGTTCGATGAAATGTATTTCATGATATGCGCACCGGTAACTCGTGGTGCCGTAGTATTACAACAGGCAATAAAAAAAGATACCGCTAAAGTTGAGAGCGCTTTCGAGGTGCCGGGGTCTGAACCCGGGACTACTCACATGCAAAGCGAGCGCTCTACCACTCAGCTACACCCCTGTTACATCTGGGGCACTAATTAACGAGTTTCTTGGTGCTCATCAGCTTGTTCAAACAATAAAATAATTCAATAGTATAAATAAACAAAATCATCTCGTCATTGCTGCCTGATACAGTTTTTTTTTCATCATTGAGAAAAGTCGCTTATCTCTATTGTCAAAAAAATGGCAGCGCTGTTCGATGAAATGTATTTCATGATATGCGCACCGGTAACTCGTGGTGCCGTAGTATTGCAACAGGCAATAAAAAAAGATACCGCTAAAGTCGAGAGTGCTTTGCAGGAGCCGGGGATTGAACCCGCGACTTCTCACATGCAAAGCGAGCACTCTACCACTGAGCTACACCCCCGTTACATCTGGAGCACTCATTAACGAGTTTCTTGGTGCTCATCAGCTTGTTCTAACAATAAAATAATTCAATAGTTTAAATAAACAAAATCATCTCGTCATTGCTGCCTGATACAGTTTTTTAATCATTGAGAAAAGCTGCATATTTCTATAGTCGAAGGAAATGGCAGCGCTGTTCGATGAAATGTATTTCATGATATGCGCACCGGTGACTCGTGGTGCCGTAGTATTACAACAGGCAATAAAAAAAGATATCGCTAAAGTCGAGAGCGCTTTCGAGGTGCCGGTGTCTGAACCCGGGACTACTCACATGCAAAGCGAGCGCTCTACCACTGAGCTACACCCCCGTTACATCTGGAGCACTCATTAACGAGTTTCTTGGTGCTCATCAGCTTCTCCTAACAATAAAATAATTCAATAGTTGAAATAAACAAAATCATCTCGTCATTGCTGCCTGATAAAGTTTTTTCATCAGTGAGAAAAGCCGCTTATCTCTATAGTCAAAGAAAATGGCAGCGCTGTTCGATGAAATGTATTTCATGATATGCGCACCGGTAACTCGTGGTGCCGTAGTATTACAACAGGCAATAAAAAAGATACCGCTAAAGTCGAGAGTGCTTTGGAGGTGCCGGGGATTGAACCCGGGACTTCTCACATGCAAAGCGAGCGCTCTACCACTGAGCTACACCTCCGTTACATTTGAAGCACTCATTAACGAGTTTCTTGGTGCTCATCAGCTTGTTCAAACAATAAGATAATCAATTAGTTGAAATAAACAAAATCATCTCGTCATTCTGCCTGATACAGTTTTTTCATCATTGAGGAAAGCTGCATATTTTATAGTCAAAGAAAATGGCAACGATGTTCGATGAAATGTATTTATTGATATGCGCACCGGTAACTCGTGGTGCCGTAGTATTACAACAGGCATTAAAAAAAGATACCGCTAAAGTCGAAAGCGCTTTCGAGGTGCCGGGGTCTGAACCCGGGACTACTCACATGCAAAGCGAGCGCTCTACCACTGAGCTACACCCCCTTTACATCTGGAGCACTCATTAACGAGTTTCTTGGTGCTCATCAGCTTGTTCTAACAATAAAATAATTCAATGGTTGAAATAAACAAAATCATCTCGTCATTGCTGCCTGATACAGTTTTTTCATCTTTGAGAAAAGCCGCTTATCTCTATAGTCAAAGAAAATGGCAGCGCTGTTCGATGAAATGTATTTCATGATATGCGTACCGGTGACTCGTGGTGCCGTAGTATTACAACAGGCAATGAAAAAAGATCCCGCTAATGTCGAGAGCGCTTTGGAGGTGCCGGGGATTCAACCCAGGACTTCTCACATGCAAAGCGAGCGCTCTACCACTGAGCTACACCCCCTTTACATCTGGAGCACTCATTAACGAGTTTCTTGGTGCTCATCAGCTTGTTAAAACAATAAAATAATCAATAAGTTGAAATAAACAAAATCGTCTCGTCATTGCTGCCTGATACAGTTTTTTTCATCATTGTGGAAAGCAGCTTATCTCTATAGTCAAAGAAAATGGCAGCGCTGTTCGATGGAATGTATTTCATGATATGCGCACCGTTAACTCGTGGTGCCGTAGTATTGCAACAGGCAATAAAGAAGATACCGCTAAAGTCGAGAGTGCTTTGGAGGAGCCGGGGATTGAACCCGGGACTTCTCACATGCAAAGCGAGTGCTCTACCACTGAGCTACACCGCCGTTACATCTGGAGCACTCATTAACGAGTTTCTTGGTGCTCATCAGCTTCTCCTAACAATAAAAAAATTCAATAGTATAAATAAACAAAATCATCTCGTCATTGCTGCCTGATACAGTTTTTTCATCATTGAGAAAAGCAGCTTATCTCTACAGTCAAAGAAAATGGCAGCGCTGTTCGATGAAATGTATTTCATGATATGCGCACCGGTAACTCGTGGTGCCGTAGTATTACAGCAGGCAATAAAAAAGATACCGCTAAAGTGGAGAGCGCTTTGCAGGTGCCGGAGATTGAACTCGGGACTTCTCACATGCAAAGCGAGCGCTCTACCACTGAGCTACACCCCTGTTACATCTGGGGCACTCATTAACGAGTTTCTTGGTGCTCATCAGCTTGGTCAAACAATAAAATATTCAATTAGTTGAAATAAACAAAATTGTCTCGTCATTGCTGCCTGATACAGTTTTTTTCATCATTGAGAAAAGCAGCTTATCTCTATAGTCAAAGAAAATGGCAGCGCTGTTCGATGAAATGTATTTCATGATATGCGCACCGGTAACTCGTGGTGCCGTAGTGTTACAGCAGGCAATAAAAAAGATACCGCTAAAGTGGAGAGCCCTTTGCAGGTGCCGGAGATTGAACTAGGGACTTCTCACATGCAAAGCGAGCGCTCTACCATTGAGCTACACCCCTGTTACATCTGGGGCACTCATTAACGAGTTTCTTGGTTCTCATCAGCTTGGTCAAACAATAAAATATTCAATTAGTTGAAATAAACAAAATTGTCTCGTCATTGCTGCCTGATACAGTTTTTTTCATCATTGAGAAAAGCAGCTTATCTCTACAGTCAAAGAAAATGGCAGCGCTGTTCGATGAAATGTATTTCATGATATGCGCACCGGTAACTCGTGGTGCCGTAGTATTACAGCAGGCAATAAAAAAGATACCGCTAAAGTGGAGAGCGCTTTGCAGGTGCCGGGGATTGAACCCGGGACTTCTCACATGCAAAGCGAGTGCTCTACCACTGAGCTACACCCCCGTTACATCTGGAGCACTCATTAACGAGTTTCTTGGTGCTCATCAGCTTCTCCTAACAATAAAAAAATTCAATAGTATAAATAAACAAAATCATCTCGTCATTGCTGCCTGATACAGTTTTTTCATCATTGAGAAAAGCAGCTTATCTCTATAGTCAAAGAAAATGGCAGCGCTGTTCGATGAAATGTATTTCATGATATGCGCACCGGTAACTCGTGGTGCCGTAGTATTGCAACAGGCAATAAAGAAGATACCGCTAAAGTCGAGAGTGCTTTGGAGGAGCCAGGGATTGAACCCGGGACTTCTCACATGCAAAGCGAGTGCTCTACCACTGAGCTACACCCCCGTTACATCTGGAGCACTCATTAACGAGTTTCTTGGTGCTCATCAGCTTCTCCTAACAATAGAAAAATTCAATAGTATAAATAAACAAAATCATCTCGTCATTGCTGCCTGATACAGTTTTTTTCATCATTGAGGAAAGCAGCTTATCTCTATAGTCAAAGAAAATGGCAGCGCTGTCCGATGAAATGTATTTCATGATATGCGCACCGGTAACTCGTGGTGCCGTAGTATTACAGCAGGCAATAAAAAGATACCGCTAAAGTGGAGAGCGCTTTGCAGGTGCCGGAGATTGAACTCGGGACTTCTCACATGCAAAGCGAGCGCTCTACCACTGAGCTACACCCCTGTTACATCTGGGGCACTCATTAACGAGTTTCTTGGTGCTCATCAGCTTGGTCAAACAATAAAATATTCAATTAGTTGAAATAAACAAAATTGTCTCGTCATTGCTGCCTGATACAGTTTTTTTCATCATTGAGGAAAGCCGCTTATCTCTATAGTCAAAGAAAATGGCAGCGCTGTTCGATGAAATGTATTTCATGATATGCGCACCGGTAACTCGTGGTGCCGTAGTATTAAAGCAGGAAATAAAAAAGATACCGCTAAAGTCGAGAGCACTTTGCAGGTGCCGGGGATTGAACCCGGGACTTCTCACATGCCAAGCGAGCGCTCTACCACTGAGCTACACCCCTGTTACATCTGGAGCACTCATTAACGAGTTTCTTGATGCTCATCAGCTTGTTTCAACAATAAAATAATTCAATAGTTGAAATAAACAAAATCATCTCGTCATTGCTGCCTGATACAGTTTTTTTCATCATTGAGAAAAGTCGCTTATCTCTATAGTCAAAGAAAATGGCAGCGATGTTCGATGAAATGTATTTCATGATATGCGCACCGGTAACTCGTGGTGCCGTAGTATTACAACAGGCAATAAAAAATATACCGCTAAAGTCGAGAGCGCTTTGGAGGTGCTGGGGATTGAGCCCGGGACTTCTCACATGCAAAGCGAGTGCTCTACCACTGAGCTACACCCTTTTTTCTTTCTTTATTGCCTGTTTACATACAACATTCACAAACATATATACATCCCCCGTTACATCTGGAGCACTCATTAACGAGTTTCTTGGTGCTCATCAGCTTGTTCTAACAATAAAATAATTCAATAGTTGAAATAAACAAAATCATAACGTCATTGCTACCTGATACAGTTTTTTCATCATTGAGGAAAGCTGCATATTTCTATAGTCAAAGAAAATGACAGCGCTGTTCGATGAAATGTGTTTCATGATATGCGCACCGGTAACTCGTGGTGCCGTAGTATTACAACAGGCAATAAAAAATATACCGCTAAAGTCGAGAGCGCTTTGGAGGTGCCGGGGATTGAACCCGAGACTTCTCACATGCAAAGCGAGCGCTCTACCACTGAGCTACACCCCCGTTACATCTGGAGCACTCATTAACGAGTTTCTTGGTGCTCATCAGCTTGTTCTAACAATAAAATAATTCAATAGTTGAAATAAACAAAATCATCTCGTCATTGCTGCCTGATACACTTTTTTCATCATTGAGAAAAGCCGCTTATCTCTATAGTCAAAGAAAATGGCAGCGCTGTTAGATGAAATGTATTTCATGATATGCGTACCGGTGACTTGTGGTGCCGTAGTATTACAACAGGCAATGAAAAAAGATCCCGCTAATGTCGAGAGCGCTTTGGAGGTGCCGGGGATTCAACCCAGGACTTCTCACATGCAAAGCGAGCGCTCTACCACTGAGCTACACCCCCTTTACATCTGGAGCACTCATTAACGAGTTTCTTGGTGCTCATCAGCTTGTTAAAACAATAAAATTATCAATAAGTTGAAATAAACAAAATCATCTCGTCATTGCTGCCTGATACAGTTTTTTTCATCATTGAGGAAAGCCGCTTATCTCTATAGTCAAAAAAATGGCAGCGCTGTTCGATGAAATGTATTTCATGATATGCGCACCGGTAACTCGTGGTGCCGTAGTATTACAACAGGCAATAAAAAAAGATACCGCTAAAGTCGAGAGCGCTTTCGAGGTGCCGGGGTCTGAACCCGGGACTACTCACATGCAAAGCGAGCGCTCTACCACTGAGCTACACCCCCGTTACATCTGGAGCACTCATTAACGAGATTCTTGGTGCTCAACAGCTTCTCCTAACAATAAAATCATTCAATAGTTGAAATAAACAAAATCATCTCGTCATTGATGCCTGATACAGTTTTTTCATCATTTAGGAAAGCCGCTTATCTCTATAGTCAAAGAAAATGGCAGCGCTGTTCGATGAAATGTATTTCATGATATGCGCACCGGTAACTAGTGGTGCCGTAGTATTACAGCAGGCAATAAAAAAGATACAGCTAAAGTCGAGAGCGCTTTCCAGGTGCCGGAGATTGAGCCCGGGACTTCTCACATGCAAAGCGAGCGCTCTACCACTGAGCTACACCCTTTTTTCTTTCTTTATTGCCTGTTTACATACAACATTCACAAACATATATACATCCCCCGTTACATCTGGAGCACTCATTAACGAGTTTCTTGGTGCTCATCAGCTTGTTCAAACAATAAGATAATCAATTAGTTGAAATAAACAAAATCATCTCGTCATTCTGCCTGATACAGTTTTTTCATCATTGAGGAAAGCTGCATATTTTATAGTCAAAGAAAATGGCAACGATGTTCGATGAAATGTATTTAATGATATGCGCACCGGTAACTCGTGGTGCCGTAGTATTACAACAGGCAATAAAAAAAAGATACCGCTAAAGTCGAAAGCGCTTTCGAGGTGCCGGGGTCTGAACCCGGGAGTACTCACATGCTAAGCGAGCACTCTACCACTGAGCTACACCCCCTTTACATCTGGAGCACTCATTAACGAGTTTCTTGGTGCTCATCAGCTTGTTCTAACAATAAAATAATTCAATAGTTGAAATAAACAAAATCATCTTGTCATTGCTGCCTGATACAGTTTTTTCATCATTGAGAAAAGCCGCTTATCTCTATAGTCAAAGAAAATGGCAGCGCTGTTCGATGAAATGTATTTCATGATATGCGTACCGGTGACTCGTGGTGCCGTAGTATTACAACAGGCAATGAAAAAAAGATCCCGCTAACGTCGAGAGCGCTTTGGAGGTGCCGGGGTCTGAACCCAGGACTTCTCACATGCAAAGCGAGTGCTCTACCACTGAGCTACACCACCTTTACATCTGGAGCACTCATTAACGAGTTTCTTGGTGCTCATCAGCTTGTTAAAACAATAAAATAATCAATAAGTTGAAATAAACAAAATCGTCTCGTCATTGCTGCCTGATACAGTTTTTGTCATCATTCAGGAAAGCCGCTTATCTCTATAGTCAAAGAAAATGGCAGCGCTGTTCGATGAAACGTATTTCATGATATGCGCACCGGTAACTCGTGGTGCCATAGTATTACAACAGGAAATAAAAAAAGATACCGCTAAAGTCGAGAGCGCTTTCGAGGTGCCGGGGTCTGAACCCGGGACACCTCACATGCACAGCGAGCGCTCTACCACTGAGCTACACCCCCTTTACATCTGGAGCACTCATTAACGAGTTTCTTGGTGCTCATCAGCTTGTTAAAACAATAAAATAATCAATAAGTTGAAATAAACAAAATCGTCTCGTCATTGCTGCCTGATACAGTTTTTGTCATCATTCAGGAAAGCCGCTTATCTCTATAGTCAAAGAAAATGGCAGCGCTGTTCGATGAAACGTATTTCATGATATGCGCACCGGTAACTCGTGGTGCCGTAGTATTACAACAGGAAATAAAAAAAGATACCGCTAAAGTCGAGAGCGCTTTCGAGGTGCCGGGGTCTGAACCCGGCACTACTCACATGCAAAGCGAGCGCTCTACCACTGAGCTACACCCCCTTTACATCTGGAGCACTCATTAACGAGTTTCTTGGTGCTCAACAGCTTCTCCTAACAATAAAATAATTCAATAGTTGAAATAAACAAAATCATCTCGTCATTGCTGCCTGATACAGTTTTTTCATCATTGAGGAAAGCCGCTTATCTCTATAGTCAAAGAAAATGGCAGCGCTGTTCGATGAAATGTATTTCATGATATGCGCACCGGTAACTCGTGGTGCCGTAGTATTACAGCAGGCAATAAAAAAGATACCGCTAAAGTCGAGAGCGCTTTGCAGGTGCCGGAGATTGAACCCGGGACTTCTCACATGCAAAGCGAGCGCTCTACCACTCAGCTACACCCCTGTTACATCTGGGGCACTCATTAACGAGTTTCTTGGTGCTCATCAGCTTGTTCAAACAATAAAATAATCAATTAGTTGAAATAAACAAAATTGTCTCGTCATTGCTGCCTGATACAGTTTTTTTCATCATTGAGGAAAGCCGCTTATCTCTATAGTCAAATAAAATGGCAGCGCTGTTCGATGAAATGTATTTCATGATATGCGCACCGGTGACTCGTGGTGCCGTAGTATTACAACAGGCAATAAAAAAAGATATCGCTAAAGTCGAGAGCGCTTTCGAGGTGCCGGGGTCTGAACCCGGGACACCTCACATGCACAGCGAGCGCTCTACCACTCAGCTACACCCCTGTTACATCTGGGGCACTCATTAACGAGTTTCTTGGTGCTCATCAGCTTGTTCTAACAATAAAATAATTCAATAGTTTAAATAAACAAAATCATCTCGTCATTGCTGCCTGATACAGTTTTTTAATCATTGAGAAAAGCTGCATATTTCTATAGTCAAAGGAAATGGCAGCGCTGTTCGATGAAATGTATTTCATGATATGCGCACCGGTGACTCGTGGTGCCGTAGTATTACAACAGGCAATAAAAAAAGATATCGCTAAAGTGGAGAGCGCTTTCGAGGTGCCGGTGTCTGAACCCGGGACTACTCACATGCAAAGCGAGCGCTCTACCACTGAGCTACACCCCCGTTACATCTGGAGCACTCATTAACGAGTTTCTTGGTGCTCATCAGCTTCTCCTAACAATAAAATAATTCAATAGTTGAAATAAACAAAATCATCACGTCATTGCTGCCTGATAAAGTTTTTTCATCATTGAGAAAAGCCGCTTATCTCTATAGTCAAAGAAAATGGCAGCGCTGTTCGATGAAATGTATTTCATGATATGCGCACCGGTAACTCGTGGTGCCGTAGTATTACAACAGGCAATAAAAAAGATACCGCTAAAGTCGAGAGTGCTTTGGAGGTGCCGGGGATTGAACCCGGGACTTCTCACATGCAAAGCGAGCGCTCTACCACTGAGCTACACCTCCGTTACATTTGGAGCACTCATTAACGAGTTTCTTGGTGCTCATCAGCTTGTTCAAACAATAAGATAATCAATTAGTTGAAATAAACAAAATCATCTCATCATTCTGCCTGATACAGTTTTTTCATCATTGAGGAAAGCTGCATATTTTATAGTCAAAGAAAATGGCAACGATGTTCGATGAAATGTATTTAATGATATGCGCACCGGTAACTCGTGGTGCCGTAGTATTACAACAGGCATTAAAAAAAGATACCGCTAAAGTCGAAAGCGCTTTCGAGGTGCCGGGGTCTGAACCCGGGACTACTCACATGCAAAGCGAGCGCTCTACCACTGAGCTACACCCCCTTTACATCTGGAGCACTCATTAACGAGTTTCTTGGTGCTCATCAGCTTGTTCTAACAATTAAATAATTCAATGGTTGAAATAAACAAAATCATCTCGTCATTGCTGCCTGATACAGTTTTTTCATCTTTGAGAAAAGCCGCTTATCTCTATAGTCAAAGAAAATGGCAGCGCTGTTCGATGAAATGTATTTCATGATATGCGTACCGGTGACTCGTGGTGCCGTAGTATTACAACAGGCAATAAAAAAGATCCCGCTAATGTCGAGAGCGCTTTGGAGGTGCCGGGGATTCAACCCAGGACTTCTCACATGCAAAGCGAGCGCTCTACCACTGAGCTACACCCCCTTTACATCTGGAGCACTCATTAACGAGTTTCTTGGTGCTCATCAGCTTGTTAAAACAATAAAATAATCAATAAGTTGAAATAAACAAAATCATCTCGTCATTGCTGCCTGATACAGTTTTTTTCATCATTGAGGAAAGCCGCTTATCTCTATAGTCAAAAAAATGGCAGCGCTGTTCGATGAAATGTATTTCATGATATGCGCACCGGTAACTCGTGGTGCCGTAGTATTACAACAGGCAATAAAAAAAGATACCGCTAAAGTCGAGAGCGCTTTCGAGGTGCCGGGGTCTGAACCCGGGACTACTCACATGCAAAGCGAGCGCTCTACCACTGAGCTACACCCCCGTTACATCTGGAGCACTCATTAACGAGATTCTTGGTGCTCAACAGCTTCTCCTAACAATAAAATCATTCAATAGTTGAAATAAACAAAATCATCTCGTCATTGATGCCTGATACAGTTTTTTCATCATTTAGGAAAGCCGCTTATCTCTATAGTCAAAGAAAATGGCAGCGCTGTTCGATGAAATGTATTTCATGATATGCGCACCGGTGACTAGTGGTGCCGTAGTATTACAGCAGGCAATAAAAAAGATACAGCTAAAGTCGAGAGCGCTTTCCAGGTGCCGGAGATTGAGCCCGGGACTTCTCACATGCAAAGCGAGCGCTCTACCACTGAGCTACACCCTTTTTTCTTTCTTTATTGCCTGTTTACATACAACATTCACAAACATATATACATCCCCCGTTACATCTGGAGCACTCATTAACGAGTTTCTTGGTGCTCATCAGCTTGTTCAAACAATAAGATAATCAATTAGTTGAAATAAACAAAATCATCTCGTCATTCTGCCTGATACAGTTTTTTCATCATTGAGGAAAGCTGCATATTTTATAGTCAAAGAAAATGGCAACGATGTTCGATGAAATGTATTTAATGATATGCGCACCGGTAACTCGTGGTGCCGTAGTATTACAACAGGCAATAAAAAAAGATACCGCTAAAGTCGAAAGCGCTTTCGAGGTGCCGGGGTCTGAACCCGGGAGTACTCACATGCTAAGCGAGCACTCTACCACTGAGCTACACCCCCTTTACATCTGGAGCACTCATTAACGAGTTTCTTGGTGCTCATCAGCTTGTTCTAACAATAAAATAATTCAATAGTTGAAATAAACAAAATCATCTTGTCATTGCTGCCTGATACAGTTTTTTCATCATTGAGAAAAGCCGCTTATCTCTATAGTCAAAGAAAATGGCAGCGCTGTTCGATGAAATGTATTTCATGATATGCGTACCGGTGACTCGTGGTGCCGTAGTATTACAACAGGCAATGAAAAAAAGATCCCGCTAACGTCGAGAGCGCTTTGGAGGTGCCGGGGTCTGAACCCAGGACTTCTCACATGCAAAGCGAGTGCTCTACCACTGAGCTACACCACCTTTACATCTGGAGCACTCATTAACGAGTTTCTTGGTGCTCATCAGCTTGTTAAAACAATAAAATAATCAATAAGTTGAAATAAACAAAATCGTCTCGTCATTGCTGCCTGATACAGTTTTTGTCATCATTCAGGAAAGCCGCTTATCTCTATAGTCAAAGAAAATGGCAGCGCTGTTCGATGAAACGTATTTCATGATATGCGCACCGGTAACTCGTGGTGCCATAGTATTACAACAGGAAATAAAAAAAGATACCGCTAAAGTCGAGAGCGCTTTCGAGGTGCCGGGGTCTGAACCCGGGACACCTCACATGCACAGCGAGCGCTCTACCACTGAGCTACACCCCCTTTACATCTGGAGCACTCATTAACGAGTTTCTTGGTGCTCATCAGCTTGTTAAAACAATAAAATAATCAATAAGTTGAAATAAACAAAATCGTCTCGTCATTGCTGCCTGATACAGTTTTTGTCATCATTCAGGAAAGCCGCTTATCTCTATAGTCAAAGAAAATGGCAGCGCTGTTCGATGAAACGTATTTCATGATATGCGCACCGGTAACTCGTGGTGCCGTAGTATTACAACAGGAAATAAAAAAAGATACCGCTAAAGTCGAGAGCGCTTTCGAGGTGCCGGGGTCTGAACCCGGCACTACTCACATGCAAAGCGAGCGCTCTACCACTGAGCTACACCCCCTTTACATCTGGAGCACTCATTAACGAGTTTCTTGGTGCTCAACAGCTTCTCCTAACAATAAAATAATTCAATAGTTGAAATAAACAAAATCATCTCGTCATTGCTGCCTGATACAGTTTTTTCATCATTGAGGAAAGCCGCTTATCTCTATAGTCAAAGAAAATGGCAGCGCTGTTCGATGAAATGTATTTCATGATATGCGCACCGGTAACTCGTGGTGCCGTAGTATTACAGCAGGCAATAAAAAAGATACCGCTAAAGTCGAGAGCGCTTTGCAGGTGCCGGAGATTGAACCCGGGACTTCTCACATGCAAAGCGAGCGCTCTACCACTCAGCTACACCCCTGTTACATCTGGGGCACTCATTAACGAGTTTCTTGGTGCTCATCAGCTTGTTCAAACAATAAAATAATCAATTAGTTGAAATAAACAAAATTGTCTCGTCATTGCTGCCTGATACAGTTTTTTTCATCATTGAGGAAAGCCGCTTATCTCTATAGTCAAATAAAATGGCAGCGCTGTTCGATGAAATGTATTTCATGATATGCGCACCGGTAACTCGTGGTGCCGCAGTATTACAGCAGGAAATAAAAAAGATACCGCTGAATTCGAGAGCGCTTTGCAGGTGCCGGGGATTGAACCCGGGATTTCTCACATGCAAAGCGAGCGCTCTACCGCTGAGCTACACCCCTGTTACATCTAGAGCACTCATTAACGAGTTTCTTGGTGCTCATCAGCTTGTTCTAACAATAAAATAATTCAATAGTTTAAATAAACAAAATCATCTCGTCATTGCTGCCTGATACAGTTTTTTAATCATTGAGAAAAGCTGCATATTTCTATAGTCAAAGGAAATGGCAGCGCTGTTCGATGAAATGTATTTCATGATATGCGCACCGGTGACTCGTGGTGCCGTAGTATTACAACAGGCAATAAAAAAAGATATCGCTAAAGTGGAGAGCGCTTTCGAGGTGCCGGTGTCTGAACCCGGGACTACTCACATGCAAAGCGAGCGCTCTACCACTGAGCTACACCCCCGTTACATCTGGAGCACTCATTAACGAGTTTCTTGGTGCTCATCAGCTTCTCCTAACAATAAAATAATTCAATAGTTGAAATAAACAAAATCATCACGTCATTGCTGCCTGATAAAGTTTTTTCATCATTGAGAAAAGCCGCTTATCTCTATAGTCAAAGAAAATGGCAGCGCTGTTCGATGAAATGTATTTCATGATATGCGCACCGGTAACTCGTGGTGCCGTAGTATTACAACAGGCAATAAAAAAGATACCGCTAAAGTCGAGAGTGCTTTGGAGGTGCCGGGGATTGAACCCGGGACTTCTCACATGCAAAGCGAGCGCTCTACCACTGAGCTACACCTCCGTTACATTTGGAGCACTCATTAACGAGTTTCTTGGTGCTCATCAGCTTGTTCAAACAATAAGATAATCAATTAGTTGAAATAAACAAAATCATCTCGTCATTGCTGCCTGATACAGTTTTTTCATCATTGAGAAAAGCAGCTTATCTCTATAGTCAAAGAAAATGGCAGCGCTGTTCGATGAAATGTATTTCATGATATGCGCACCGGTAACTCGTGGTGCCGTAGTATTGCAACAGGCAATAAAGAAGATACCGCTAAAGTCGTGAGTGCTTTAGAGGAGCCAGGGATTGAACCCGGGACTTCTCACATGCAAAGCGAGTGCTCTACCACTGAGCTACACCCCCGTTACATCTGGAGCACTCATTAACGAGTTTCTTGGTGCTCATCAGCTTCTCCTAACAATAGAAAAATTCAATAGTATAAATAAACAAAATCATCTCGTCATTGCTGCCTGATACAGTTTTTTTCATCATTGAGGAAAGCAGCTTATCTCTATAGTCAAAGAAAATGGCAGCGCTGTTCGATGAAATGTATTTCATGATATGCGCACCGGTAACTCGTGGTGCCGTAGTATTACAGCAGGCAATAAAAAAGATACCGCTAAAGTGGAGAGCGCTTTGCAGGTGCCGGAGATTGAACTCGGGACTTCTCACATGCAAAGCGAGCGCTCTACCACTGAGCTACACCCCTGTTACATCTGGGGCACTCATTAACGAGTTTCTTGGTGCTCATCAGCTTGGTCAAACAATAAAATATTCAATTAGTTGAAATAAACAAAATTGTCTCGTCATTGCTGCCTGATACAGTTTTTTTCATCATTGAGAAAAGCAGCTTATCTCTATAGTCAAAGAAAATGGCAGCGCTGTTCGATGAAATGTATTTCATGATATGCGCACCGGTAACTCGTGGTGCCGTAGTGTTACAGCAGGCAATAAAAAAGATACCGCTAAAGTGGAGAGCGCTTTGCAGGTGCCGGAGATTGAACTAGGGACTTCTCACATGCAAAGCGAGCGCTCTACCACTGAGCTACACCCCTGTTACATCTGGGGCACTCATTAACGAGTTTCTTGGTTCTCATCAGCTTGGTCAAACAATAAAATATTCAATTAGTTGAAATAAACAAAATTGTCTCGTCATTGCTGCCTGATACAGTTTTTTTCATCATTGAGAAAAGCAGCTTATCTCTACAGTCAAAGAAAATGGCAGCGCTGTTCGATGAAATGTATTTCATGATATGCGCACCGGTAACTCGTGGTGCCGTAGTATTACAGCAGGCAATAAAAAAGATACCGCTAAAGTGGAGAGCGCTTTGCAGGTGCCGGGGATTGAACCCGGGACTTCTCACATGCAAAGCAAGTGCTCTACCACTGAGCTACACCCCCGTTACATCTGGAGCACTCATTAACGAGTTTCTTGGTGCTCATCAGCTTCTCCTAACAATAAAAAAATTCAATAGTATAAATAAACAAAATCATCTCGTCATTGCTGCCTGATACAGTTTTTTCATCATTGAGAAAAGCAGCTTATCTCTATAGTCAAAGAAAATGGCAGCGCTGTTCGATGAAATGTATTTCATGATATGCGCACCGGTAACTCGTGGTGCCGTAGTATTGCAACAGGCAATAAAGAAGATACCGCTAAAGTCGTGAGTGCTTTAGAGGAGCCAGGGATTGAACCCGGGACTTCTCACATGCAAAGCGAGTGCTCTACCACTGAGCTACACCCCCGTTACATCTGGAGCACTCATTAACGAGTTTCTTGGTGCTCATCAGCTTCTCCTAACAATAGAAAAATTCAATAGTATAAATAAACAAAATCATCTCGTCATTGCTGCCTGATACAGTTTTTTTCATCATTGAGGAAAGCAGCTTATCTCTATAGTCAAAGAAAATGGCAGCGCTGTTCGATGAAATGTATTTCATGATATGCGCACCGGTAACTCGTGGTGCCGTAGTATTACAGCAGGCAATAAAAAAGATACCGCTAAAGTGGAGAGCGCTTTGCAGGTGCCGGAGATTGAACTCGGGACTTCTCACATGCAAAGCGAGCGCTCTACCACTGAGCTACACCCCTGTTACATCTGGGGCACTCATTAACGAGTTTCTTGGTGCTCATCAGCTTGGTCAAACAATAAAATATTCAATTAGTTGAAATAAACAAAATTGTCTCGTCATTGCTGCCTGATACAGTTTTTTTCATCATTGAGGAAAGCCGCTTATCTCTATAGTCAAAGAAAATGGCAGCGCTGTTCGATGAAATGTATTTCATGATATGCGCACCGGTAACTCGTGGTGCCGTAGTATTAAAGCAGGAAATAAAAAAGATACCGCTAAAGTCGAGAGCACTTTGCAGGTGCCGGGGATTCAACCCAGGACTTCTCACATGGAAAGCGAGCGCTCTACCACTGAGCTACACCCCCTTTACATCTGGAGCACTCATTAACGAGTTTCTTGGTGCTCATCAGCTTGTTAAAACAATAAAATAATCAATAAGTTGAAATAAACAAAATCGTCTCGTCATTGCTGCCTGATACAGTTTTTTTCATCATTGTGGAAAGCAGCTTATCTCTATAGTCAAAGAAAATTGCAGCGCTGTTCGATGGAATGTATTTCATGATATGCGCACCGTTAACTCGTGGTGCCGTAGTATTGCAACAGGCAATAAAGAAGATACCGCTAAAGTCGAGAGTGCTTTGGAGGAGCCGGGGATTGAACCCGGGACTTCTCACATGCAAAGCGAGTGCTCTACCACTGAGCTACACCGCCGTTACATCTGGAGCACTCATTAACGAGTTTCTTGGTGCTCATCAGCTTCTCCTAACAATAAAAAAATTCAATAGTATAAATAAACAAAATCATCTCGTCATTGCTGCCTGATACAGTTTTTTCATCATTGAGAAAAGCAGCTTATCTCTACAGTCAAAGAAAATGGCAGCGCTGTTCGATGAAATGTATTTCATGATATGCGCACCGGTAACTCGTGGTGCCGTAGTATTACAGCAGGCAATAAAAAAGATACCGCTAAAGTGGAGAGCGCTTTGCAGGTGCCGGAGATTGAACTCGGGACTTCTCACATGCAAAGCGAGCGCTCTACCACTGAGCTACACCCCTGTTACATCTGGGGCACTCATTAACGAGTTTCTTGGTGCTCATCAGCTTGGTCAAACAATAAAATATTCAATTAGTTGAAATAAACAAAATTGTCTCGTCATTGCTGCCTGATACAGTTTTTTTCATCATTGAGAAAAGCAGCTTATCTCTATAGTCAAAGAAAATGGCAGCGCTGTTCGATGAAATGTATTTCATGATATGCGCACCGGTAACTCGTGGTGCCGTAGTGTTACAGCAGGCAATAAAAAAGATACCGCTAAAGTGGAGAGCGCTTTGCAGGTGCCGGAGATTGAACTAGGGACTTCTCACATGCAAAGCGAGCGCTCTACCATTGAGCTACACCCCTGCTACATCTGGGGCACTCATTAACGAGTTTCTTGGTTCTCATCAGCTTGGTCAAACAATAAAATATTCAATTAGTTGAAATAAACAAAATTGTCTCGTCATTGCTGCCTGATACAGTTTTTTTCATCATTGAGAAAAGCAGCTTATCTCTACAGTCAAAGAAAATGGCAGCGCTGTTCGATGAAATGTATTTCATGATATGCGCACCGGTAACTCGTGGTGCCGTAGTATTACAGCAGGCAATAAAAAAGATACCGCTAAAGTGGAGAGCGCTTTGCAGGTGCCGGGGATTGAACCCGGGACTTCTCACATGCAAAGCGAGTGCTCTACCACTGAGCTACACCCCCGTTACATCTGGAGCACTCATTAACGAGTTTCTTGGTGCTGATCAGCTTCTCCTAACAATAAAAAAATTCAATAGTATAAATAAACAAAATCATCTCGTCATTGCTGCCTGATACAGTTTTTTCATCATTGAGAAAAGCAGCTTATCTCTATAGTCAAAGAAAATGGCAGCGCTGTTCGATGAAATGTATTTCATGATATGCGCACCGGTAACTCGTGGTACCGTAGTATTGCAACAGGCAATAAAGAAGATACCGCTAAAGTCGAGAGTGCTTTGGAGGAGCCAGGGATTGAACCCGGGACTTCTCACATGCAAAGCGAGTGCTCTACCACTGAGCTACACCCCCGTTACATCTGGAGCACTCATTAACGAGTTTCTTGGTGCTCATCAGCTTCTCCTAACAATAGAAAAATTCAATAGTATAAATAAACAAAATCATCTCGTCATTGCTGCCTGATACAGTTTTTTTCATCATTGAGGAAAGCAGCTTATCTCTATAGTCAAAGAAAATGGCAGCGCTGTTCGATGAAATGTATTTCATGATATGCGCACCGGTAACTCGTGGTGCCGTAGTATTACAGCAGGCAATAAAAAAGATACCGCTAAAGTGGAGAGCGCTTTGCAGGTGCCGGAGATTGAACTCGGGACTTCTCACATGCAAAGCGAGCGCTCTACCACTGAGCTACACCCCTGTTACATCTGGGGCACTCATTAACGAGTTTCTTGGTGCTCATCAGCTTGGTCAAACAATAAAATATTCAATTAGTTGAAATAAACAAAATTGTCTCGTCATTGCTGCCTGATACAGTTTTTTTCATCATTGAGGAAAGCCGCTTATCTCTATAGTCAAAGAAAATGGCAGCGCTGTTCGATGAAATGTATTTCATGATATGCGCACCGGTAACTCGTGGTGCCGTAGTATTAAAGCAGGAAATAAAAAAGATACCGCTAAAGTCGAGAGCACTTTGCAGGTGCCGGGGATTGAACCCGGGACTTCTCACATGCAAAGCGAGCGCTCTACCACTGAGCTACACCCCTGTTACATCTGGAGCACTCATTAACGAGTTTCTTGATACTCATCAGCTTGTTTCAACAATAAAATAATTCAATAGTTGAAATAAACAAAATCATCTCGTCATTGCTGCCTGATACAGTTTTTTTCATCATTGAGAAAAGTCGCTTATCTCTATAGTCAAAGAAAATGGCAGCGATGTTCGATGAAATGTATTTCATGATATGCGCACCGGTAACTCGTGGTGCCGTAGTATTACAACAGGCAATAAAAAATATACCGCTAAAGTCGAGAGCGCTTTGGAGGTGCTGGGGATTGAGCCCGGGACTTCTCACATGCAAAGCGAGCGCTCTACCACTGAGCTACACCCTTTTTTCTTTCTTTATTGCCTGTTTACATACAACATTCACAAACATATATACATCCCCCGTTACATCTGGAGCACTCATTAACGAGTTTCTTGGTGCTCATCAGCTTGTTCTAACAATAAAATAATTCAATAGTTGAAATAAACAAAATCATAACGTCATTGCTACCTGATACAGTTTTTTCATCATTGAGGAAAGCTGCATATTTCTATAGTCAAAGAACATGACAGCGCTGTTCGATGAAATGTGTTTCATGATATGCGCACCGGTAACTCGTGGTGCCGTAGTATTACAACAGGCAATAAAAAAGATACCGCTAAAGTCGAGAGCGCTTTGGAGGTGCCGGGGATTGAACCCGAGACTTCTCACATGCAAAGCGAGCGCTCTACCACTGAGCTACACCCCCGTTACATCTGGAGCACTCATTAACGAGTTTCTTGGTGCTCATCAGCTTGTTCTAACAATAAAATAATTCAATAGTTGAAATAAACAAAATCATCTCGTCATTGCTGCCTGATACACTTTTTTCATCATTGAGAAAAGCCGCTTATCTCTATAGTCAAAGAAAATGGCAGCGCTGTTCGATGAAATGTATTTCATGATATGCGTACCGGTGACTCGTGGTGCCGTAGTATTACAACAGGCAATGAAAAAAGATCCCGCTAATGTCGAGAGCGCTTTGGAGGTGCCGGGGATTCAACCCAGGACTTCTCACATGCAAAGCGAGCGCTCTACCACTGAGCTACACCCCCTTTACATCTGGAGCACTCATTAACGAGTTTCTTGGTGCTCATCAGCTTGTTAAAACAATAAAATAATCAATAAGTTGAAATAAACAAAATCATCTCGTCATTGCTGCCTGATACAGTTTTTTTCATCATTGAGGAAAGCCGCTTATCTCTATAGTCAAAAAAATGGCAGCGCTGTTCGATGAAATGTATTTCATGATATGCGCACCGGTAACTCGTGGTGCCGTAGTATTACAACAGGCAATAAAAGAAGATACCGCTAAAGTCGAGAGCGCTTTCGAGGTGCCGGGGTCTGAACCCGGGACTACTCACATGCAAAGCGAGCGCTCTTCAACTGAGCTACACCGCCGTTACATCTGGAGCACTCATTAACGAGTTTCTTGGTGCTCATCAGCTTCTCCTAACAATAAAAAAATTCAATAGTATAAATAAACAAAATCATCTCGTCATTGCTGCCTGATACAGTTTTTTCATCATTGAGAAAAGCAGCTTATCTCTACAGTCAAAGAAAATGGCAGCGCTGTTCGATGAAATGTATTTCATGATATGCGCACCGGTAACTCGTGGTGCCGTAGTATTGCAACAGGCAATAAAGAAGATACCGCTAAAGTCGAGAGTGCTTTGGAGGAGCCAGGGATTGAACCCGGGACTTCTCACATGCAAAGCGAGTGCTCTACCACTGAGCTACACCCCCGTTACATCTGGAGCACTCATTAACGAGTTTCTTGGTGCTCATCAGCTTCTCCTAACAATAGAAAAATTCAATAGTATAAATAAACAAAATCATCTCGTCATTGCTGCCTGATACAGTTTTTTTCATCATTAAGGAAAGCAGCTTATCTCTATAGTCAAAGAAAATGGCAGCGCTGTTCGATGAAATGTATTTCATGATATGCGCACCGGTAACTCGTGGTGCCGTAGTATTACAGCAGGCAATAAAAAAGATACCGCTAAAGTGGAGAGCGCTTTGCAGGTGCCGGAGATTGAACTCGGGACTTCTCACATGCAAAGCGAGCGCTCTACCACTGAGCTACACCCCTGTTACATCTGGGGCACTCATTAACGAGTTTCTTGGTGCTCATCAGCTTGGTCAAACAATAAAATATTCAATTAGTTGAAATAAACAAAATTGTCTCGTCATTGCTGCCTGATACAGTTTTTTTCATCATTGAGGAAAGCCGCTTATCTCTATAGTCCAAGAAAATGGCAGCGCTGTTCGATGAAATGTATTTCATGATATGCGCACCGGTAACTCGTGGTGCCGTAGTATTAAAGCAGGAAATAAAAAAGATACCGCTAAAGTCGAGAGCACTTTGCAGGTGCCGGGGATTGAACCCGGGACTTCTCACATGCAAAGCGAGCGCTCTACCACTGAGCTACACCCCTGTTACATCTGGAGCACTCATTAACGAGTTTCTTGATACTCATCAGCTTGTTTCAACAATAAAATAATTCAATAGTTGAAATAAACAAAATCATCTCGTCATTGCTGCCTGATACAGTTTTTTTCATCATTGAGAAAAGTCGCTTATCTCTATAGTCAAAGAAAATGGCAGCGATGTTCGATGAAATGTATTTCATGATATGCGCACCGGTAACTCGTGGTGCCGTAGTATTACAACAGGCAATAAAAAATATACCGCTAAAGTCGAGAGCGCTTTGGAGGTGCTGGGGATTGAGCCCGGGACTTCTCACATGCAAAGCGAGCGCTCTACCACTGAGCTACACCCTTTTTTCTTTCTTTATTGCCTGTACATACAACATTCACAAACATATATACATCCCCCGTTACATCTGGAGCACTCATTAACGAGTTTCTTGGTGCTCATCAGCTTGTTCTAACAATAAAATAATTCAATAGTTGAAATAAACAAAATCATAACGTCATTGCTACCTGATACAGTTTTTTCATCATTGAGGAAAGCTGCATATTTCTATAGTCAAAGAAAATGACAGCGCTGTTCGATGAAATGTGTTTCATGATATGCGCACCGGTAACTCGTGGTGCCGTAGTATTACAACAGGCAATAAAAAAGATACCGCTAAAGTCGAGAGCGCTTTGGAGGTGCCGGGGATTGAACCCGAGACTTCTCACATGCAAAGCGAGCGCTCTACCACTGAGCTACACCCCCGTTACATCTGGAGCACTCATTAACGAGTTTCTTGGTGCTCATCAGCTTGTTCTAACAATAAAATAATTCAATAGTTGAAATAAACAAAATCATCTCGTCATTGCTGCCTGATACACTTTTTTCATCATTGAGAAAAGCCGCTTATCTCTATAGTCAAAGAAAATGGCAGCGCTGTTCGATGAAATGTATTTCATGATATGCGTACCGGTGACTCGTGGTGCCGTAGTATTACAACAGGCAATGAAAAAAGATCCCGCTAATGTCGAGAGCGCTTTGGAGGTGCCGGGGATTCAACCCAGGACTTCTCACATGCAAAGCGAGCGCTCTACCACTGAGCTACACCCCCTTTACATCTGGAGCACTCATTAACGAGTTTCTTGGTGCTCATCAGCTTGTTAAAACAATAAAATAATCAATAAGTTGAAATAAACAAAATCATCTCGTCATTGCTGCCTGATACAGTTTTTTTCATCATTGAGGAAAGCCGCTTATCTCTATAGTCAAAAAAATGGCAGCGCTGTTCGATGAAATGTATTTCATGATATGCGCACCGGTAACTCGTGGTGCCGTAGTATTACAACAGGCAATAAAAAAAGATACCGCTAAAGTCGAGAGCGCTTTCGAGGTGCCGGGGTCTGAACCCGGGACTACTCACATGCAAAGCGAGCGCTCTTCAACTGAGCTACACCCCCGTTACATCAGGAGCACTCATTAACGAGATTCTTGGTTCTCAACAGCTTCTCCTAACAATAAAATCATTCAATAGTTGAAATAAACAAAATCATCTCGTCATTGATGCCTGATACAGTTTTTTCATCATTTAGGAAAGCCGCTTATCTCTATAGTCAAAGAAAATGGCAGCGCTGTTCGATGAAATGTATTTCATGATATGCGCACCGGTAACTAGTGGTGCCGTAGTATTACAGCAGGCAATAAAAAAGATACCGCTAAAGTCGAGAGCGCTTTCCAGGTGCCGGAGATTGAGCCCGGGACTTCTCACATGCAAAGCGAGCGCTCTACCACTGAGCTACACCCTTTTTTCTTTCTTTATTGCCTGTTTACATACAACATTCACAAACATATATACATCCCCCGTTACATCTGGAGCACTCATTAACGAGTTTCTTGGTGCTCATCAGCTTGTTCAAACAATAAGATAATCAATTAGTTGAAATAAACAAAATCATCTCGTCATTCTGCCTGATACAGTTTTTTCATCATTGAGGAAAGCTGCATATTTTATAGTCAAAGAAAATGGCAACGATGTTCGATGAAATGTATTTAATGATATGCGCACCGGTAACTCGTGGTGCCGTAGTATTACAACAGGCAATAAAAAAAGATACCGCTAAAGTCGAAAGCGCTTTCGAGGTGCCGGGGTCTGAACCCGGGAGTACTCACATGCTAAGCGAGCACTCTACCACTGAGCTACACCCCCTTTACATCTGGAGCACTCATTAACGAGTTTCTTGGTGCTCATCAGCTTGTTCTAACAATAAAATAATTCAATAGTTGAAATAAACAAAATCATCTTGTCATTGCTGCCTGATACAGTTTTTTCATCATTGAGAAAAGCCGCTTATCTCTATAGTCAAAGAAAATGGCAGCGCTGTTCGATGAAATGTATTTCATGATATGCGTACCGGTGACTCGTGGTGCCGTAGTATTACAACAGGCAATGAAAAAAAGATCCCGCTAACGTCGAGAGCGCTTTGGAGGTGCCGGGGTCTGAACCCAGGACTTCTCACATGCAAAGCGAGTGCTCTACCACTGAGCTACACCACCTTTACATCTGGAGCACTCATTAACGAGTTTCTTGGTGCTCATCAGCTTGTTAAAACAATAAAATAATCAATAAGTTGAAATAAACAAAATCGTCTCGTCATTGCTGCCTGATACAGTTTTTGTCATCATTCAGGAAAGCCGCATATCTCTATAGTCAAAGAAAATGGCAGCGCTGTTCGATGAAACGTATTTCATGATATGCGCACCGGTAACTCGTGGTGCCGTAGTATTACAACAGGAAATAAAAAAAGATACCGCTAAAGTCGAGAGCGCTTTCGAGGTGCCGGGGTCTGAACCCGGGACAACTCACATGCACAGCGAGCGCTCTACCACTGAGCTACACCCCCTTTACATCTGGAGCACTCATTAACGAGTTTCTTGGTGCTCATCAGCTTGTTAAAACAATAAAATAATCAATAAGTTGAAATAAACAAAATCGTCTCGTCATTGCTGCCTGATACAGTTTTTGTCATCATTCAGGAAAGCCGCTTATCTCTATAGTCAAAGAAAATGGCAGCGCTGTTCGATGAAACGTATTTCATGATATGCGCACCGGTAACTCGTGGTGCCGTAGTATTACAACAGGAAATAAAAAAAGATACCGCTAAAGTCGAGAGCGCTTTCGAGGTGCCGGGGTCTGAACCCGGGACTACTCACATGCAAAGCGAGCGCTCTACCACTGAGCTACACCCCCTTTACATCTGGAGCACTCATTAACGAGTTTCTTGGTGCTCAACAGCTTCTCCTAACAATAAAATAATTCAATAGTTGAAATAAACAAAATCATCTCGTCATTGCTGCCTGATACAGTTTTTTCATCATTGAGGAAAGCCGCTTATCTCTATAGTCAAAGAAAATGGCAGCGCTGTTCGATGAAATGTATTTCATGATATGCGCACCGGTAACTCGTGGTGCCGTAGTATTACAGCAGGCAATAAAAAAGATACCGCTAAAGTCGAGAGCGCTTTGCAGGTGCCGGAGATTGAACCCGGGACTTCTCACATGCAAAGCGAGCGCTCTACCACTCAGCTACACCCCTGTTACATCTGGGGCACTCATTAACGAGTTTCTTGGTGCTCATCAGCTTGTTCAAACAATAAAATAATCAATTAGTTGAAATAAACAAAATTGTCTCGTCATTGCTGCCTGATACAGTTTTTTTCATCATTGAGGAAAGCCGCTTATCTCTATAGTCAAATAAAATGGCAGCGCTGTTCGATGAAATGTATTTCATGATATGCGCACCGGTAACTCGTGGTGCCGCAGTATTACAGCAGGAAATAAAAAAGATACCGCTGAATTCGAGAGCGCTTTGCAGGTGCCGGGGATTGAACCCGGGACTTCTCACATGCAAAGCGAGCGCTCTACCACTGAGCTACACCCCTGTTACATCAAGAGCACTCATTAACGAGTTTCTTGGTGCTCATCAGCTTGTTCTAACAATAAAATAATTCAATAGTTTAAATAAACAAAATCATCTCGTCATTGCTGCCTGATACAGTTTTTTAATCATTGAGAAAAGCTGCATATTTCTATAGTCAAAGGAAATGGCAGCGCTGTTCGATGAAATGTATTTCATGATATGCGCACCGGTGACTCGTGGTGCCGTAGTATTACAACAGGCAATAAAAAAAGATATCGCTAAAGTCGAGAGCGCTTTCGAGGTGCCGGTGTCTGAACCCGGGACTACTCACATGCAAAGCGAGCGCTCTACCACTGAGCTACACCCCCGTTACATCTGGAGCACTCATTAACGAGTTTCTTGGTGCTCATCAGCTTCTCCTAACAATAAAATAATTCAATAGTTGAAATAAACAAAATCATCTCGTCATTGCTGCCTGATAAAGTTTTTTCATCATTGAGAAAAGCCGCTTATCTCTATAGTCAAAGAAAATGGCAGCGCTGTTCGATGAAATGTATTTCATGATGTGCGCACCGGTAACTCGTGGTGCCGTAGTATTACAACAGGCAATAAAAAAGATACCGCTAAAGTCGAGAGTGCTTTGGAGGTGCCGGGGATTGAACCCGGGACTTCTCACATGCAAAGCGAGCGCTCTACCACTGAGCTACACCTCCGTTACATTTGGAGCACTCATTAACGAGTTTCTTGGTGCTCATCAGCTTGTTCAAACAATAAGATAATCAATTAGTTGAAATAAACAAAATCATCTCGTCATTCTGCCTGATACAGTTTTTTCATCATTGAGGAAAGCTGCATATTTTATAGTCAAAGAAAATGGCAACGATGTTCGATGAAATGTATTTAATGATATGCGCACCGGTAACTCGTGGTGCCGTAGTATTACAACAAGCATTAAAAAAAGATACAGCTAAAGTCGAAAGCGCTTTCGAGGTGCCGGGGTCTGAACCCGGGACTACTCACATGCAAAGCGAGCGCTCTACCACTGAGCTACACCCCCTTTACATCTGGAGCACTCATTAACGAGTTTCTTGGTGCTCATCAGCTTGTTCTAACAATAAAATAATTCAATGGTTGAAATAAACAAAATCATCTCGTCATTGCTGCCTGATACAGTTTTTTCATCTTTGAGAAAAGCCGCTTATCTCTATAGTCAAAGAAAATGGCAGCGCTGTTCGATGAAATGTATTTCATGATATGCGCACCGGTAACTCGTGGTGCCGTAGTATTACAGCAGGCAATAAAAAAGATACCGCTAAAGTGGAGAGCGCTTTGCAGGTGCCGGGGATTGAACCCGGGACTTCTCACATGCAAAGCGAGCGCTCTACCACTGAGCTACACCCCCTTTACATCTGGAGCACTCATTAACGAGTTTCTTGGTGCTCATCAGCTTGTTAAAACAATAAAATAATCAATAAGTTGAAATAAACAAAATCGTCTCGTCATTGCTGCCTGATACAGTTTTTTTCATCATTGAGGAAAGCAGCTTATCTCTATAGTCAAAGAAAATGGCAGCGCTGTTCGATGGAATGTATTTCATGATATGCGCACCGTTAACTCGTGGTGCCGTAGTATTGCAACAGGCAATAAAGAAGATACCGCTAAAGTCGAGAGTGCTTTGGAGGAGCCGGGGATTGAACCCGGGACTTCTCACATGCAAAGCGAGTGCTCTACCACTGAGCTACACCGCCGTTACATCTGGAGCACTCATTAACGAGTTTCTTGGTGCTCATCAGCTTCTCCTAACAATAAAAAAATTCAATAGTATAAATAAACAAAATCATCTCGTCATTGCTGCCTGATACAGTTTTTTCATCATTGAGAAAAGCAGCTTATCTCTACAGTCAAAGAAAATGGCAGCGCTGTTCGATGAAATGTATTTCATGATATGCGCACCGGTAACTCGTGGTGCCGTAGTATTACAGCAGGCAATAAAAAAGATACCGCTAAAGTGGAGAGCGCTTTGCAGGTGCCGGAGATTGAACTCGGGACTTCTCACATGCAAAGCGAGCGCTCTACCACTGAGCTACACCCCTGTTACATCTGGGGCACTCATTAACGAGTTTCTTGGTGCTCATCAGCTTGGTCAAACAATAAAATATTCAATTAGTTGAAATAAACAAAATTGTCTCGTCATTGCTGCCTGATACAGTTTTTTTCATCATTGAGAAAAGCAGCTTATCTCTATAGTCAAAGAAAATGGCAACGATGTTCGATGAAATGTATTTAATGATATGCGCACCGGTAACTCGTGGTGCCGTAGTATTACAACAGGCAATAAAAAAAGATACCGCTAAAGTCGAAAGCGCTTTCGAGGTGCCGGGGTCTGAACCCGGGAGTACTCACATGCTAAGCGAGCACTCTACCACTGAGCTACACCCCCTTTACATCTGGAGCACTCATTAACGAGTTTCTTGGTGCTCATCAGCTTGTTCTAACAATAAAATAATTCAATAGTTGAAATAAACAAAATCATCTTGTCATTGCTGCCTGATATAGTTTTTTCATCATTGAGAAAAGCCGCTTATCTCTATAGTCAAAGAAAATGGCAGCGCTGTTCGATGAAATGTATTTCATGATATGCGTACCGGTGACTCGTGGTGCCGTAGTATTACAACAGGCAATGAAAAAAAGATCCCGCTAACGTCGAGAGCGCTTTGGAGGTGCCGGGGTCTGAACCCAGGACTTCTCACATGCAAAGCGAGTGCTCTACCACTGAGCTACACCACCTTTACATCTGGAGCACTCATTAACGAGTTTCTTGGTGCTCATCAGCTTGTTAAAACAATAAAATAATCAATAAGTTGAAATAAACAAAATCGTCTCGTCATTGCTGCCTGATACAGTTTTTGTCATCATTCAGGAAAGCCGCATATCTCTATAGTCAAAGAAAATGGCAGCGCTGTTCGATGAAACGTATTTCATGATATGCGCACCGGTAACTCGTGGTGCCGTAGTATTACAACAGGAAATAAAAAAAGATACCGCTAAAGTCGAGAGCGCTTTCGAGGTGCCGGGGTCTGAACCCGGGACAACTCACATGCACAGCGAGCGCTCTACCACTGAGCTACACCCCCTTTACATCTGGAGCACTCATTAACGAGTTTCTTGGTGCTCATCAGCTTGTTAAAACAATAAAATAATCAATAAGTTGAAATAAACAAAATCGTCTCGTCATTGCTGCCTGATACAGTTTTTGTCATCATTCAGGAAAGCCGCTTATCTCTATAGTCAAAGAAAATGGCAGCGCTGTTCGATGAAACGTATTTCATGATATGCGCACCGGTAACTCGTGGTGCCGTAGTATTACAACAGGAAATAAAAAAAGATACCGCTAAAGTCGAGAGCGCTTTCGAGGTGCCGGGGTCTGAACCCGGGACTACTCACATGCAAAGCGAGCGCTCTACCACTGAGCTACACCCCCTTTACATCTGGAGCACTCATTAACGAGTTTCTTGGTGCTCAACAGCTTCTCCTAACAATAAAATAATTCAATAGTTGAAATAAACAAAATCATCTCGTCATTGCTGCCTGATACAGTTTTTTCATCATTGAGGAAAGCCGCTTATCTCTATAGTCAAAGAAAATGGCAGCGCTGTTCGATGAAATGTATTTCATGATATGCGCACCGGTAACTCGTGGTGCCGTAGTATTACAGCAGGCAATAAAAAAGATACCGCTAAAGTCGAGAGCGCTTTGCAGGTGCCGGAGATTGAACCCGGGACTTCTCACATGCAAAGCGAGCGCTCTACCACTCAGCTACACCCCTGTTACATCTGGGGCACTCATTAACGAGTTTCTTGGTGCTCATCAGCTTGTTCAAACAATAAAATAATCAATTAGTTGAAATAAACAAAATTGTCTCGTCATTGCTGCCTGATACAGTTTTTTTCATCATTGAGGAAAGCCGCTTATCTCTATAGTCAAATAAAATGGCAGCGCTGTTCGATGAAATGTATTTCATGATATGCGCACCGGTAACTCGTGGTGCCGCAGTATTACAGCAGGAAATAAAAAAGATACCGCTGAATTCGAGAGCGCTTTGCAGGTGCCGGGGATTGAACCCGGGACTTCTCACATGCAAAGCGAGCGCTCTACCACTGAGCTACACCCCTGTTACATCAAGAGCACTCATTAACGAGTTTCTTGGTGCTCATCAGCTTGTTCTAACAATAAAATAATTCAATAGTTTAAATAAACAAAATCATCTCGTCATTGCTGCCTGATACAGTTTTTTAATCATTGAGAAAAGCTGCATATTTCTATAGTCAAAGGAAATGGCAGCGCTGTTCGATGAAATGTATTTCATGATATGCGCACCGGTGACTCGTGGTGCCGTAGTATTACAACAGGCAATAAAAAAAGATATCGCTAAAGTCGAGAGCGCTTTCGAGGTGCCGGTGTCTGAACCCGGGACTACTCACATGCAAAGCGAGCGCTCTACCACTGAGCTACACCGCCGTTACATCTGGAGCACTCATTAACGAGTTTCTTGGTGCTCATCAGCTTCTCCTAACAATAAAAAAATTCAATAGTATAAATAAACAAAATCATCTCGTCATTGCTGCCTGATACAGTTTTTTCATCATTGAGAAAAGCAGCTTATCTCTATAGTCAAAGAAAATGGCAGCGCAGTTCGATGAAATGTATTTCATCATATGCGTACCGATGACTCGTGGTGCCGTAGTATTACAACAGGCAATAAAAAAGATACCGCCAAAGTCGAGAGCACTTTGGAGGTGCCGGGGATTGAACCCGGAACTTCTCACTTGCAATGCGAGCGCTCTACCACTGAGCTACACCCCCGTTACATCTGGAGCACTCATTAACGAGTTTCTTGGTGCTCATTAGCTTGTTCTAACAATAAAATAATTCAATAGTTGAAATAAACAAAATCATCTCGTCATTGCTGCCTGATACAGTTTTTTTCATCATTGAGAAAAGCCGCTTATCTCTATAGTCAAATAAAATGGCAGCGCTGTTCGATGAAATGTATTTCATCATATGCGTACCGATGACTCGTGGTGCCATAGTATTACAACAGGCAATAAAAAAAGATACCACTAAAGTCGAGAGCGCTTTGGAGGTGCCGGGGATTCTACCCGGGACTTCTCACATGCAAAGCGAGCGCTTTACCACTGAGCTACACCCCCTTTACATCTGGAGCACTCATTAACGAGTTTCTTAGTGCTCATCAGCTTGTTAAAACAATAAAATAATCAATTAGTTAAAATAAACAAAATCGTCTCGTCATTGCTGCCTGATACAGTTTTTTTCATTATTGAGGAAAGCCGCTTATCTCTATAGTCAAAGAAAATGGCAGTGCTGTTCGATGAAATGTATTTCATGATATGCGCACCGGTAACTCGTGGTGCAGTAGTATTACAACAGGCTATGAAAAAAGATACCGCTAAAGTCGAGAGCACTTTGGAGGTGCCGGGGATTGAACCCAAGACTTCTCACATGCAAAGCGAGCGCTCTACCACTGAGCTACACCCCCGTTACATCTGGAGCACTCATTACCGAGTTTCTTGGTGCTCATCAGCTTGTTCTAACAATAAAATAATTCAATAGTTGAAATAAACAAAATCATCTCGTCATTGCTGCCTGATACAGTTTTTTCATCATTGAGGAAAGCTGCATATTTCTATAGTCAAAGAAAATGGCAGCGCTGTTCGATGAAATGTATTTCATGATATGCGCACCGGTAACTCGTGTTGCCGTAGTATTACAACAGGCAATAAAAAAAGTTACCGGTAAAGTCGAGAGCGCTTTGGAGGTGCCGGGGATTGAACCCGGGACTTCTCACATGCGAAGCGAGCGCTCTACCACTGAGCTACACCCCCTTTACATCTGGAGCACTCATTAACGAGTTTCTTGGTGCTCATCAGCTTGTTCTAACAATAAAATAATTCAATAGTTAAAATAAACAAAATCATCTCGTCATTGCTGCCTGATACAGTTTTTTCATCATTGAGGAAAGCTGCATATTTCTATAGTCAAAGAAATTGGCAGCGCTGTTCGATGAAATGTATTTTATGATATGCGCACCGGTAACTCGTGGTGCCGTAGTATTACAACAGGCAATAAAAAAAGATACCGCTAAAGTCGAGAGCGCTTTCGAGGTGCCGGGGTCTGAACCCGGGACTACTCACATGCAAAGCGAGCGCTCTACCACTGAGCTACATCCCCGTTACATCTGGAGCACTCATTAACGAGTTTCTTGGTGCTCATCAGCTTCTCCTAACAATAAAATAATTCAATAGTTAAAACAAACAAAATTATCTTGTCATTGCTGCTTGATACAGTTTTTTCATCATTGAGAAAAGTCGCTTATCTCTATAGTCAAAGAAAATTGCAGCGCTGTTCGATGAAATGTATTTCATGATATGCGCACGGGTAACTCGCGGTGGTGTAGTATTACAACAGGCAATAAAAAAGTTACCGCTAAAGTCGAGAGCGCTTTGGAGGTGCCGGGGATTGAACCCGGGACTTCTCACATGCGAAGCGAGCGCTCTACCACTCAGCTACACCCCCGTTACATCTGGAGCACTCATTAACGAGTTTCTTGGTGCTCATCAGCTTGTTCTAACAATAAAATAATTCAATAGTTGAAATAAACAAAATCATCTCGTCATTGCTGCCTGATACAGCTTTTCATCATTGAGGAAAGCTGCAAATTTCTATAGTCAAAGAAATTGGCAGCGCTGTTCGATGAAATGTATTTCATGATATGCGCACCGGTAACTCGTGTTGCCGTAGTATTACAACAGGCAATAAAAAAAAGATACCGCTAAAGTCGAGAGCGCTTTCGAGGGGCCGGGGTCTGAGCCCGGGACTACTCACATGCGAAGCGAGCGCTCTACCACTGAGCTACACCCCCGTTACATAAGGAGCACTCATTAACGAGTTTCTTGGTGCTCATCAGCTTCTCCTAACAATAAAATAATTCAATAGTTGAAATAAACAAAATCATCCCGTCATTTCTGGCTGATACAGTTTTTTTCATCAATGAGAAAAGCGGCTTATCTCTATAGTCAAAGAAAACGGCAGCGCTGTTCGATGAAATGTATTTCATGGTATGCGCACTGGTAACTCGTGGTGCCGTAGTATTACAACAGACAATAAAAAAAGATACCGCAAAAGTCGAGAGCACTTTGGAGGTGCCGGGGATTGAACCCGGGACTTCTCACATGCAAAGCGAGCGCTCTATCACTGACTTACACCCCCGTTACATCTGGAGCACTCATTAAGAAGTTTCTTGGTGCTCATTACCTTGTTCTAACAATAATATAATTCAATAGTTGAAATAAACAAAATCATCTCGTCATTGCTGCTTGATACAGTTTTTTTCATCATTGAGAAAAGTCGCTTATCTCTCTAGTCAAAGAAAATGGCAGCGCTGTTCGATGAAATGTATTTTATGATGTGCGCACCGGTAACTCGTGGTGCCGTAGTATTACAACAGGCAATAAAAAAAGATACCGCTAAAGTCGAGAGCGCTTTCGAGGGGCCGGGGTCTGAGCCCGGGACTACTCACATGCAAAGCGAGCGCTCTACCACTGAGCTACACCCCCGTTACATAGGGAGCACTCATTAACGAGTTTCTTGGTGCTCATCAGCTTCTCCTAACAATAAAATAATTCAATAGTTGAAATAAACAAAATCGTCTCGTCATTGCTGCCTGATACAGTTTTTTTTTCATTATTGAGGAAAGCCGCTTATCTCTATAGTCAAAGAAAATGGCAGCGCTGTTCGATGAAATGTATTTCATGATATGCGCACCGGTAACTCGTGGTGCCGTAGTATTACTACAGGCAATAAAAAAAGATACCGCTAAAGTCGAGAGCACTTTGGAGGTGCCGGGGATTGAACCCAAGACTTCTCACATGCAAAGCGAGCGCTCTACCACTGAGCTACACCCCCGTTACATCTGGAGCACTCATTACCGAGTTTCTTGGTGCTCATCAGCTTGTTCTAACAATAAAATAATTCAATAGTTGAAATAAACAAAATCATCTCGTCATTGCTGCCTGATACAGTTTTTTCATCATTGAGGAAAGCTGCATATTTCTATAGTCAAAGAAAATGGCAGCGCTGTTCGATGAAATGTATTTCATGATATGCGCACCGGTAACTCGTGTTGCCGTAGTATTACAACAGGCAATAAAAAAAGTTACCGGTAAAGTCGAGAGCGCTTTGGAGGTGCCGGGGATTGAACCCAAGACTTCTCACATGCGAAGCGAGCGCTCTACCACTGAGCTACACCCCCGTTACATCTGGAGCACTCATTAACGAGTTTCTTGGTGCTCATCAGCTTGTTCTAACAATAAAATAATTCAATAGTTGAAATAAACAAAATCATCTCGTCATTGCTGCCTGATACAGTTTTTTCATCATTGAGGAAAGCTGCATATTTCTATAGTCAAAGAAATTGGCAGCGCTGTTCGATGAAATGTATTTTATGATATGCGCACCGGTAACTCGTGGTGCCGTAGTATTACAACAGACAATAAAAAAAGATACCGCTAAAGTCGAGAGCGCTTTCGAGGTGCCGGGGTCTGAACCCGGGACTACTCACATGCAAAGCGAGCGCTCTACCACTGAGCTACATCCCCGTTACATCTGGAGCACTCATTAACGAGTTTCTTGGTGCTCATCAGCTTCTCCTAACAATAAAATAATTCAATAGTTAAAATAAACAAAATTATCTTGTCATTGCTGCTTGATACAGTTTTTTCATCATTGAGAAAAGTCGCTTATCTCTATAGTCAAAGAAAATTGCAGCGCTGTTCGATGAATTGTATTTCATGATATGCGCACGGGTAACTCGCGGTGGTGTAGTATTACAACAGGCAATAAAAAAGTTACCGCTAAAGTCGAGAGCGCTTTGGAGGTGCCGGGGATTGAACCCGGGACTTCTCAAATGCGAAGCGAGCGCTCTACCACTGAGCTACACCCCCGTTACATCTGGCGCACTCATTAACGAGTTTCTTGGTGCTCATCAGCTTGTTCTAACAATAAAATAATTCAATAGTTGAAATAAACAAAATCATCTCGTCATTGCTGCCTGATACAGCTATTCATCATTGAGGAAAGCTGCAAATTTCTATAGTCAAAGAAATTGGCAGCGCTGTTCGATGAAATGTATTTCATGATATGCGCACCGGTAACTCGTGTTGCCGTAGTATTACAACAGGCAATAAAAAAAAGATACCGCTAAAGTCGAGAGCGCTTTCGAGGGGCCGGGGTCTGAGCCCGGGACTACTCACATGCGAAGCGAGCGCTCTACCACTGAGCTACACCCCCGTTACATAAGGAGCACTCATTAACGAGTTTCTTGGTGCTCATCAGCTTCTCCTAACAATAAAATAATTCAATAGTTGAAATAAACAAAATCATCCCGTCATTTCTGGCTGATACAGTTTTTTTCATCATTGAGAAAAGCCGCTTATCTCTATAGTCAAAGAAAATGGCAGCGCTGTTCGATGAAATGTATTTCATGGTATGCGCACTGGTAACTCGTGGTGCCGTAGTATTACAACAGACAATAAAAAAAGATACCGCAAAAGTCGAGAGCACTTTGGAGGTGCCGGGGATTGAACCCGGGGCTTCTCACATGCAAAGCGAGCGCTCTATCACTGACCTACACCCCCGTTACATCTGGAGCACTCATTAAGAAGTTTCTTGGTGCTCATTACCTTGTTCTAACAATAAAATAATTCAATAGTTGAAATAAACAAAATCAACTCGTCATTGCTGCCTGATACAGTTTTTTTCATCATTGAGAAAAGTCGCTTATCTCTCTAGTCAAAGAAAATGGCAGCACTGTTCGATGAAATGTATTTCATGATATGCGCACCGGTAACTCGTGGTGCCGTAGTATTACAACAGGCAATAAAAAAGATACCGCTAAAGTCGAGAGCACTTTGGAGGTGCCGGGGTCTGAACCCGGGACTACTCACATGCAAAGCGAGCGCTCTACCACTGAGCTACATCCCCGTTACATCTGGAGCACTCATTAACGAGTTTCTTGGTGCTCATCAGCTTCTCCTAACAATAAAATAATTCAATAGTTAAAATAAACAAAATTATCTTGTCATTGCTGCTTGATACAGTTTTTTCATCATTGAGAAAAGTCGCTTATCTCTATAGTCAAAGAAAATTGCAGCGCTGTTCGATGAAATGTATTTCATGATATGCGCACGGGTAACTCGCGGTGGTGTAGTATTACAACAGGCAATAAAAAAGTTACCGCTAAAGTCGAGAGCGCTTTGGAGGTGCCGGGGATTGAACCCGGGACTTCTCAAATGCGAAGCGAGCGCTCTACCACTGAGCTACACCCCCGTTACATCTGGAGCACTCATTAACGAGTTTCTTGGTGCTCATCAGCTTGTTCTAACAATAAAATAATTCAATAGTTGAAATAAACAAAATCATCTCGTCATTGCTGCCTGATACAGCTATTCATCATTGAGGAAAGCTGCAAATTTCTATAGTCAAAGAAATTGGCAGCGCTGTTCGATGAAATGTATTTCATGATATGCGCACCGGTAACTCGTGTTGCCGTAGTATTACAACAGGCAATAAAAAAAAAGATACCGCTAAAGTCGAGAGCGCTTTCGAGGGGCCGGGGTCTGAGCCCGGGACTACTCACATGCGAAGCGAGCGCTCTACCACTGAGCTACACCCCCGTTACATAAGGAGCACTCATTAACGAGTTTCTTGGTGCTCATCTGCTTCTCCTAACAATAAAATAATTCAATAGTTGAAATAAACAAAATCATCCCATCATTTCTGGCTGATACAGTTTTTTTCATCATTGAGAAAAGCCGCTTATCTCTATAGTCAAAGAAAATGGCAGCGCTTTTCGATGAAATGTATTTCATGGTATGCGCACTGGTAACTCGTGGTGCCGTAGTATTACAACAGACAATAAAAAAAGATACCGCAAAAGTCGAGAGCACTTTGGAGGTGCCGGGGATTGAACCCGGAACTTCTCACATGCAAAGCGAGCGCTCTATCACTGACCCACACCCCCGTTACATCTGGAGCACTCATTAACGAGTTTCTTGGTGCTCATTAGCTTGTTCTAACAATAAAATAATTCAATAGTTGAAATAAACAAAATCATCTCGTCATTGCTGCCTGATACAGTTTTTTTCATCATTGAGAAAAGCCGCTTATCTCTATAGTCAAATAAAATGGCAGCGCAGTTCGATGAAATGTATTTCATCATATGCGTACCGATGACTCGTGGTGCCATAGTATTACAACAGGCAATAAAAAAAGATACCGCTAAAGTCGAGAGCGCTTTGGAGGTGCCGGGGATTCAACCCGGGACTTCTCACATGCAAAGCGAGCGCTTTACCACTGAGCTACACCCCCTTTACATCTGGAGCACTCATTAACGAGTTTCTTGGTGCTCATTAGCTTGTTCTAACAATAAAATAATTCAATAGTTGAAATAAACAAAATCATCTCGTCATTGCTGCCTGATACAGTTTTTTTCATCATTGAGAAAAGCCGCTTATCTCTATAGTCAAATAAAATGGCAGCGCAGTTCGATGAAATGTATTTCATCATATGCGTACCGATGACTCGTGGTGCCGTAGTATTACAACAGGCAATAAAAAAAGATACCGCTAAAGTCGAGAGCGCTTTGGAGGTGCCGGGGATTCAACCCGGGACTTCTCACATGCAAAGCGAGCGCTTTACCACTGAGCTACACCCCCTTTACATCTGGAGCACTCATTAACGAGTTTCTTAGTGCTCATCAGCTTGTTAAAACAATAAAATAATCAATTAGTTAAAATAAACAAAATCGTGTCGTCATTGCTGCCTGATACAGTTTTTTTTCATTATTGAGGAAAGCCGCTTATCTCTATAGTCAAAGAAAATGGCAGCGCTGTTCGATGAAATGTATTTCATGATATGCGCACCGGTAACTCGTGGTGCCGTAGTATTACAACAGGCAATAAAAAAAGATACCGCTAAAGTCGAGAGCACTTTGGAGGTGCCGGGGATTGAACCCAAGACTTCTCACATGCAAAACGAGCGCTCTACCACTGAGCTACACCCCCGTTACATCTGGAGCACTCATTACCGAGTTTCTTGGTGCTCATCAGCTTGTTCTAACAATAAAATAATTCAATAGTTGAAATAAACAAAATCATCTCGTCATTGCTGCCTGATACAGTTTTTTCATCATTGAGGAAAGCTGCATATTTCTATAGTCAAAGAAAATGGCAGCGCTGTTCGATGAAATGTATTTCATGATATGCGCACCGGTAACTCGTGTTGCCGTAGTATTACAACAGGCAATAAAAAAAAGTTACCGGTAAAGTCGAGAGCGCTTTGGAGGTGCCGGGGATTGAACCCGGGACTTCTCACATGCGAAGCGAGCGCTCTACCACTGAGCTACACCCCCGTTACATCTGGAGCACTCATTAACGAGTTTCTTGGTGCTCATCAGCTTGTTCTAACAATAAAATAATTCAATAGTTGAAATAAACAAAATCATCTCGTCATTGCTGCCTGATACAGTTTTTTCATCATTGAGGAAAGCTGCATATTTCTATAGTCAAAGAAATTGGCAGCGCTGTTCGATGAAATGTATTTTATGATATGCGCACCGGTAACTCGTGGTGCCGTAGTATTACAACAGACAATAAAAAAAGATACCGCTAAAGTCGAGAGCGCTTTCGAGGTGCCGGGGTCTGAACCCGGGACTACTCACATGCAAAGCGAGCGCTCTACCACTGAGATACATCCCCGTTACATCTGGAGCACTCATTAACGAGTTTCTTGGTGCTCATCAGCTTCTCCTAACAATAAAATAATTCAATAGTTAAAATAAACAAAATTATCTTGTCATTGCTGCTTGATACAGTTTTTTCATCATTGAGAAAAGTCGCTTATCTCTATAGTCAAAGAAAATTGCAGCGCTGTTCGATGAAATGTATTTCATGATATGCGCACGGGTAACTCGCGGTGGTGTAGTATTACAACAGGCAATAAAAAAGTTACCGCTAAAGTCGAGAGCGCTTTGGAGGTGCCGGGGATTGAACCCGGGACTTCTCAAATGCGAAGCGAGCGCTCTACCACTGAGCTACACCCCCGTTACATCTGGAGCACTCATTAACGAGTTTCTTGGTGCTCATCAGCTTGTTCTAACAATAAAATAATTCAATAGTTGAAATAAACAGAATCATCTCGTCATTGCTGCCTGATACAGCTATTCATCATTGAGGAAAGCTGCAAATTTCTATAGTCAAAGAAATTGGCAGCGCTGTTCGATGAAATGTATTTCATGATATGCGCACCGATAACTCGTGTTGCCGTAGTATTACAACAGGCAATAAAAAAAAGATACCGCTAAAGTCGAGAGCGCTTTCGAGGGGCCGGGGTCTGAGCCCGGGACTACTCACATGCGAAGCGAGCGCTCTACCACTGAGCTACACCCCCGTTACATAAGGAGCACTCATTAACGAGTTTCTTGGTGCTCATTACCTTGTTCTAACAATAAAATAATTCAATAGTTGAAAAAAACTATTGAATTATTTTATTGTTAGAACAAGGTAATGAGCACCAAGAAACTCGTTAATGAGTGCTCCTTATGTAACGGGGGTGTAGCTCAGTGGTAGAGCGCTCGCTTCGCATGTGAGTAGTCCCGGGCTCAGACCCCGGCCCCTCGAAAGCGCTCTCGACTTTAGCGGTATCTTTTTTTTATTGCCTGTTGTAATACTACGGCAACACGAGTTATCGGTGCGCATATCATGAAATACATTTCATCGAACAGCGCTGCCAATTTCTTTGACTATAGAAATTTGCAGCTTTCCTCAATGATGAATAGCTGTATCAGGCAGCAATGACGAGATGATTCTGTTTATTTCAACTATTGAATTATTTTATTGTTAGAACAAGCTGATGAGCACCAAGAAACTCGTTAATGAGTGCTCCAGATGTAACGGGGGTGTAGCTCAGTGGTAGAGCGCTCGCTTCGCATTTGAGAAGCCGATACCCTTTACCCCATTCAAAACTAGAACGCGCGCAAGAAGTAGCCTTTAGAATGTTACAAACGAGATCGTACCCATCACGGGGCCGACTCAGCCATTATAACTCAGACATAAATTCACAGTGCCCAGATTGCACAGAAGTGTACTGTTCACTCGCGCACATGCTCTGGCAATGTCCCGCGTTACCTCAGGGACCTCTCACCAGTGAGTCCGACTGGGAGGAGGCACTCAGGAGCCCCAATCTCCGAAACCAACTTAAGGCAGTCCAGAGGGCCCAAGAACTGGCGGAACGCCACCACGTTCCCGCCCCGACTCGGGCGTCGCCTACGGTAGCGGCTGCTAGGATGTCCCACGTGGGCACCCTGGTGGCTTAAACTCCTCAGGACCATATATTAAAGTTCTTGACTGACTGACTGATAGTTGAAATAAACAAAATCAACTCGTCATTGCTGCCTGATACAGTTTTTTTCATCATTAAGAAAAGCCGCTTATCTCTATAGTCAAAGAAAATGGCAGCGCTGTTCGATGAATTTTATTTCATGGTATGCGCACTGGTAACTCGTGGTGCCGTAGTAATACAACAGACAATAAAAAAAGATACCGCAAAAGTCGAGAGCACTTTGGAGGTGCCGGGGATTGAACCCGGAACTTCTCACATGCAAAGCGAGCGCTCTATCACTGACCTACACCCCCGTTACATCTGGAGCACTCATTAACGAGTTTCTTGGTGCTCATTAGCTTGTTCTAACAATAAAATAATTCAATAGTTGAAATAAACAAAATCATCTCGTCATTGCTGCCTGATACAGTTTTTTTCATCATTGAGAAAAGCCGCTTATCTCTATAGTCAAATAAAATGGCAGCGCAGTTCGATGAAATGTATTTCATCATATGCGTACCGATGACTCGTGGTGCCGTAGTATTACAACAGGCAATAAAAAAAAATACCGCTAAAGTCGAGAGCGCTTTGGAGGTGCCGGGGATTCAACCCGGGACTTCTCACATGCAAAGCGAGCGCTTTACCACTGAGCTACACCCCCTTTACATCTGGAGCACTCATTAACGAGTTTCTTAGTGCTCATCAGCTTGTTAAAACAATAAAATAATCAATTAGTTAAAATAAACAAAATCGTCTCGTCATTGCTGCCTGATACAGTTTTTTTTCATTATTGAGGAAAGCCGCTTATCTCTATAGTCAAAGAAAATGGCAGCGCAGTTCGATGAAATGTATTTCATCATATGCGTACCGATGACTCGTGGTGCCGTAGTATTACAACAGGCAATAAAAAAAGATACCGCTAAAGTCGAGAGCGCTTTGGAGGTGCCGGGGATTCAACCCGGGACTTCTCACATGCAAAGCGAGCGCTTTACCACTGAGCTACACCCCCTTTACATCTGGAGCACTCATTAACGAGTTTCTTAGTGCTCATCAGCTTGTTAAAACAATAAAATAATCAATTAGTTAAAATAAACAAAATCGCCTCGTCATTGCTGCCTGATACAGTTTTTTTCATTATTGAGGAAAGCCGCTTATCTCTATAGTCAAAGAAAATGGCAGCGCTGTTCGATGAAATGTATTTCATGATATGCGCACCGGTAACTCGTGGTGCCGTAGTATTACAACAGGCAATAAAAAAAGATACCGCTAAAGTCGAGAGCACTTTGGAGGTGCCGGGGATTGAACCCAAGACTTCTCACATGCAAAGCGAGCGCTCTACCACTGAGCTACACCCCCGTTACATCTGGAGCACTCATTACCGAGTTTCTTGGTGCTCATCAGCTTGTTCTAACAATAAAATAATTCAATAGTTGAAATAAACAAAATCATCTCGTCATTGCTGCCTGATACAGTTTTTTCATCATTGAGGAAAGCTGCATATTTCTATAGTCAAAGAAAATGGCAGCGCTGTTCGATGAAATGTATTTCATGATATGCGCACCGGTAACTCGTGTTGCCGTAGTATTACAACAGGCAATAAAAAAAGTTACCGGTAAAGTCGAGAGCGCTTTGGAGGTGCCGGGGATTGAACCCGGGACTTCTCACATGCGAAGCGAGCGCTCTACCACTGAGCTACACCCCCGTTACATCTGGAGCACTCATTAACGAGTTTCTTGGTGCTCATCAGTTTGTTCTAACAATAAAATAATTCAATAGTTGAAATAAACAAAATCATCTCGTCATTGCTGCCTGATACAGTTTTTCATCATTGAGGAAAGCTGCATATTTCTATAGTCAAAGAAATTGGCAGCGCTGTTCGATGAAATGTATTTTATGATATGCGCACCGGTAACTCGTGGTGCCGTAGTATTACAACAGACAATAAAAAAAGATACCGCTAAAGTCGAGAGCGCTTTCGAGGTGCCGGGGTCTGAACCCGGGACTACTCACATGCAAAGCGAGCGCTCTACCACTGAGCTACATCCCCGTTACATCTGGAGCACTCATTAACGAGTTTCTTGGTGCTCATCAGCTTCTCCTAACAATAAAATAATTCAATAGTTAAAATAAACAAAATTATCTTGTCATTGCTGCTTGATACAGTTTTTTCATCATTGAGAAAAGTCGCTTATCTCTATAGTCAAAGAAAATTGCAGCGCTGTTCGATGAAATGTATTTCATGATATGCGCACGGGTAACTCGCGGTGGTGTAGTATTACAACAGGCAATAAAAAAGTTACCGCTAAAGTCGAGAGCGCTTTGGAGGTGCCGGGGATTGAACCCGGGACTTCTCAAATGCAAAGCGAGCGCTCTATCACTGACCTACACCCCCGTTACATCTGGAGCACTCATTAAGAAGTTTCTTGGTGCTCATTACCTTGTTCTAACAATAAAATAATTCAATAGTTGAAATAAACAAAATCAACTCGTCATTGCTGCCTGATACAGTTTTTTTCATCATTGAGAAAAGCCGCTTATCTCTATAGTCAAATAAAATGGCAGCGCAGTTCGATGAAATGTATTTCATCATATGCGTACCGATGACTCGTGGTGCCGTAGTATTACAACAGGCAATAAAAAAAGATACCGCTAAAGTCGAGAGCGCTTTGGAGGTGCCGGGGATTCAACCCGGGACTTCTCACATGTAAAGCGAGCGCTTTACCACTGAGCTACACCCCCTTTACATCTGGAGCACTCATTAACGAGTTTCTTAGTGCTCATCAGCTTGTTAAAACAATAAAATAATCAATTAGTTAAAATAAACAAAATCGTGTCGTCATTGCTGCCTGATACAGTTTTTTTTCATTATTGAGGAAAGCCGCTTATCTCTATAGTCAAAGAAAATGGCAGCGCTGTTCGATGAAATGTATTTCATGATATGCGCACCGATGACTCGTGGTGCCGTAGTATTACAACAGGCAATAAAAAAAGATACCGCTAAAGTCGAGAGCGCTTTGGAGGTGCCGGGGATTCAACCCGGGACTTCTCACATGCAAAGCGAGCGCTTTACCACTGAGCTACACCCCCTTTACATCTGGAGCACTCATTAACGAGTTTCTTAGTGCTCATCAGCTTGTTAAAACAATAAAATAATCAATTAGTTAAAATAAACAAAATCGTCTCGTCATTGCTGCCTGATACAGTTTTTTTTCATTATTGAGGAAAGCCGCTTATCTCTATAGTCAAAGAAAATGGCAGCGCTGTTCGATGAAATGTATTTCATGATATGCGCACCGGTAACTCGTGGTGCCGTAGTATTACAACAGGCAATAAAAAAAGATACCGCTAAAGTCGAGAGCACTTTGGAGGTGCCGGGGATTGAACCCAAGACTTCTCACATGCAAAGCGAGCGCTCTACCACTGAGCTACACCCCCGTTACATCTGGAGCACTCATTACCGAGTTTCTTGGTGCTCATCAGCTTGTTCTAACAATAAAATAATTCAATAGTTGAAATAAACAAAATCATCTCGTCATTGCTGCCTGATACAGTTTTTTCATCATTGAGGAAAGCTGCATATTTCTATAGTCAAAGAAAATGGCAGCGCTGTTCGATGAAATGTATTTCATGATATGCGCACCGGTAACTCGTGTTGCCGTAGTATTACAACAGGCAATAAAAAAAGTTACCGGTAAAGTCGAGAGCGCTTTGGAGGTGCCGGGGATTGAACCCGGGACTTCTCACATGCGAAGCGAGCGCTCTACCACTGAGCTACACCCCCGCTACATCTGGAGCACTCATTAACGAGTTTCTTGGTGCTCATCAGCTTGTTCTAACAATAAAATAATTCAATAGTTGAAATAAACAAAATCATCTCGTCATTGCTGCCTGATACAGTTTTTTCATCATTGAGGAAAGCTGCATATTTCTATAGTCAAAGAAATTGGCAGCGCTGTTCGATGAAATGTATTTTATGATATGCGCACCGGTAACTCGTGGTGCCGTAGTATTACTACAGACAATAAAAAAAGATACCGCTAAAGTCGAGAGCGCTTTCGAGGTGCCGGGGTCTGAACCCGGGACTACTCACATGCAAAGCGAGCGCTCTACCACTGAGCTACATCCCCGTTACATCTGGAGCACTCATTAACGAGTTTCTTGGTGCTCATCAGCTTCTCCTAACAATAAAATAATTCAATAGTTAAAATAAACAAAATTATCTTGTCATTGCTGCTTGATACAGTTTTTTCATCATTGAGAAAAGTCGCTTATCTCTATAGTCAAAGAAAATTGCAGCGCTGTTCGATGAAATGTATTTCATGATATGCGCACGGGTAACTCGCGGTGGTGTAGTATTACAACAGGCAATAAAAAAGTTACCGCTAAAGTCGAGAGCGCTTTGGAGGTGCCGGGGATTGAACCCGGGACTTCTCAAATGCGAAGCGAGCGCTCTACCACTGAGCTACACCCCCGTTACATCTGGAGCACTCATTAACGAGTTTCTTGGTGCTCATCAGCTTGTTCTAACAATAAAATAATTCAATAGTTGAAATAAACAGAATCATCTCGTCATTGCTGCCTGATACAGCTATTCATCATTGAGGAAAGCTGCAAATTTCTATAGTCAAAGAAATTGGCAGCGCTGTTCGATGAAATGTATTTCATGATATGCGCACCGGTAACTCGTGTTGCCGTAGTATTACAACAGGCAATAAAAAAAAGATACCGCTAAAGTCGAGAGCGCTTTCGAGGGGCCGGGGTCTGAGCCCGGGACTACTCACATGCGAAGCGAGCGCTCTACCACTGAGCTACACCCCCGTTACATCTGGAGCACTCATTAACGAGTTTCTTGGTGCTCATCAGCTTCTCCTAACAATAAAATAATTCAATAGTTGAAATAAACAAAATCATCCCGTCATTTCTGGCTGATACAGTTTTTTTCATCATTGAGAAAAGCCGCTTATCTCTATAGTCAAAGAAAAAGGCAGCGCTGTTCGATGAAATGTATTTCATGGTATGCGCACCGGTAACTCGTGGTGCCGTAGTATTACAACAGACAATAAAAAAAGATACCGCAAAAGTCGAGAGCACTTTGGAGGTGCCGGGGATTGAACCCGGGACTTCTCACATGCAAAGCGAGCGCTCTATCACTGACCTACACCCCCGTTACATCTGGAGCACTCATTAAGAAGTTTCTTGGTGCTCATAACCTTGTTCTAACAATAAAATAATTCAATAGTTGAAATAAACAAAATCAACTCGTCATTGCTGCCTGATACAGTTTTTTTCATCATTGAGAAAAGCCGCTTATCTCTATAGTCAAAGAAAATGGCAGCGCTGTTCGATGAATTGTATTTCATGGTATGCGCACTGGTAACTCGTGGTGCCGTAGTATTACAACAGACAATAAAAAAAGATACCGCAAAAGTCGAGAGCACTTTGGAGGTGCCGGGGATTGAACCCGGAACTTCTCACATGCAAAGCGAGCGCTCTATCACTGACCTACACCCCCGTTACATCTGGAGCACTCATTAACGAGTTTCTTGGTGCTCATTAGCTTGTTCTAACAATAAAATAATTCAATAGTTGAAATAAACAAAATCATCTCGTCATTGCTGCCTGATACAGTTTTTTTCATCATTGAGAAAAGCCGCTTATCTCTATAGTCAAATAAAATGGCAGCGCAGTTCGATGAAATGTATTTCATCATATGCGTACCGATGACTCGTGGTGCCGTAGTATTACAACAGGCAATAAAAAAAGATACCGCTAAAGTCGAGAGCGCTTTGGAGGTGCCGGTGATTCAACCCGGGACTTCTCACATGCAAAGCGAGCGCTTTACCACTGAGCTACACCCCCTTTACATCTGGAGCACTCATTAACGAGTTTCTTAGTGCTCATCAGCTTGTTAAAACAATAAAATAATCAATAACAAAATCGTCTCGTCATTGCTGCCTGATACAGTTTTTTTTCATTATTGAGGAAAGCCGCTTATCTCTATAGTCAAAGAAAATGGCAGCGCTGTTCCATTAAATGTATTTCATGATATGCGCACCGGTAACTCGTGGTGCCGTAGTATTACAACAGGCAATAAAAAAAGATACCGCTAAAGTCGAGAGCACTTTGGAGGTGCCGGGGATTGAACCCAAGACTTCTCACATGCAAAGCGAGCGCTCTACCACTGAGCTACACCCCCGTTACATCTGGAGCACTCATTACCGAGTTTCTTGGTGCTCATCAGCTTGTTCTAACAATAAAATAATTCAATAGTTGAAATAAACAAAATCATCTCGTCATTGCTGCCTGATACAGTTTTTTCATCATTGAGGAAAGCTGCATATTTCTATAGTCAAAGAAAATGGCAGCGCTGTTCGATGAAATGTATTTCATGATATGCGCACCGGTAACTCGTGTTGCCGTAGTATTACAACAGGCAATAAAAAAAGTTACCGGTAAAGTCGAGAGCGCTTTGGAGGTGCCGGGGATTGAACCCGGGACTTCTCACATGCGAAGCGAGCGCTCTACCACTGAGCTACACCCCCGTTACATCTGGAGCACTCATTAACGAGTTTCTTGGTGCTCATCAGCTTGTTCTAACAATAAAATAATTCAATAGTTGAAATAAACAAAATCATCTCGTCATTGCTGCCTGATCCAGTTTTTTCATCATTGAGGAAAGCTGCATATTTCTATAGTCAAAGAAATTGGCAGCGCTGTTCGATGAAATGTATTTTATGATATGCGCACCGGTAACTCGTGGTGCCGTAGTATTACAACAGACAATAAAAAAGATACCGCTAAAGTCGAGAGCGTTTTCGAGGTGCCGGGGTCTGAACCCGGGACTACTCACATGCAAAGCGAGCGCTCTACCCCTGAGCTACATCCCCGTTACATCTGGAGCACTCATTAACGAGTTTCTTGGTGCTCATCAGCTTCTCCTAACAATAAAATAATTCAATAGTTAAAATAAACGAAATTATCTTGTCATTGCTGCTTGATACAGTTTTTTCATCATTGAGAAAAGTCGCTTATCTCTATAGTCAAAGAAAATTGCAGCGCTGTTCGATGAAATGTATTTCATGATATGCGCACGGGTAACTCGCGGTGGTGTAGTATTACAACAGGCAATAAAAAAGTTACCGCTAAAGTCGAGAGCGCATTGGAGGTGCCGGGGATTGAACCCGGGACTTCTCAAATGCGAAGCGAGCGCTCTACCACTGAGCTACACCCCCGTTACATCTGGAGCACTCATTAACGAGTTTCTTGGTGCTCATCAGCTTGTTCTAACAATAAAATAATTCAATAGTTGAAATAAACAAAACCATCTCGTCATTGCTGCCTGATACAGCTATTCATCATTGAGGAAAGCTGCAAATTTCTATAGTCAAAGAAATTGGCAGCGCTGTTCGATGAAATGTATTTCATGATATGCGCACCGGTAACTCGTGTTGCCGTAGTATTACAACAGGCAATAAAAAAAAGATACCGCTAAAGTCGAGAGCGCTTTCGAGGGGCCGGGGTCTGAGCCCGGGACTACTCACATGCGAAGCGAGCGCTCTACCACTGAGCTACACCCCCGTTACATAAGGAGCACTCATTAACGAGTTTCTTGGTGCTCATCAGCTTCTCCTAACAATAAAATAATTGAATAGTTGAAATAAACAAAATCATCCCGTCATTTCTGGCTGATACAGTTTTTTTCATCATTGAGAAAAGCCGCTTATCTCTATAGTCAAAGAAAATGGCAGCGCTGTTCGATGAAATGTATTTCATGGTATGCGCACTGGTAACTCGTGGTGCCGTAGTATTACAACAGACAATAAAAAAAGATACCGCAAAAGTCGAGAGCACTTTGGAGGTGCCGGGGATTGAACCCGGGACTTCTCACATGCAAAGCGAGCGCTCTATCTCTGACCTACACCCCCGTTACATCTGGAGCACTCATTAAGAAGTTTCTTGGTGCTCATTACCTTGTTCTAACAATAAAATAATTCAATAGTGGAAATAAACAAAATCATCTCGTCATTGCTGCCTGATACAGTTTTTTTCATCATTGAGAAAAGTCGCTTATCTCTCTAGTCAAAGAAAATGGCAGCGCTGTTCGATGAAATGTATTTCATGATGTGCGCACCGGTAACTCGTGGTGACGTAGTATTACAACAGGCAATAAAAAAAGATACCGCTAAAGTCGAGAGCGCTTTCGAGGGGCCGGGGTCTGAGCCCGGGACTACTCACATGCAAAGCGAGCGCTCTACCACTGAGCTACACCCCCGTTACATAGGGAGCACTCATTAACGAGTTTCTTGGTGCTCATCAGCTTCTCCTAACAATAAAATAACTCAATAGTTGAAATAAACAAAATCATCCCGTCATTTCTGGCTGATACAGTTTTTTTCATCATTGAGAAAAGCCGCTTATCTATATAGTCAAAGAAAATGGCAGCGCTGTTCGATGAAATGTATTTCATGATATGCGCACTGGTAACTCGTGGTGCCGTAGTATTACAACAGGCAATAAAAAAGATACCGCTAAAGTCGAGAGCACTTTGGAGGTGCCGGGGATTGAACCCGGAACTTCTCACTTGCAATGCGAGCGCTTTACCACTGAGCTACACCCCCGTTACATCTGGAGCACTCATTAACGAGTTTCTTGGTGCTCATTAGCTTGTTCTAACAATAAAATAATTCAATAGTTGAAATAAACAAAATCATCTCGTCATTGCTGCCTGATACAGTTTTTTTCATCATTGAGAAAAGCCGCTTATCTCTATAGTCAAATAAAATGGCAGCGCTGTTCGATGAAATGTATTTCATCATATGCGTACCGATGACTCGTGGTGCCATAGTATTACAACAGGCAATAAGAAAAGATACCGCTAAAGTCGAGAGCACTTTGGAGGTGCCGGGGATTGAACCCAAGACTTCTCACATGCGAAGCGAGCGCTCTACCACTGAGCTACACCCCCGTTACATCTGGAGAACTCATTAACGAGTTTCTTGGTGCTCATCAGCTTGTTCTAACAATAAAATAATTCAATAGTTGAAATAAACAAAATCATCTCGTCATTGTTGCCTGATACAGTTTTTTCATCATTGAGGAAAGCTGCATATTTCTATAGTCAAAGAAATTGGCAGCGCTGTTCGATGAAATGTATTTTATGATATGCGCACCGGTAACTCGTGGTGCCGTAGTATTACAACAGGCAATAAAAAAAGATACCGCTAAAGTCGAGAGCGCTTTCGAGGTGCCGGGGTCTGAACCCGGGACTACTCACATGCAAAGCGAGCGCTCTACCACTGAGCTACATCCCCGTTACATCTGGAGCACTCATTAACGAGTTTCTTGGTGCTCATCAGCTTCTCCTAACAATAAAATAATTCAATAGTTAAAATAAACAAAATTATCTTGTCATTGCTGCTTGATACAGTTTTTTCATCATTGAGAAAAGTCTCTTATCTCTATAGTCAAAGAAAATTGCAGCGCTGTTCGATGAAATGTATTTCATGATATGCGCACGGGTAACTCGCGGTGGTGTAGTATTACAACAGGCAATAAAAAAGTTACCGCTAAAGTCGAGAGCGCTTTGGAGGTGCCGGGGATTGAACCCGGGACTTCTCACATGCGAAGCGAGCGCTCTACCACTGAGCTACACCCCCGTTACATCTGGAGCACTCATTAACGAGTTTCTTGGTGCTCATCAGCTTGTTCTAACAATAAAATAATTCAATAGTTGAAATAAACAAAATCATCTCGTCATTGCTGCCTGATACAGTTTTTTCATCATTGAGGAAAGCTGCAAATTTCTATAGTCAAAGAAATTGGCAGCGCTGTTCGATGAAATGTATTTCATGATATGCGCACCGGTAACTCGTGTTGCCGTAGTATTACAACAGGCAATAAAAAAAAAGATACCGCTAAAGTCGAGAGCGCTTTCGAGGGGCCGGGGTCTGAGCCCGGGACTACTCACATGCAAAGCGAGCTCTCTACCACTGAGCTACACCCCCGTTACATAAGGAGCACTCATTAACGAGTTTCTTGGTGCTCATCAGCTTCTCCTAACAATAAAATAATTCAATAGTTGAAATAAACAAAATCATCCCGTCATTTCTGGCTGATACAGTTTTTTTCATCATTGAGAAAAGCCGCTTATCTCTATAGTCAAAGAAAATGGCAGCGCTGTTCGATGAAATGTACTTCATGGTATGCGCACTGGTAACTCGTGGTGCCGTAGTATTACAACAGACAATAAAAAAAGATACCGCAAAAGTCGAGAGCACTTTGGAGGTGCCGGGGATTGAACCCGGGACTTCTCACATGCAAAGCGAGCGCTCTATCACTGACCTACACCCCCGTTACATCTGGAGCACTCATTAACAAGTTTCTTGGTGCTCATTACCTTGTTCTAACAATAAAATAATTCAATAGTTGAAATAAACAAAATCATCTCGTCATTGCTGCCTGATACAGTTTTTTTCATCATTGAGAAAAGTCGCTTATCTCTCTAGTCAAAGAAAATGGCAGCGCTGTTCGATGAAATGTATTTCAAGATGTGCGCACCGGTAACTCGTGGTGCCGTAGTATTACAACAGGCAATAAAAAAGATACCGCTAAAGTCGAGAGCACTTTGGAGGTGCCGGGGATTGAACCCGGAACTTCTCACTTGCAATGCGAGCACTCTACCACTGAGCTACACCCCCGTTACATCTGGAGCACTCATTAACGAGTTTCTTGGTGCTCATTAGCTTGTTCTAACAATAAATATTTCAATAGTTGAAATAAAGAAAATCATCTCGTTATTGCTGCCTGATACAGTTTTTTTCATCATTGAGGAAAGCCGCTTATATCTATAGTCAAAGAAATGGCAGCGCTGTTCGATGAAATGTATTTCATGATATGCGCACCGGAAACTCGTGGTGCCGCAGTATTACAACAGGCAATAAATAAAGATACCGCTAAAGTCGAGAGCGCTTTGGAGGTGCCGGGGATTGAACCCGAGACTTCTCACATGCAAAGCTAGTGCTCTACCACTGAGCTACACCCCTGTTACATCTGGAGCACTCATTAACGAGTTTCTTGGTGCTCATCAGCTTGTTCTAACAATAGGATAATTCAATATTGAAATAAACAAAATCATCTCGTCATTGCTGCCTGATACAGTTTTTTCATCATTGAGGAAAGCCTCTTATCTCTATAGTCAAAGAAAATGGCAGCGCTGTTCGATGAAATGTATTTCATGATATGCGCACCGGTAACTCGTGGTGCCGTAGTATTACAACAAGCAATAAAAAAAGATACCGCTAAAGTCGAGAGCGCTTTCGAGGTGCCGGGGTCTGAACCCGGGACTACTCACATGCATAGCGAGCGCTCTACTACTGAGCTATACCCCCGTTACATCTGGAGCACTCATTAACAAGTTTCTTGGTGCTCATCAGCTTCTCCTAACCATAAAATAATTCAATAGTTGACATGAACAAATTCATCTCGTCATTGCTGCCTTATACAGTTTTTTTCATCATTGAGAAAAGCTGCCTATCTCTATAGTCGAAGAAAATGGCAGCGCTGTTCGATGAAATGTATTTCATGGTATGCGCACTGGTAACTCGTGGTGCCGTAGTATTACAACAGACAATAAAAAAAGATACCGCAAAAGTCGAGAGCACTTTGGAGGTGCCGGGGATTGAACCCGGGACTTCTCACATGCAAAGCGAGCGCTCTATCACTGACCTACACCCCCGTTACATCTGGAGCACTCATTAACAAGTTTCTTGGTGCTCATTACCTTGTTCTAACAATAAAATAATTCAATAGTTGAAATAAACAAAATCATCTCGTCATTGCTGCCTGATACAGTTTTTTTCATCATTGAGAAAAGTCGCTTATCTCTCTAGTCAAAGAAAATGGCAGCGCTGTTCGATGAAATGTATTTCAAGATGTGCGCACCGGTAACTCGTGGTGCCGTAGTATTACAACAGGCAATAAAAAAGATACCTCTAAAGTCGAGAGCACTTTGGAGGTGCCGGGGATTGAACCCGGGACTACTCACATGCAAAGCGAGCGCTCTACCACTGAGCTACACCCCCTTTACATCTGGAGCACTCATTAACGAGTTTCTTGGTGCTCATTAGCTTGTTCTAACAATAAAATAATTCAATAGTTGAAATAAACAAAATCATTTCGTCACTGCTGCCTGATACAGTTTTTTCACCATTGAGGAACGCTGCATATTTCTATAGTAAAATAATGGCAGCGCTGTTCAATGAAATGTATTTCATGATATGCACACGGGTAACTCGTGGTGCCGTGGTATTACAACAAGCAATAAAAAAAGATACCGCTAAAGTCGAGAGCGCTTTCGAGGTGCCGGGGTCTGAACCCGGGACTACTCACATGCATAGCGAGCGCTCTACTACTGAGTTATACCCCCGTTACATCTGGAGCACTCATTAACAAGTTTCTTGGTGCTCATCAGCTTCTCCTAACCATAAAATAATTCAATAGTTGACATAAACAAATTCATCTCGTCATTGCTGCCTTATACAGTTTTTTTCATCATTGAGAAAAGCTGCCTATCTCTATAGTCAAAGAAAATGGCAGCGCTGTTCGATGAAATGTATTTAATGATATGCGCACGGGTAACTCGTGGTGCCGTAGTATTACAACAGGCAATAAAAAAAGATACCGCTAAAGTCGAGAGCGCCTTCGAGGTGCCGGGGATTGAACCCGGGACTACTCACATGCAAAGCGAGCGCTCTACTACTGAGCTATACCCCCGTTACATCTGGAGCACTCATTAACGGGTTTCTTGGTGCTCATCAGCTTGTTCAATCAATAAAATAATCGGTTAGAAGGGCAAGAGTCTCAACAATAAAATAATCAATTAGTTGAAATAAACAAAATTGCCTCGTCATTGCTGCCTTATACAGTTTTTTTCATCATTGAGGAAAGCCGCTTATCTCTATAGTGAAAGAAATCGGCAGCGCTGTTCCATGAAATGTATTTCATGATATGCGCACCGGTAACTCGTGGTGCCGTAGTATTACAACAGGTAATAAAAAAGATATCGCTAAAGTCGAGAGCGCTTTGGAGGTGCCGGGGATATAACCCGGCACTTCTCACATGCAAAGCGAGCGCTCTACCACTGAGCTACACCCCCTTTACAACTGGAGCACTCATTAACGAGTTTCTTGGTGCTCATTAGCTTGTTCTAACAATAAAATATTTCAATAGTTGAAATAAACAAAATCATCTCGTCATTGCTGCCTGATACAGTTTTTTCACCATTGAGGAAAGCTGCATATTTCTATAGTCAAAAAAAATGGCAGTGCTGTTCAATGAAATGTATTTCATGATATGCGCACGGGTAACTCGTGGTGCCGTAGTATTACAACAGGCAATAAAAAAGATATCGCTAAAGTCGAGAGCGCTTTGGATGTGTAAGGGATTGAACCCGAGACTTCTCACATGCAAAGCGAGCGCTGTACCACTGAGCTACACCCCCGTTACATGTGGAACACTCATTAACGAGTTTCTTGGTGCTCATCAGCTTGTTCTAACAATAAAATAATTCAATAGTTGAAATAAACCAAATCATCTCGTCATTTCTGCCTGATAGTTTTTTCATCATTGAGGAAAGCTGCATATTTCTATAGTCAAAGAAAATGGCAGCGCTGTTCGATGAAATGTATTTCATGATATGCGCACCGGTAACTCGTATGGCCGTAGTATTACAACAGGCAATAAAAAAGATACGGCTAAAGTCGAGAGCGCTTTGGAGGTGCCGGGGATTCAACCCGGGACTTCTCACTTGCAATGCGAGCGCTCTACCACTGAGCTACACCCCCGTTACATCTGGAGCACTCATTAACGAGTTTCTTGGTGCTCATCAGCTTGTTAAAACAATAAAATAATCAATTAGTTGAAATAAACAAAATCATCTCGTCATTCTGCCTGATACAGTTTTTTCATCTTTGAGGAAAGCTGCATATTTCTATAGTCAAAGAAAATGGCAGCGCTGTTCGATGAAATGTATTTAATGATATGCGCACCGGTAACTCGTGGTGCCGTAGTAATACAACAGGCAATAAAAAAAGATACCGCTAAAGTCGAGAGTTCTTTCGAGGTGCCGGGGTCTGAACCCGGGACTACTCACATGCAAAGCGAGCGCTCTACCACTGAGCTACACCCCCTTTACATACGGAGCACTCATTAACAAGTTTCTTGGTGCTCATTAGCTTGTTCTAACAATAAAATAATTCAATAGTTGAAATAAACAAAATCATCTCGTCATTGCTGCCTGATACAGTTTTTCACCATTGAGGAAAGCTGCATACTTCTATAGTAATAAAAAATGGCAGCGCTGTTCAATGAAATGTATTTCATGATATGCGCACGGGTAACTCGTGGTGCCGTAGTATTACAACAGGCAATAAAAAAAGATACCGCTAAAGTCGAGAGCACTTTGGAGGTGCCGGGGATTGAACCCGGGACTTCTCACATGCAAAGCGAGCGTCCTACCACTGAGCTACACCCCCTTTACATCTGGAGCACTCATTAACGAGTTTCTTGGTGCTCATTAGCTTGTTCTAACAATAAAATAATTCAATATTTGAAATAAACAAAATCATCTCGTCATTGCTGCCTGATACAGATTTTTCACCATTGAGGAAAGCTGCATATTTCTATAGTAAAAAAAAATGGCAGCGCTGTTCAATGAAATGTATTTCATGATATGCGCACGGGTAACTCGCGGTGCTGTAGTATTACAACAGGCAATAAAAAAAGATACCGCTACAATCGAGAGCGCTTTGGATGTGCCGGGGATTCAACCCGAGACTTCTCACATGAAAAGCGAGCGCTCTACCACTGAGCTACACCCCCGTTACATCTGGAACACTCATTAACGAGTTTCTTGGTGCTCATCAGCTTGTTCTAACAATAAAATAATTCAATAGTTGAAATAAACAAAATCATCTCGTCATTTCTGCCTGATAGTTTTTTCATCATTGAGGAAAGCTGGATATTTCTATAGTCAAAGAAAATGGCAGCGCTGTTCGATGAAATGTATTTCATGATATGCGCACCGGTAACTCGTGGTGCCGTAGTATTACAACAGGCAATAAAAAAAGATACCGCTAAAGTCGAGAGCGCTTTGGAGGTGCCGGGGATTCAACCCGGGACTTCTCACATGCAAAGCGAGCGCTTTACCACTGAGCTACACCCCCTTTACATCTGGAGCACTCATTAACGAGTTTCTTAGTGCTCATCAGCTTGTTAAAACAATAAAATAATCAATTAGTTAAAATAAACAAAATCGTCTCGTCATTGCTGCCTGATACAGTTTTTTTCATTATTGAGAAAAGCCGCTTATCTCTATAGTCAAAGAAAATGGCAGCGCTGTTCGATGAAATGTATTTCATGATATGCGCACCGGTAACTCGTGGTGCCGTAGTATTACAACAGGCAATAAAAAAGATACCGCTAAAGTCGAGAGCGCTTTCGAGGTGCCGGGGTCGGAACCCGGGACTACCCACATGCAAAGCGAGCGCTCTACCACTGAGCTACATCCCAGTTACATCTGGAGCACTCATTAACGAGTTTCTTGGTGCTCATCAGCTTCTCCTAACAATAAAATAATTCAATAGTTAAAATAAACAAAATTATCTTGTCATTGCTGCTTGATACAGTTTTGTCATCATTGAGGAAAGTCGCTTATCTCTATAGTCAAAGAAAATTGCAGCGCTGTTCGATGAAATGTATTTCATGATATGCGCACGGGTAACTCGCGGTGGTGTAGTATTACAACAGGCAATAAAAAAGTTACCGCTAAAGTCGAGAGCGCTTTGGAGGTGCCGGGGATTGAACCCGGGACTTCTCACATGCGAAGCGAGCGCTCTACCACTGAGCTACACCCCCGTTACATCTGGAGCACTCATTAACGAGTTTCTTGGTGCTCATCAGCTTGTTCTAACAATAAAATAATTCAATAGTTGAAATAAACAAAATCATCTCGTCATTGCTGCCTGATACAGTTTTTTTCATCATTGAGGAAAGCCGCTTATCTCTATAGTCAAAGAAATGGCAGCGCTGTTCGATGAAATGTATTTCATGATATTCGCACCGGAAACTCGTGGTGCCGCAGTATTACAACAGGCAATAAATAAAGATACCGCTAAAGTCGAGAGCGCTTTGGAGGTGCCGGGGATTGAACCCGAGACTTCTCACATGCAAAGCTAGTGCTCTACCACTGAGCTACACCCCTGTTACATCTGGAGCACTCATTAACGAGTTTCTTGGTGCTCATCAGCTTGTTCTAACATTAGGATAATTCAATATTGAAATAAACAAAATCATCTCGTCATTGCTGCCTGATACAGTTTTTTCATCATTGAGGAAAGCCTCTTATCTCTATAGTCAAAGAAAATGGCAGCGCTGTTCGATGAAATGTATTTCATGATATGCGCACCGGTAACTCGTGGTGCCGTAGTATTACAACAGGCAATAAAAAAGATACCTCTAAAGTCGAGAGCGCTTTCGAGGTGCCGGGGTCTGAACCCGGGACTACTCACATGCAAAGCGAGCGCTCTACCACTGAGCTACACCCCCTTTACATCTGGAGCACTCATTAACGAGTTTCTTGGTGCTCATTAGCTTGTTCTAACAATAAAATAATTCAATAGTTGAAATAAACAAAATCATTTCGTCACTGCTGCCTGATACAGTTTTTTCACCATTGAGGAACGCTGCATATTTCTATAGTAAAAAAAATGGCAGCGCTGTTCAATGAAATGTATTTCATGATATGCACACGGGTAACTCGTGGTGCCGTGGTATTACAACAAGCAATAAAAAAAGATACCGCTAAAGTCGAGAGCGCTTTCGAGGTGCCGGGGTCTGAACCCGGGACTACTCACATGCATAGCGAGCGCTCTACTACTGAGCTATACCCCCGTTACATCTGGAGCACTCATTAACAAGTTTCTTGGTGCTCATCAGCTTCTCCTAACCATAAAATAATTCAATAGTTGACATAAACAAATTCATCTCGTCATTGCTGCCTTATACAGTTTTTTTCATCATTGAGAAAAGCTGCCTATCTCTATAGTCAAAGAAAATGGCAGCGCTGTTCGATGAAATGTATTTAATGATATGCGCACGGGTAACTCGTGGTGCCGTAGTATTACAACAGGCAATAAAAAAAGATACCGCTAAAGTCGAGAGCGCCTTCGAGGTGCCGGGGATTGAACCCGGGACTACTCACATGCAAAGCGAGCGCTCTACTACTGAGCTATACCCCCGTTACATCTGGAGCACTCATTAACGGGTTTCTTGGTGCTCATCAGCTTGTTCAAACAATAAAATAATCAATTAGTTGAAATAAACAAAATTGCCTCGTCATTGCTGCCTGATACAGTTTTTTTCATCATTGAGGAAAGCCGCTTATCTCTATAGTGAAAGAAATCGGCAGCGCTGTTCCATGAAATGTATTTCATGATATGCGCACCGGTAACTCGTGGTGCCGTAGTATTACAACAGGTAATAAAAAAGATATCGCTAAAGTCGAGAGCGCTTTGGAGGTGCCGGGGATATAACCCGGCACTTCTCACATGCAAAGCGAGCGCTCTACCACTGAGCTACACCCCCTTTACAACTGGAGCACTCATTAACGAGTTTCTTGGTGCTCATTAGCTTGTTCTAACAATAAAATATTTCAATAGTTGAAATAAACAAAATCATCTCGTCATTGCTGCCTGATACAGTTTTTTCACCATTGAGGAAAGCTGCATATTTCTATAGTCAAAAAAATGGCAGTGCTGTTCAATGAAATGTATTTCATGATATGCGCACGGGTAACTCGTGGTGCCTTAGTATTACAACAGGCAATAAAAAAGATATCGCTAAAGTCGAGAGCGCTTTGGATGTGCCAGGGATTGAACCCGAGACTTCTCACATGCAAAGCGAGCGCTGTACCACTGAGCTACACCCCGGTTACATGTGGAACACTCATTAACGAGTTTCTTGGTGCTCATCAGCTTGTTCTAACAATAAAATAATTCAATAGTTGAAATAAACAAAATCATCTCGTCATTTCTGCCTGATAGTTTTTTCATCATTGAGGAAAGCTGCATATTTCTATAGTCAAAGAAAATGGCAGCGCTGTTCGATGAAATGTATTTCATGATATGCGCACCGGTAACTCGTATGGCCGTAGTATTACAACAGGCAATAAAAAAGATACGGCTAAAGTCGAGAGCGCTTTGGAGGTGCCGGGGATTGAACCCGGGACTTCTCACTTGCAATGCGAGCGCTCTACCACTGAGCTACACCCCCGTTACATCTGGAGCACTCATTAACGAGTTTCTTGGTGCTCATTAGCTTGTTCTAACAATAAATATAATTCAATAGTTGAAATAAACAAAATCATCTCGTCATTGCTGCCTCATACAGTTTTTTTCATCATTGAGGAAGGCCGCTTATCTTTATAGTCAAAGAAAATGGCAGCGCTGTTCGATGAAATGTATTTCATGATATGCGCACCGGTGACTCGTGGTGCCGTAGTATTACAACAGGCAATAAAAAAAGATACCACTAAAGTAGAGAGCGCTTTGGAGGTGCCGGGGATTCAACCCGGGACTTCTCACATGCAAAGCAAGCGCTCTACCACTGAGCTACACCCCCTTTACATCTGGAGCACTCATTAACGAGTTTCTTGGTGCTCATTAGCTTGTTCTAACAATAAAATCATTCAATAGTTGAAATAAACAAAATCATCTCGTCATTGCTGCCTGATACAGTTTTTTCACCATTGAGGAAAGCTGCATATTTCTATAGTCAAAAAAATGGCAGTGCTGTTCAATGAAATGTATTTCTCGATATGCGCACGGGTAACTCGCGGTGCTGTAGTATTACAACAGGCAATAAAAAAAGATACCTCTACAATCGAGAGCGCTTTGGATGTGCCGGGAATTGAACCCGAGACTTCTCACATGCAAAGCGAGTGCTCTACCACTGAGCTACACCCCCGTTACATCTGGAGCACTCATTAACGAGTTTCTTGGTGCTCATCAGCTTGTTCAAACAATAAAATAATCAATTAGTTGAAATAAACAAAATCATCTCGTCATTGCTGCCTGATACAGTTTTTTCATCATTGAGAAAAGCCGCTTATCTCTATAGTCAAATAAAATGGCAGCGCTGTTCGATGAAATGTATTTCATCACATGCGTACCGATGACTCGTGGTGCCGTAGTATTACAACAGGCAATAAAAAAAGATACCGCTAAATTCGAGAGCGCTTTGGAGGTGCCGGGGATTCAACCCGGGACATCTCACATGCAAAGCGAGCGCTTTACCACTGAGCTACACCGCCTTTACATCTAGAGAACTCATTAACGAGTTTCTTGGTGCTCATCAGCTTGTTAAAACAATAAAATAATCAATTAGTTAAAATAAACAAAATCGTCTCGTCATTGCTGCCTGATACAGTTTTTTTTCATAATTGAGGAAAGCCGCTTATCTCTATAGTCAAAGAAAATGGCAGCGCTGTTCGATGAAATGTATTTCATGATATGCGCACCGGTAACCCGTGGTGCCATAGTATTACAACAGGCAATAAAAAAAGATACCACTAAAGTCGAGAGCACTTTGGAGGTGCCGGGGATTGAACCCGGGACTTCTCACATGCAAAGCGAGCGTCCTACCACTGAGCTACACCCCCTTTACATCTGGAGCACTCATTAACGAGTTTCTTGGTGCTCATTAGCTTGTTCTAACAATAAAATAATTCAATATTTGAAATAAACAAAATCATCTCGTCATTGCTGCCTGATACAGATTTTTCACCATTGAGGAAAGCTGCATATTTCTATAGTAAAAAAAAATGGCAGCGCTGTTCAATGAAATGTATTTCATGATATGCGCACGGGTAACTCGCGGTGCTGTAGTATTACAACAGGCAATAAAAAAAGATACCGCTACAATCGAGAGCGCTTTGGATGTGCCGGGGATTCAACCCGAGACTTCTCACATGCAAAGCGAGCGCTCTACCACTGAGCTACACCCCCGTTACATCTGGAACACTCATTAACGAGTTTCTTGGTGCTCATCAGCTTGTTCTAACAATAAAATAATTCAATAGTTGAAATAAACAAAATCATCTCGTCATTTCTGCCTGATAGTTTTTTCATCATTGAGGAAAGCTGGATATTTCTATAGTCAAAGAAAATGGCAGCGCTGTTCGATGAAATGTATTCCATGATATGCGCACCGGTAACTCGTGGTGCCGTAGTATTACAACAGGCAATAAAAAAAGATACCGCTAAAGTCGAGAGCGCTTTGGAGGTGCCGGGGATTCAACCCGGGACTTCTCACATGCAAAGCGAGCGCTTTACCACTGAGCTACACCCCCTTTACATCTGGAGCACTCATTAACGAGTTTCTTAGTGCTCATCAGCTTGTTAAAACAATAAAATAATCAATTAGTTAAAATAAACAAAATCGTCTCGTCATTGCTGCCTGATACAGTTTTTTTCATTATTGAGAAAAGCCGCTTATCTCTATAGTCAAAGAAAATGGCAGCGCTGTTCGATGAAATGTATTTCATGATATGCGCACCGGTAACTCGTGGTGCCGTAGTATTACAACAGGCAATAAAAAAAGATACCGCTAAAGTCGAGAGCACTTTGGAGGTGCCGTGGATTGAACCCGGGACTTCTCGCATGCGAAGCGAGCGCTCTACCACTGAGCTACACCCCCGTTACATCTGGAGCACTCATTAATGAGTTTCTTGGTGCTCATCAGCTTGTTCTATAAATAAAATAATTCAATAGTTTAAATAAACAAAATCATCTCGTCATTGCTGCCTGATACAGTTTTTTCATCATTGAGGAAAGCTGCATATTTCTATAGTCAAAGAAATTGGCAGCGCTGTTCGATGAAATGTATTTTATGATATGCGCACCGGTAACTCGTGATGCCGTAGTATTACAACAGGCAATAAAAAAAGATACCGCTAAAGTCGAGAGCGCTTTCGAGGTGCCGGGGTCGGAACCCGGGACTACCCACATGCAAAGCGAGCGCTCTACCACTGAGCTACATCCCCGTTACATCTGGAGCACTCATTAACGAGTTTCTTGGTGCTCATCAGCTTCTCCTAACAATAAAATAATTCAATAGTTAAAATAAACAAAATTATCTTGTCATTGCTGCTTGATACAGTTTTGTCATCATTGAGGAAAGTCGCTTATCTCTATAGTCAAAGAAAATTGCAGCGCTGTTCGATGAAATGTATTTCATGATATGCGCACGGGTAACTCGCGGTGGTGTAGTACTACAACAGGCAATAAAAAAGTTACCGCTAAAGTCGAGAGCGCTTTGGAGGTGCCGGGGATTGAACCCGGGACTTCTCACATGCGAAGCGAGCGCTCTACCACTGAGCTACACCCCCGTTACATCTGGAGCACTCATTAACGAGTTTCTTGGTGCTCATCAGCTTGTTCTAACAATAAAATAATTCAATAGTTGAAATAAACAAAATCATCTCGTCATTGCTGCCTGATACAGTTTTTTCATCATTGAGGAAAGCTGCATATTTCTATAGTCAAAGAAATCGGCAGCGCTGTTCGATGAAATGTATTTCATGATATGCGCACCGGTAACTCGTGTTGCCGTAGTATTACAACAGGCAATAAAAAAAGATACCGCTAAAGTCGAGAGCGCTTTCGAGGGGCCGGGGTCTGAGTCCGGGACTACTCACATGCAAAGCGAGCGCTCTACCACTGAGCTACACCCCCGTTACATCTGGAGCACTCATTAACGAGTTTCTTGGTGCTCATCAGCTTGTTCAAACAAAAAAATAATCAATTAGTTGAAATAAACAAAATCATCTCGTTATTCTGCCTGATACAGTTTTTTAATCATTGAGGAAAGCTGCATATTTCTATAGTCAAAGAAAATGGCAGCGCTGTTCGATGAAATGTATTTAATGATATGCGCACCGGTAACTCGTGGTGCCGTAGTATTACAACAGGTAATAAAAAAGATACCGCTAAAGTCGAGAGCGCTTTCGAGGGGCCGGGGTCTGAACCCGGGACTACTCACATGCAAAGCGAGCGCTCTACCACTGAGCTACACCCCCTTTACATCTGGAGCACTCATTAACGAGTTTCTTGGTGCTCATCAGCTTGTTCTAACAATAAAATATTTCAATAGTTGAAATAAACAAAATCATCTCGTCATTGCTGCCTGATACAGTTTTTTCATCATTGAGGAAAGCTGCATATTTCTATAGTCAAAGAAATTGGCTGCGCTGTTCGATGAAATGTATTTCATGATATGCGCACCGGTAACTCGTGGTGCCGTAGTATTACAACAGGCAATAAAAAAGATACCGCTAAAGTCGAGAGCACTTTGGAGGTGCCGGGGATTGAACCCGGAACTTCTCACTTGCAATGCGAGCGCTCTACCACTGAGCTACACCCCCGTTACATCTGGAGCACTCATTAACAAGTTTCTTGGTGCTCATCAGCTTCTCCTAACCATAAAATAATTCAATAGTTGACATAAACAAATTCATCTCGTCATTGCTGCCTTATACAGTTTTTTTCATCATTGAGAAAAGCTGCCTATCTCTATAGTCAAAGAAAATGGCAGCGCTGTTCGATGAAATGTATTTAATGATATGCGCACGGGTAACTCGTGGTGCCGTAGTATTACAACAGGCAATAAAAAAAGATACCGCTAAAGTCGAGAGCGCCTTCGAGGTGCCGGGGATTGAACCCGGGACTACTCACATGCAAAGCGAGCGCTCTACTACTGAGCTATACCCCCGTTACATCTGGAGCACTCATTAACGGGTTTCTTGGTGCTCATCAGCTTGTTCAAACAATAAAATAATCAATTAGTTGAAATAAACAAAATTGCCTCGTCATTGCTGCCTGATACAGTTTTTTTCATCATTGAGGAAAGCCGCTTATCTCTATAGTGAAAGAAATCGGCAGCGCTGTTCCATGAAATGTATTTCATGATATGCGCACCGGTAACTCGTGGTGCCGTAGTATTACAACAGGTAATAAAAAAGATATCGCTAAAGTCGAGAGCGCTTTGGAGGTGCCGGGGATATAACCCGGCACTTCTCACATGCAAAGCGAGCGCTCTACCACTGAGCTACACCCCCTTTACAACTGGAGCACTCATTAACGAGTTTCTTGGTGCTCATTAGCTTGTTCTAACAATAAAATATTTCAATAGTTGAAATAAACAAAATCATCTCGTCATTGCTGCCTGATACAGTTTTTTCACCATTGAGGAAAGCTGCATATTTCTATAGTCAAAAAAATGGCAGTGCTGTTCAATGAAATGTATTTCATGATATGCGCACGGGTAACTCGTGGTGCCGTAGTATTACAACAGGCAATAAAAAAGATATCGCTAAAGTCGAGAGCGCTTTGGATGTGCCAGGGATTGAACCCGAGACTTCTCACATGCAAAGCGAGCGCTGTACCACTGAGCTACACCCCCGTTACATGTGGAACACTCATTAACGAGTTTCTTGGTGCTCATCAGCTTGTTCTAACAATAAAATAATTCAATAGTTGAAATAAACAAAATCCTCTCGTCATTTCTGCCTGATAGTTTTTTCATCATTGAGGAAAGCTGCATATTTCTATAGTCAAAGAAAATGGCAGCGCTGTTCGATGAAATGTATTTCATGATATGCGCACCGGTAACTCGTATGGCCGTAGTATTACAACAGGCAATAAAAAAGATACGGCTAAAGTCGAGAGCGCTTTGGAGGTGCCGGGGATTGAACCCGGGACTTCTCACTTGCAATGCGAGCGCTCTACCACTGAGCTACACCCCCGTTACATCTGGAGCACTCATTAACGAGTTTCTTGGTGCTCATTAGCTTGTTCTAACAATAAATATAATTCAATAGTTGAAATAAACAAAATCATCTCGTCATTGCTGCCTCATACAGTTTTTTTCATCATTGAGGAAGGCCGCTTATCTTTATAGTCAAAGAAAATGGCAGCGCTGTTCGATGAAATGTATTTCATGATATGCGCACCGGTGACTCGTGGTGCCGTAGTATTACAACAGGCAATAAAAAAAGATACCACTAAAGTAGAGAGCGCTTTGGAGGTGCCGGGGATTCAACCCGGGACTTCTCACATGCAAAGCAAGCGCTCTACCACTGAGCTACACCCCCTTTACATCTGTAGCACTCATTAACGAGTTTCTTGGTGCTCATTAGCTTGTTCTAACAATAAAATCATTCAATAGTTGAAATAAACAAAATCATCTCGTCATTGCTGCCTGATACAGTTTTTTCACCATTGAGGAAAGCTGCATATTTCTATAGTCAAAAAAATGGCAGTGCTGTTCAATGAAATGTATTTCTCGATATGCGCACGGGTAACTCGCGGTGCTGTAGTATTACAACAGGCAATAAAAAAAGATACCTCTACAATCGAGAGCGCTTTGGATGTGCCGGGAATTGAACCCGAGACTTCTCACATGCAAAGCGAGCGCTCTACCACTGAGCTACACCCCCGTTACATCTGGAGCACTCATTAACGAGTTTCTTGGTGCTCATCAGCTTGTTCAAACAATAAAATAATCAATTAGTTGAAATAAACAAAATCATCTCGTCATTGCTGCCTGATACAGTTTTTTCATCATTGAGAAAAGCCGCTTATCTCTATAGTCAAATAAAATGGCAGCGCTGTTCGATGAAATGTATTTCATCACATGCGTACCGATGACTCGTGGTGCCGTAGTATTACAACAGGCAATAAAAAAAGATACCGCTAAAGTCGAGAGCGCTTTGGAGGTGCCGGGGATTCAACCCGGGACTTCTCACATGCAAAGCGAGCGCTTTACCACTGAGCTACACCGCCTTTACATCTAGAGAACTCATTAACGAGTTTCTTGGTGCTCATCAGCTTGTTAAAACAATAAAATAATCAATTAGTTAAAATAAACAAAATCGTCTCGTCATTGCTGCCTGATACAGTTTTTTTTCATAATTGAGGAAAGCCGCTTATCTCTATAGTCAAAGAAAATGGCAGCGCTGTTCGATGAAATGTATTTCATGATATGCGCACCGGTAACCCGTGGTGCCATAGTATTACAACAGGCAATAAAAAAAGATACCACTAAAGTCGAGAGCACTTTGGAGGTGCCGGGGATTGAACCCGGGACTTCTCACATGCAAAGCGAGCGTCCTACCACTGAGCTACACCCCCTTTACATCTGGAGCACTCATTAACGAGTTTCTTGGTGCTCATTAGCTTGTTCTAACAATAAAATAATTCAATATTTGAAATAAACAAAATCATCTCGTCATTGCTGCCTGATACAGATTTTTCACCATTGAGGAAAGCTGCATATTTCTATAGTAAAAAAAAAATGGCAGCGCTGTTCAATGAAATGTATTTCATGATATGCGCACGGGTAACTCGCGGTGCTGTAGTATTACAACAGGCAATAAAAAAAGATACCGCTACAATCGAGAGCGCTTTGGATGTGCCGGGGATTCAACCCGAGACTTCTCACATGCAAAGCGAGCGCTCTACCACTGAGCTACACCCCCGTTACATCTGGAACACTCATTAACGAGTTTCTTGGTGCTCATCAGCTTGTTCTAACAATAAAATAATTCAATAGTTGAAATAAACAAAATCATCTCGTCATTTCTGCCTGATAGTTTTTTCATCATTGAGGAAAGCTGGATATTTCTATAGTCAAAGAAAATGGCAGCGCTGTTCGATGAAATGTATTTCATGATATGCGCACCGGTAACTCGTGGTGCCGTAGTATTACAACAGGCAATAAAAAAAGATACCGCTAAAGTCGAGAGCGCTTTGGAGGTGCCGGGGATTCAACCCGGGACTTCTCACATGCAAAGCGAGCGCTTTACCACTGAGCTACACCCCCTTTACATCTGGAGCACTCATTAACGAGTTTCTTAGTGCTCATCAGCTTGTTAAAACAATAAAATAATCAATTAGTTAAAATAAACAAAATCGTCTCGTCATTGCTGCCTGATACAGTTTTTTTCATTATTGAGAAAAGCCGCTTATCTCTATAGTCAAAGAAAATGGCAGCGCTGTTCGATGAAATGTATTTCATGATATGCGCACCGGTAACTCGTGGTGCCGTAGTATTACAACAGGCAATAAAAAAAGATACCGCTAAAGTCGAGAGCACTTTGGAGGTGCCGTGGATTGAACCCGGGACTTCTCGCATGCGAAGCGAGCGCTCTACCACTGAGCTACACCCCCGTTACATCTGGAGCACTCATTAATGAGTTTCTTGGTGCTCATCAGCTTGTTCTATAAATAAAATAATTCAATAGTTTAAATAAACAAAATCATCTCGTCATTGCTGCCTGATACAGTTTTTTCATCATTGAGGAAAGCTGCATATTTCTATAGTCAAAGAAATTGGCAGCGCTGTTCGATGAAATGTATTTGATGATATGCGCACCGGTAACTCGTGATGCCGTAGTATTACAACAGGCAATAAAAAAAGATACCGCTAAAGTCGAGAGCGCTTTCGAGGTGCCGGGGTCGGAACCCGGGACTACCCACATGCAAAGCGAGCGCTCTACCACTGAGCTACATCCCCGTTACATCTGGAGCACTCATTAACGAGTTTCTTGGTGCTCATCAGCTTCTCCTAACAATAAAATAATTCAATAGTTAAAATAAACAAAATTATCTTGTCATTGCTGCTTGATACAGTTTTGTCATCATTGAGGAAAGTCGCTTATCTCTATAGTCAAAGAAAATTGCAGCGCTGTTCGATGAAATGTATTTCATGATATGCGCACGGGTAACTCGCGGTGGTGTAGTACTACAACAGGCAATAAAAAAGTTACCGCTAAAGTCGAGAGCGCTTTGGAGGTGCCGGGGATTGAACCCGGGACTTCTCACATGCGAAGCGAGCGCTCTACCACTGAGCTACACCCCCGTTACATCTGGAGCACTCATTAACGAGTTTCTTGGTGCTCATCAGCTTGTTCTAACAATAAAACAATTCAATAGTTGAAATAAACAAAATCATCTCGTCATTGCTGCCTGATACAGTTTTTTCATCATTGAGGAAAGCTGCATATTTCTATAGTCAAAGAAATCGGCAGCGCTGTTCGATGAAATGTATTTCATGATATGCGCACCGGTAACTCGTGTTGCCGTAGTATTACAACAGGCAATAAAAAAAGATACCGCTAAAGTCGAGAGCGCTTTCGAGGGGCCGGGGTCTGAGTCCGGGACTACTCACATGCAAAGCGAGCGCTCTACCACTGAGCTACACCCCCGTTACATCTGGAGCACTCATTAACGAGTTTCTTGGTGCTCATCAGCTTGTTCAAACAAAAAAATAATCAATTAGTTGAAATAAACAAAATCATCTCGTTATTCTGCCTGATACAGTTTTTTAATCATTGAGGAAAGCTGCATATTTCTATAGTCAAAGAAAATGGCAGCGCTGTTCGATGAAATGTATTTAATGATATGCGCACCGGTAACTCGTGGTGCCGTAGTATTACAACAGGTAATAAAAAAGATACCGCTAAAGTCGAGAGCGCTTTCGAGGGGCCGGGGTCTGAACCCGGGACTACTCACATGCAAAGCGAGCGCTCTACCACTGAGCTACACCCCCTTTACATCTGGAGCACTCATTAACGAGTTTCTTGGTGCTCATCAGCTTGTTCTAACAATAAAATATTTCAATAGTTGAAATAAACAAAATCATCTCGTCATTGCTGCCTGATACAGTTTTTTCATCATTGAGGAAAGCTGCATATTTCTATAGTCAAAGAAATTGGCTGCGCTGTTCGATGAAATGTATTTCATGATATGCGCACCGGTAACTCGTGGTGCCGTAGTATTACAACAGGCAATAAAAAAGATACCGCTAAAGTCGAGAGCACTTTGGAGGTGCCGGGGATTGAACCCGGAACTTCTCACTTGCAATGCGAGCGCTCTACCACTGAGCTACACCCCCGTTACATCTGGAGCACTCATTAACGAGTTTCTTGGTGCTCATTAGCTTGTTCTAACAATAAAATAATTCAATAGTTGAAATAAACAAAATCATCTCGTCATTGCTGCCTGATACAGTTTTATTCATCATTGAGAAAAGCCGCTTATCTCTATAGTCAAATAAAATGGCAGCGCTGTTCGATGAAATGTATTTCATCATATGCGTACCGATGACTCGTGGTGCCGTAGTATTACAACAGGCAATAAAAAAAGATACCGCTAAAGTCGAGAGCGCTTTGGAGGTGCCGGGGATTCAACCCGGGACTTCTCACATGCAAAGCGAGCGCTTTACCACTGAGCTACACCCCCTTTACATCTGGAGCACTCATTAACGAGTTTCTTAGTGCTCATCAGCTTGTTAAAACAATAAATAATCAATTAGTTAAAATAAACAAAATCGTCTCGTCATTGCTGCCTGATACAGTTTTTTTCATTATTGAGGAAAGCCGCTTATCTCTATAGTCAAAGAAAATGGCAGCGCTGTTCGATGAAATGTATTTCATGATATGCGCACCGGTAACTCGTGGTGCCGTAGTATTACAACAGGCAATAAAAAAAGATACCGCTAAAGTCGAGAGCACTTTGGAGGTGCCGGGGATTGAACCCAAGACTTCTCACATGCAAAGCGAGCGCTCTACCACTGAGCTACACCCCCGTTACATCTGGAGTACTCATTACCGAGTTTCTTGGTGCTCATCAGCTTGTTCTAACAATAAAATAATTCAATAGTTGAAATAAACAAAATCATCTCGTCATTGCTGCCTGATACAGTTTTTTCATCATTGAGGAAAGCTGCATATTTCTATAGTCAAAGAAAATGGCAGCGCTGTTCGATGAAATGTATTTCATGATATGCGCACCGGTAACTCGTGTTGCCGTAGTATTACAACAGGCAATAAAAAAAGTTACCGGTAAAGTCGAGAGCGCTTTTGAGGTGCCGGGGATTGAACCCGGGACTTCTCACA